>NW_027223769.1:40867830-40997830 GCF_028538775.1 Myotis yumanensis
GGGCGTGAACTCGGAGCGGCCGGCCCGGGGCAGGCGGGAGGGGGGGCGGAGAAACGGGGCTCGGCCCGCCCGGAGCCGTAGGAAGGCACTGGCCACGGGCGGCTGGAGCACATCCCTGCTCATCAATCAGGTTTTATTGTGACGCCTCTAGCTCAGCTCCTACGGCAGGAAAGCCGCTTCGGCAGCAGTTTACAGTGTTTCCAGTTTAATAATCCCGCTAATTGAAGGCAGCCCGGACGCGGGTGGGGGGCGGGCGCCGGCCGGGTGCGCGCCATCCGGGTCCTCCTCGGGGACAGAGCGGCCGCGACGCCTCCCGGCCCAGACAGCTCGCTCCTGCAGCGTCAGCTGTGGCCCTGGAACCTTTCCTGCCTGCGTTTTATTTTTTATTTTATTTTTTGTTTCTGTTTTTTGCTCATCCTCACCTGAGGATACATTTCCCTTGATTTTAGGGAAGGAGGGAGGGAGAGGGAGAGGCAGAGAGAGAGAAACATCCATGTGAGAGAGACACGTCGATGGGTGGCCTCCTGCACGCGCCCCGTCCAGGGCCCGGGAACCTGCAACAGAGGCACGTGCCCTTGGCCAGAATCGAACCCGGGACCCTTCCGTCCGAGGGCTGACGCTCTAGCCCAGTGGTTCTCAACCTTCCTAATGCCGCGACCCTTTAACACAGTTCCTCATGTTGTGGTGACCCCCCGGCCATAAAATTATTTTCGTTGCTACTTCATCACTGTAATGTTGCTGCTGTTATGAATCGTCATGTAAATATCTGATATGCAGGATGTATTTTCATTGTTACAAATTGAACATAATGAAAGCACAGTGATTAATCACAAAACAGTATGTAATTATATATGTGTTTTCCGATGGTCTTAGGCGACCCCTGTGAAAGGGTCGTTCGACCCCCAGGTTGAGAACCGCTGCTCTAGCCACTGAGCCGCCCGCCAGGGCCGCTCCTGCGTGTTCATGGCGGACGTCACAGAGCGGAATCGCTGCGAAACCTGCTTGTCTCTGCGGATGGAACCGCCCTCTGCCGCCAGCCCTGGACTTCCTTTCGCTCCGACAGAGATTCCAGGCCTTTCTGTCGCGGTCTCTCCTGTCCAACCGCCCAGGACCACAGCTGGGCCCCGGCAGCTCCTCTGCGAGAGGGGTCTCCACGCGCGGGGGCTTCAGGGCTCTCAGGGAGAACGTCCCCCCCCCTCCCCCCTGCCGCCCCCATGTCGGTCCATCGCGTCCCCTCCACCCTCGCGGCCTCACTCGCCGTGAGGCTGCCAGCCCGGCTGCAGGGCAAACCAGGACACTCCTGAGAGGTCCGTGCAAACGCGCCCACGCGGCCGGAGCAGTAATTCAGCGCGCGGCCGGGTGCGGTTCAGTCTGCGTCGGCTGCTGTGCATCCGTACGTCATCCAAACAGGGAAGCGATTTTAGCAGAAAAGCCCCGTTTCTCAGCCCTGCCTCTGCCTCCCCAGGCACCGCCACCACAGCAGGGAGGCCTCTGCCTGAGGGGGCAGGAGCCCACCCCACGGCGCCCTCGTCCCTGGGGACGGACACACATCTGTCCAGGAAGGTGGCTCCCGCCCTCTGAGACACCCGCTGTTCCTATCAGAGCAGGGAGTCGATCCACCGTGGCTGAGGGAATGAGCAAAAATGGCCAAAAGTGCCCGGCCAGCGTGGCTCAGTGATTGGGCATCCACCTAGGAACCAGGAGGTCACAGTTCAATTCTGTGGTCGGAGCACAGGCCCGGGTTTCGGGCTCCGTCCCCAGCAGGGGGCGAGCAGGAGGCAGCCGGTCCGTGATGCTCTCTCATCATCGATGTTTCTGTCTCTCTCTCCCTCTCCCTTCCTCTCTGAAATCGATAAAAGTATATATTTTTTAAATGGCCAAAATTTGGGGGGCGGGAGGATGTACTAAAAAGTCAACAAGCATAAAAGTGCAGAGAAGGTGCCAGAACCGGTTTGGCTCAGTGGATAGAGCGTCGGCCTGCGGACTGAAAGGTCCCAGGTTCGATTCCGGTCAAGGGCATGTACCTGGGTTGCGGGCACATCCCCAGTAGGGGGTGTGCAGGAGGCAGTTGATTGATGTTTCTCTCATCGAAGTTTCTAACTCTCTATCTCTCTCCCTTCCTCTCTGTAAAAAATCAATAAAATATATTAAAAAAAAAAAAAGTGCAGAGAAGGTTCGCTGCCCACGAAGGCAGTGACCAGAGTCACACGGAGCGGACGGTCCTGTCACCAAGGCTCAAAGTGGCTCTTCTCAAACCTGACCTGCTCCGCCCACACGCATCCCACCCAGATGGGACGTCACATCCAGAGGCTGTAAGTAAACTCAGAGCCATGTCCCCGCTCAGGTTTTCCTGAGCTGCGGTCCCATCTGAGATCCCGGCTGCATTGTCACCGGCGTCCTCGGTCCCGGGTCGTGACCTTGACAGTGAAGAGGCTGCCCCTCAATGTCACATCGGGGGATTGTTTTCCTTTTCAATCCTTACCTGAGGATATGTTTTTATTGATTTGAGAGAGAGAGAAAGGGAGGGGGGGGGGAGAGTGTGTGTGAGAGAGAGAAAGGGGGAGAGAGAGAGAGAGAGACAGAGAGAGAGAAGGGGGGAGAGAGAGAGAAAGGGAAAGAGGGAGGAAGAGAGAGAGAGAGAGAGAGAGAGACATTGCTCAATTGCCTCCCACGCGGGCCCCTGACAGGGATCGAACCCACAACCTGGGCATGTGCCCTGGCCCGGAACCAAACCTGTCACCCTCTGGTGCACAGGACGGCGCTCCAACCAACTGAGCCACCAGCCAGGCTCCTGTCAGTAGTTTTTAAAATCCCAAAAAGAATTATAAACTTCTTGGAAATATATAGATTACCGAAATGGGCCACAAAATCGAAAAATCTAAAATAAAAGCGGGGAGATGAACATAGAAGAACCAAGAGAGAAAAAATGTCAAAGACTCGTTCCGAAACGAAGGCCCTGCACGAAGGTTCCATTCGGTGTCTTCCAAACACGGAGGCAGGGTGATCGCGGCCTCGGCGTCGTCTCAGAGGAAAGAGACACTCGGAGACTCCCCACCCTCGTGCTCAACGCCGGCACCATCGGTCTCGCTGACGTGCGGTGTACGCGCCCACGTAAAATACTGCCGCTCAAACCCACCGCACCAAGGAAGCGTTCTTGCAAAACGCAGAGGTGCCTCCAGGTCAGAAACATCTATTCACCAGGATTCCTGTTCTTCTTTGAAAAGTCCAAGGAGAGAAACTGCACAGGAGCCGGGAGCTGGGAAGACGGGGTGTGGACTCAATCTCTCCCGATGAAAACCCCGTTCGTCTAGAATAGAAGCAGCTGGTCTTCAAACAGGAGAAAACATCTGCCTGCAACCACGGACCACGTCACGCGTGGCCACAGGCTGGGGTGTCGTTTCTGTTCACGTCGCCGTGGGACACGGGTTCTCGCCGCCACCATTCACGGCGTGTGGCCTGTTCCTGGCGAAGCAATAAGACCAAGACGAAACAATAACAGTTATGATTATTGGAAAGGTACAGGCAATTTCCTTTCCGTCTTTCTCAATAGGTGTGTTGGCTTGGAAACGTCAAGAGATTCAACTGAAAATAAAGATCGGAATGACTAGGAGAGTTTCAACCTGGTGGCCAGTTACAGAGCAGATGTATAATTTAAAAAGTACGCGTCCCCGTTTATCCACGTGGCCAAGTGAAAACAAACCATGACTAATAATGCAAAATAATGCCACCCACAACAGCAACTGAAAAATTTAACAATAAACGTGAAGGGTGTCCATCAGTAAAACAAACAAACAAAAAATGGATAAATGGAGCGATATAGCGTGTTCTGATGATATTATAAACATATCACTTTTTAATTGATTTATAAATATAATGCAGTTTCAATTAAAATCCTTATCAAAGTAATATGCTCATAAAACTTGAGGGAGGGAGCAATGGCTTATAAGGGATTCATCTTGTCAGATATTAAAATGAATTCTAAAGCTCTGGTACAAAAACAGGGTGAACTTGGCCCAGAAAAAAGAAAAAAAAACAGGCCTGAAAAGACACAAACAAGAAATGGATCTAAAAATACATAAAATGGCCCTGACCAGTGTGGCTCAGTGGGTAGAGCGTCGGCCTGCGGACTGAGGGGTCCCAGGTTCGATTCCGGTCAAGGGCATGTACCTCGGTTGCGGGCACATCCCCAGTAGGGGGTGTGCAGGAGGCAGCTGGTCGATGTTTCTCTCTCATCCATGTTTCTAACTCTCTATCCCTCTCCCTTCCTCTCTGTAAAAAATCAATAAAGTATATTTTTTTAAAAAATAAAAAAATACATAAAATGGTGAATGATTAAATAAAAGAGATGTTTGTCCCCTTCATCACCAAAGAACCTCAAATTCATACAAAGTAACACCTTTGGGCTCTTGAGTAGGAAACGATTGGAAAAGACAATTAAAAAAAAAACAAAAAAAAACAACAACAGTGCGGCCAAGAAGCGGAAACTGAAAGGAGTAGTTTGTGGCCTTCACAGCGGTGCAGCCCCACTGGGCGCCCTCCGTGCAGCCCCACTGGGCACCCTGCGTGCAGCCCCGACCCCGGGAACAATGCTGCAGCGAAAGGAACACAGTTACGGGGCTTTCATTCCATCACCTACGGGTCCCCTGGAAGTTCACCTGTTTAAAACGTACAGCAGGGTGTGAACCGCACGGCGTCACCTTCGTGTCCTGTAACTTCAGCTCACGCCTGATTTATTGACTCTGATCGTGTCTTTAAGATCGAAATGTATTATTTGTCCACCGTTAATGGCGTGAAAACTGAGAGGATCAAGAACCAACTGAGCCCTGGCCGGTGTGGCTCCGTGGATAGAGCGTCGGCCTGCGGACCCAAGGGTCCCGGGTTCGATTCCGGTCAAGGGCACGGACCTCAGTTGCAGGCTCCTCCCCGGCCCAGGCCCTGGCCGGGGCTCGTGCAGGAGGCAACCAGTCGCTGTGTTTCTCTCACATCAATGTTTCTCTCTGTCTTTCCCTCTCTCTTCCACTCTCCCTAAAAATCAATGGAGAAATATCCTGCAACCTCGGCCTGTGCCCTGACCGGGAGTCGAACCGTGACCTCCTGGTTCCTAGGTCGACGCTCAACCACTGGGCCACACCGGCCGGGCCAGTTTCGGACTTTGGATCTGACTCCACGGCAGCGAACCTGGAAAAACCCCACTCACTCCCAAGTGCCCCTCCTCCCCTGGGGCCAGTGCAGCCCAGCACGGCCTGGGCAGAGGTCGGAGGAGAGGCCCACTGCGCTGGACGCCGGACGCCCCATTTCTGGGCGTGGACAGACCACCAGGCGCCTGGAGCCCACCTGTCGTCGGGGATGGGCACGCGGTCAGGGCTGCCTCTCCCGGCCCCTCCACAGGGAGTCCCAAACCCATTGCAGGCAGAGAACCCACGGGGTGGACGCCGGTGGCCCCACTGAGCCAGAGCCATGAAGGCAAGGAAGGTTCTGGAATGAGGGCCCCTTAGGAAGCGTGATTCTAGCCCGGCCGGCGTGGCTCAGTGATTGAGCATCGACCTATGAACCAGGAGGTCACAGTTCGACTCCTGGTCAGGGCACAGGCCCGGGTTGCAGGCTCGATCCCCAACGTGGGGCAGGCAGGAGGCAGTCAATGAATGGTTCTCTAGTATCTGTTTCTGTCTCTCTCTCTCCCTCTCCCTTCTTCTCTCTGAAACCAATAAAAAATATATTTTAAAAAAAAGAAAGAAAGTGTGAGTCTGTGCGGCCAGGTGACCCACCAGAGCCCAGTGACTGTTCTAACGACACCTCCTGCCAGGGTTCGAGCCAACAGAGGTTCTAGGGGGGACCCACATGCCCCGAGGGAGCCGGCAGGCACGGAGGTGGGCAGAGGCCCGGTGCCCGCACAGCTCCGCCGGGAAGGCACCCCCGGCTGCTGCCCACAGTCTGAGGATTCAAATAAAATTAAAAACTGGTGGAAGGACATCAAAAACACAGCCCACGGGAGGAAGGAGGGTAAATTGGAAACTTCTGCTCCGCACAAGACGCCGGGTATGAGCACAGAGGACAAGCCGCAGACGACGGGGAGAAACACTGGCCACATGTCTGACGAAGGACTGACATCCAGATTGAACGCTCGGCAACAGGGAAACAAACAACTGCTTTTTAAAATGGGCCAAACTTTTAGCAGACGCTGAACCGAGAAAAATCGACCAACAGCAAAGCAGCCTGCAGAAAAGGCACCATTCGCCTTCGGAAAACGCAATCAAAGCCACAGAGAGCCCTGGCTGGTGTGGCTCCGTGGACAGAGCCTCGGCCTGCGGACAGCAGGTTTCTGGGTTCGGTTCCCGGTCAGGGCGCAGGCCTGAGCTTCGGGATCCATCCCCAGTGGGGGGCGTGCAGGAGGCAGCCGATCCATGATTCTCTCTCATCATTAATGTTTCTCTCTCTCTCTCCTGCTCCCTTCCTCTCTGAAATCAATAAAAATAAAAAATAAAAATAAAAAACACAAAGAGACACCCCTGCACACCTACTGGATTAGCTCAGATGCAAAAAGGAAACAGAGAATACTGAGGACGCTCGGCCAGAATTCCCACCGCGACACCGCACACTGGCCGGCCACGCTGGGAACCACGTTGGCCCTGTCTGGTGAGATATAACCATGAAGAAATGAACATTTGCCCCAGCTGGGTGGTTCCAGTAGCTAGAACATCGTCACATCCACCAAAAAGGTTGTGGGTTCGATTCCCGGTCAGGGCACATACCTAGGTTGTGAGTTCAGTCCCTGGTGGAGGCGCATACGGGAGGCAACCCATCAATGTTTCTCTCTCGCATCCATGCTTCTCTCTCTCTCTCTCTCTCTCTCTCTCTCATCAATAAACATATCCTTGGGTGAGGATTTTAAAAAGTAAAAATGAAAGTTTATGTTCCCATAAAAACTTGAATCCCAATGTTCATAGAAAATGTATTCACAATCTACAAAAAATATATATAAATATGTGGAAACCACACACGTGTCCTCCAACCAGCAAAGGGACAAACCACGTGTGAGACGTTCAGGCCATGAAACCCTGCTCAGTGGTGAGAGGGGACGAACTGCTGAGACGACGTTCGCAGGATCAGAAACGGAGGGTCCCAGGGGTTTGGGGTGCGAAGGGCCCACGAGAGAGTCCGGGTGAGGGTCAGTGTCGCCAGGAGGTGGTGAGCGGCCTGTTCACGCCTAGACCCACAGGACGGCACACCAGGGAGTGGCCTTCCCCATGGATGGATTTTAAAGAGAACACGTTTGTTAGAAGAATGTGAAAGTAACCAGCAGGGAAGAAGTTTCCTTTCAAAGTGGCCTTGCCCCCCAGTCCAGCCACCATTACAAGGAAACCCGCCCGTCGGCCTTCACGGACATAAACCAGGCCGGAGAGAGGCCCCTGCAGGGCCCAGGGTCCGAGAGGCCTGGCCCTGGAGCAAAGTGGGAGCAGAGAGCAAGCTAGGAGGCCTTCCCGGAGGAGGCCCGGAGCCCAGGGCGTGGCCATGGGGAGGCAGGGGAGGCAGGTGCACGGACGAGGCCGATGCCAAGGGGGTCAGGGTGTGGGTGAGATGGGCACACACAGACCCAGCGGCTGCCCGGCTCCGGCAATAGAGGGGGGAGAGGCTCCTCACAGCCCTCGGGACCGTCAGAGGGACACGGCAGTGGGGGGGCGACCGCCACGCGGGTGTTTCTGGCGCCTCCCGTGCCCGGCGCCCTCCGAGCAGGGGGTGCGCACTGACTCCCTTCACCCGCGAGGCCGCGAGACCCTTTTACTACCCGTGGGCGCGGAAAGTGACGGCCCGGTCAGCGTGGGGTCAGGGGGAGGGCGGGGTTCACACCAGGCCGAAGGCGTTCACACCAGGGCTGGGCCTCGGTCTGACGCGGGGAGTGTGACGCTCAGAGCTCTCATTTCACCCGAACAGCGAGCCTGCTCCTCTGAGCACCGTCTTTCCCTGGGGGACACCTGCCCCCACACCCACCCCCAGGCAGCTCCAGTCCTGGTCACACCTGCGTGGCTCTGTCCAGCACAGGCGTGCGTGCACACACACACACACACACACACAGACACGCATGCACACACTCACACACACTCATACATATACAGTCATACACACACACTCACATACACATTCACACACACACACACTCACAAACACTCTCACACACTCATTTACACACTCACACTCACACACACATTCACACACACTCACACTCTCACACACTCATTTACACACACACATTCACACACATTCACACACTCACACACACTCACACACACTCACACACTCACACACACTCACACACTCACACACACTCATACATATACAGTCATACACACACACACTCACATACACATTCACACACTCACACACACACTCACACTCTCACACACTCACACACACTCACACACTCACACACACACTCACACACTCTCACACACCCATTTACACACTCACACACACTCACACACTCATTTACACACTCACACACTCCAGGTGCACACGCCCCCCCCCCCCCCAGGAAGCCGTGGGGACATAGGGGCGAACACCCTGGAACCAGGAGACACTGGCTCTTACTAGTAAATAGTCTTTTCCAAAGGAGACGGGCGCCTCCGAGCAGCTGTGGGCCCGTGACGTCCGAGCAGCGCAGCCAATAAATTAGTTTCATGTGGAACCCGGGTCGGCCCGGGGTGAACAGGACCCGGACATGACGATCTCATTACGGACCAGACAGCCTGGCCGGCCTCCTCCGGGCGCCTCCCGCCCGCCTCGCGGATCCGCTCAGATGCAGGCAAGATGGGCTGTCTAGACGCCCCCCTCCCAACGCGGGCTCCCTCCCCTCCCCCCCCCCCCCCCCCCCCGGATCCTCCAAGGCCTCCCTCCCAGCCGGGTCGGCTGCGGCCACACTTCAAGGCTCAGCTCTGAGGTCACCTCCCCAGGGGCCACCACCCAGCTGCCGTGGGGCCCCCCTGCACCCACTCCCGAGGGGACCCCGGTATCTGTGCATTTCCTTCACCTAACACAGTAACGTCTCTACGCTTTTTTTTTTTAATCCTCACCCAAGGATATTTGTCCATCGATTTTTAGAGAGAGGAAGAGAGAGGGAGAGACAGAGAAACATGGTGTGAGAGAACCACAGCGACTGGTTGCCTCCTGCACGAGCCTGGACCAGGGCCGGGGCCAGGGGGGAGCCTGCAATCCAGGTCCGTGCCCTTGACTGGAATCGAACCCGCGACCCTTTGGTTTGCAGGCCGACACTCTATCCACTGAGCCACACCAGCCAGGGCTACACTTATTTTTTTTAACATATTTTTATTGATTTCAGAGAGGAAGGGAGAGGGAGAGAGAGAGAGAAGCATCAATGATGAGAGAATCATGGACCGGCTGCCTCCCCCACGCCCCCCACTGGGGATCGAGCCCAAAACCCGGGCCTGTGCCCTGACCAGGGATCGAACCCGTGACCCCCCGGTTCATAGGTGGATGCTCAACCGCGGAGCCATGCCGGCCGGGCTTCTGCGCTTATGTTTCCATCCGTCTCTCGGGCTGGGTGGCCGGGAGCACGGGGACAGGAGACTCGCTTATCTTACAAACAAACCACAGAGAACCAGTGGGCACCGAGCACCTGTGAGGCCGGGCGGCCCAGCTCCGTGGGGTGCGGGCAGGCTCCCTGAGGAGGTGACAGGAGCCCAGGCAGCCGTTGGCCCAGCAGCCTCCGCGGGCAGCCTTCTCACCAGCGGGTTTGGGGAACTTGGAGTCGGAGGCCTGGGGCCGAGGCCGCCCCCTGGTGGCAGCCGCTCTCCACCTCCCTCATCTCCAACTCCTCGGCCCCGGACCCCGTCCTCACCCGCCATCCCTCACACCTCCACGGGGACCCCGGGCCGTGAATCACTTCTCTCTGTCAAGGTTATATTTCCTTGTTTTAAAAGAGCACCTATTCTTCTTCTGATTCTGAGGATGAAAAAAAGTGGCCTTTTTTTTTTAGCTGAGAAGGTGGCTGGGTTTTTCAATATATTCATGCAAACGAGATATTTCATCTCATGGATTTTATCCCAGTTCTGTCTCTGCACATTTTAAATAAATTAAGATGAAATAAATCCGTTTTATTATATTACCCGGTGCCATCTCCGTGAAATAATGCCCGTATTTGTATTTCCTAAGGAATGTTGACGTGGCTAAAAATGTTGCCGCAAGTGTAATCTTTGAGGATTGGGCTGCCAGGAAAAAAAATAAATCTAGGCCTTTGTTTGGAGCGCAGAGTGGCACCGCTTTTGATTGAAATGGCCCGAAACAGCCACCCCCAGAACAGGGACGTGGCGGCGGCCAGGCCGCAGAACGGGTCGCCGCGGCTCGGAAGCGTGCCTTCCTTTGTTTCCTTAGCATCCGTCCTCTCTTCCCAACCTAACCCCCCCCACCCCCCGCCGCCGCTGGAGATCGACTACGGGGCTCCCCATCTTAGGGAAGGAGGAAGGAGGTGTGGTGGGCAGCCAAGCTGCCCTGGGGAGCCACCAACCGTCCCCATGTGGCAGCCTTGGGGCTCCAGACCACGTTCCCCGGGCCCCGCGTGGGCGCTGACCGCAGACACGGTGCATCCCCACCCCTTCCTCCAGAGCGGCGGGACCGCACGGACCCCCAGAGGCCCCGTGCTCAGCACCGTCTCACGCCCTTCGAAGGACACGCGTGGCCGGCACCTGCGAGGCAGCCCTGCGGGAAGCCGGCCTCGGGACAAGCAGGGCTCACCCCGTCCGGGCGATGACCTGGTACTGCCAAGAACGGGTGAGACCGAAGGACAGTCCAACCTGTCACCACCAGAGTCACTCCACGTCCTCCCGCAGCGTGGCTCCCCTGGGCTCCAGGTGTGAACGGGAGGCTCAATGGGACAGCGGGAAGCGGGCACCCTGCTTGCTCCCTCCTCCTCCTCGCCCCTGCATTTGCGTTTCTCTCTCCATTGGCTTTACACTCAATGTATATATTGGAAGGGTGGACAGACAGGTGGACAAGTCCCTGTACCCAGCCCAGCTGTCTCTCGACAACAGACCTGGCCCGGCCAGCGTGGCTCAGTGGCTGAGCGTCGACCTAGGAACCGGGAGGTCACGGTTTGATTCCCAGTCAGGGCACAGGCCCGGATTGCGGGCTCCATCCCCAGTGTGGGGCGTGCAGGAGGCAGCCGATCCATGATCCTCGCTCATCATGGATGCTTCACTCTCTCTCTCCCTCTCCCTTCCTCTCTGAAGTCAACAAAAATATTTTTTTGTTAAGAGAGAAAGTACCTCCAGACCCATCTGGGAGCATCCTCAGACCCACAGGCTGACACGTATCCTGGAAGCCGGGATCCTCCGTCCATTAAACCACGGAGGCCTGCACGTCCCCTCCTGCCACGGGGGCAAACCCCACACCTGGGGGCGAGGCCGCGGGTCCTGAGCGGCCCCCCCTCCCGCCGTCAGTGCCACTGGCGTCCCGTCTGACCGGCCACTTTTGACAAAATGCCGGCACCACAGACACATAAACACGCCAGATCCTTTGGGGCTGATGTATGGTTGCATTTAATAACCATTTGTTTGCATATTTCTTATCATGCTAATGAATATAATTACTTTAATTTATGCCATCAAGCGATGATTCTCTTCTGATCTATACGTCACTTAAATGTGTAGTGTTAGCATTTTGCACAAACTGGCACGTTGGAGAAAGGGGGAACTTGGAGCCACCGTCCCCGGTCGGTCGGCTGGGCCTGGGGCCGCGACACCAGCTCTGCGCTGGGCCCCCCTGAGCACCCCCGCAGTCCGGGGGGGCCTTCTCCGAAAAGCACACACTTTCCCTCCTGGGAGGAGGCCTCGGGGCACTGCCCCAGCACAACGCTCAACGCACCGTCATGGAAACGGGTTTCGAGCCCGTTCACGGTTTCCCTGACGGTAAAAGTAACGCATCTTTATCTTAGAAAATGAACACCGGCGATCACAGAGAGGGTCGATGGAGATGATGGGTTGGACTTCTGCTTCCAAAACGCTTAGAAATATGTATGTACTTAGACGGGTGAGCATATCTGAAGCGACTGGGGCCCGGCCGCCGGGACTCAGTGGTAGAGCGTCGGCCTATGAACCAACCAGGAGGTCACGGTTCAATTCCCGGTCAGAGCACATGCCCGGGGTGTGGGCTTGATCCCTAGTGGGGGCGTGCAGGAGGCAGCCGACCCATGATTCTCTCTCCTCATTGATGTTTCTCTCTCTCTCTCCCTCGCCCTTCCTCTCTGATGTGAATAATAATAAAATGTATTTACATAAATAAAATAAAATGCAGCAGATACGGCCAGCGATGTCCTGGTGGGTCAGAAAGCATGACATTCCCTGAACTACAAGGGGAGGGCGGATTGGACCTAGAAAAGCATCGGCTCAGAGAAGAACCGCAGCAATGAAGCCAGGGCCCCAGGGAGGTGCCAGCCTGAGGCCAGTGCAGGGGATGTGGAGGGGTTCCCTAGGGCACTTGCAGAGCATTGGTTGAGAACTGCATTGGGAGAAGCCATGTGGGCCACCCCTAGTCATGTCCTACCCCTGACCGGTGATGGGCACCGGCCTGCAGGCCAGGCTGTGTCTGCCAGGACCTCCTCCACATCCACAGTGCAGGGGACAAGCTGCAGACACAGGTGAGAAATGACCTGAGCCCTCGTGCAATCGTAGGCCAGGGCTCTGACTCCACACCATGCAGCCCGGCCAGCAAGCCTCCCTCCCCACCGGGCCCGGCACTGCCGTGGAGCCCGAGGGCCACGGGCAAAGGGAATCGGTCACAACAGCCACATGGCCCAGGACACACTCTCCATCCCCCACGGCGGGGCCATCTGCCCCTCTTCCCAGGAGGTGCTCTTCCCCGGGCCAGTCCTTTCCCACAAGATGCACCGCTGGCCCCGCCTGGAAGGCTCCTTGCCGTTCAAGCAGCACCCGGGGGGCAGCGGGAGCCCCTCGGGGGCAATAACCAAGCAGACAGAAGGACAGCCGTGGCTCTGAAAGGTATCTCATCATGGGAACTACAGCCCACAAAATAGACGGAGCCTACGTGCCAAAGCCACCAATGAGCATGCCGCTCCAATGGACATCCAAGCAGGACCCAGCGTCTCCTAACATAACAGCCAAAATGTCCAGAATTAAACTAAAGAACCAGAAAATTACAACGTGAGTGAGAAAACACAACCCACAGGCGCCAGCGCTGAGAGGGATCAGATCCTGGAAGTAACTGCTGTGGAGTTTAAAGCAGCTGCCATGAACGTGATTCCATAACCAATTAGATATCCTCTTACAGCCAATGAAAAGCTTGGAAAATCCCAGTAAAAGAAGCATTAACTGAGTAAGAAGAGCTAGATGGAAATTATAGAACCAAAAAGGTCTATCATAGAAGTAAAAGCTTGCTGGGTAGACTCAGTCTTGAATGGGGTTCACAGAAGATAACATCAATGAACGTGAGGACAAACCCATCTGAACAACAGGCAGAAGATAGATTTTAAAAAATGAAGAGAGATTCGGGGGCCTGTGGTCATAAGCAAAAGATGCAAGAGTGGTATCACTGGAGTCCCGGGAGGAGTGTGGGGTGAAAGTATTCAGAGAAACGGGGCTGAAAACTTCCCAGGTTTGGCAAAAGATATAAAACCCGCAGATTCAAACAGGTCAGCAAACTTCAAGTAAGATAAACATCCCCCACCCAAAACAAATCCCTGCTAAGACACATCCTAATTAGGTTTCTGAAAACTATCGAAAACCTTAAACACGGCAAGAGAAAGACAACGCATCACCAAGGGAGAACCTAAATCAAAGGACAGCCGGTTTCTCATCTAAAACCATGAAGGCGAGATGGAAGTGGCTGAGAGGAAAGAACTGTCAACTGAGAGTTCTACACCCAACTGAACTAGCCTGTGGAGATGAAGAAGAAGGAAAGCTATGCTTTATGCGAACACTGGGGGTCAGGGTTGGCACGTAAGGCAAGTACGCCTCTTGGGGTTTTTTTCTACATGATCTTGACTCTTCTAGTGCATTTACTCTCCCAAATAAATTTTATAATCAGCGGGACCATTTCCATAAGAACGTTGTTGAACATTTACCTGGTGTCGGTTAATTGGGGGAGAATATACATCTTTACAATACTGAGCGTTCTCCTCCAAAAATAAGATAACTATTGTCAGGGATCCTTGCTTTGCTCATGATTTGAATGGAAGTATTTCTGATTATTTCACCACTACTATAGATCTGTGGTCAATGTCTTTACCTTGCTATTGGAATCTGGCTTCTGTTTCTCATGCACAGTAATATATTGGGGGCGGGGAGGTAGACTTATCATAAAAGAACAATTTTTTTTTAAAAAAATACGCTGACTTTTTTTATGATTTGAATACCAAAGATATGCTAGTCTTATAGAATTAGCTGGTTATGTTCCCAATTTGTAACATAAGAATTATTTATGTATGGAATACGTGGCAGATCTAAATAATAAAAACATCTGGGCTTGCCCCGGCCGGTTTGGCTCAGTGGATAGAGCGTCGGCCTGTGGACTCAAGGGCCCCAGGTTCGATTCTGGTCTAAGGGCATGTACCTTGCTTGCGGGCACTTCCCCAGTGGGGAGTGTGCAGGAGGCAGCTGATCTATGTTTCTAACTCTCTATCCCTCTCCCTTCCTCTCTGTAAAAAATCAATAAAATATATTTTTAAAAAAAAAAAAAAAAAAAAAAAAAACATCTGGGCTTGATGTTCTCCATAAGACTATATTTTTTACTAGCTTTCTAATCTCTTTAAAAGAAATCAGCATAGATTTTCTACTCCTTCAGCTAATTTTGGTCATTTATTTTTTATAAAATTATGCATTTCATCTACTTTTTCAAAGTTATTAGTATGAAGAAAGTGTCTTATAAAATGTAATTCCCTCTGCATCTGTAATCGCACCCCCTTATCTCATTCGTGATGCTGTTGGTTTATACTCTCTCCTTTTTATTAATCAGATTTGAGGAAGGTTTTATAGATCAGTTCTAACGGCTTTGTTTTTCTTGTTTATTTTATTCATGTCAGTTTCTATCTTTATTTCCTACTTCTACTCTGTGCAGATTTGATTTTTTTTGTTGTTGTTGTTTTTCTTTTTCTAGTCTCCGGAATATTATGCGTGGTCCGTTTGATTTCAATTTTCCTCATTTTCTAATCTACGCATTTAAGTCCATAAATTTTCCTCTGATTGTTGCTTTGGCCACACCTCACGGGTTTTAATATTTAATGCTCTATTGCTCGTTTCTAAATAGTAATCTCCACTTTTTATTTCCCTACGAGCACAAGACTTTTTATGTCTTTTTCTATTTATTAGGATAGAGATTTATTTCCTGATTCCTGGGTTATTTTCTCATTTGGTCAGAGAATGAAGCCAACATGATCTTTACTCTTCAGAGTTGGCCGAGATGTCCTTTGTTGTCTCGTATGTGGTCCTTTGTGTGAGTGGATTGTATATGTTTCTATACATTTGTTTGTACCAGATGTTCGTTATGTCACTATTTTTATGTATTTTTCTCTGCTTGAAAACCTCACTTCTTTAAAAAGTGTGGAAATTTCCGGCTGTGATCGCAGATGCGTCCATTTATCTTTGTTTTCCTATTTGCTTCTGTTTTATTTTTTTATTTTTTGATGCTTCTGTTTTATATTTTCCTGCATTTTTAAGGGCACAGGGTGCACAATTCTTACAACATCTTGGATTTTTTTAACAACATGAACGCTCCTGTGTAATCTTTAACGTGACTCAAATGGCACCTGAATCACATAAAAGGTAGTGCTGCTAGGCTAACTCTGGACTCTGTTTCTCTCCTTTGGTTTAACTTGTTATTTTAGAACCAGCACCACACTTTTGTTTATTGTAGTTTTATAAGTTAACTTGTTATCAGATAAGTAAGTTATTGGTTGTTCTGGCGTATGCATTCATCCATATTAACTTTAGATTTATTTTGTAAAATTACCCAAAAAAATCCCATTTAAAGTTTTTTCTAGAATAGGATTATGTATAAATCAATGTGGGGAGGTCTCTATGTACTTAACTATGTTTACATCAGCCTTAGGAAATGTGTGCGTGTGTGTGTGTGGGGGGGGGGGGGGGGTGGCTGTTAATCCTCACCGGGGGATATTTTTCCACTCATTTTTTAAGAGAGAGGAAAGGAGGATGGAGACACAGAGAGACATCGATGAGAGAGAGAGACATCAATCGGTTGCCCCCTGCACACATCCTACCCAGGGCTGGGGAAGGAGCCTGCAACCCAGGTGCGTACCCTTGACCGGAATCAAACCCGAGACCCTTAAGTCAAGGGCCAACGTTTATTTCTTTCATATTTGTCTGGCCGGCTTCCTGCATTTTTTCTAGGAAAAATTCTATTTATATAGATGACATTTTAAAAAAAACATTTTTACCTCTTATTTCTGTTATACTTGGTTCAATCTATAGGACATGTATTGATCTCCTTGTATCTATTTTGTAATCGGGCATATGACTGAACTGCTGTAGATGGTGTAGGAGTATTCGCCCACTGACGGCAGCGTCCACCCCAAACCACTCAGCTCGAATGGGCACTACGGACGGCGGGGGGCACCGACCCTGCTCAGGCAGTAGCTCCCCCAAACCCAGAAAAGGAGCGCCCTGGGGGTGAGCGCCTTTCTAATTGGCCACCGTCCTGATGTGGAGGCCACTGGGGTGCTGTCCCTGCCGCTCAGGGCAGAAGACACAGCAGATAAGGAGGGGAGCGGGAGGAGGGGTGCAGGAGGAGGGGTGCAGATGGAGGGGTGCGGATGGAGGGGTGTGGATGGAGGGGTGCGGATGGAGGGGTGCGGGAGGAGGGGAGCGGGAGGAGGGGTGCAGATGGAGGGGTGCGGGAGGAGGGGAGCGGGAGGAGGGGTGCAGATGGAGGGGTGCGGGAGGAGGAGTGCAGGGGGGGTGCAGATGGAGGGGTGCAGGAGGAGTGCAGGGGGGGTGCAGATGGAGGGGTGCGGGAGGAAGGGTGTGGGATGAAGGGGTGCAGATGGAGGGGTGCGGGAGGAGGGGTGTGGGGGGAGGACGCTGGAGAGGAGCATCATGCTGGCAGGTCCACTCTGCACGCAGTTACTCTCTCCCGCCTCCTGGCCTGGAGGTGAATGAACCTGATCACCCAGCCTCTGGAGGGGCTGCGCCCTGTGCGCGCACCTGCAGGGCGAGCGGGCGGGGGAGGGCACATCCGTGTGCGGCCGTGGCCGTGGCCGTGGCCGTGGCCGTGGCCTCCAAGGCCTTGGTGACGGGTCTGTGGGCTCTTCGGTGCTGGGAGGGGAGCGGGGATGGGGCGAGCACAGGTGCCTTCTCTTAGGGGCAATGGCAGCAGGAATTCTCGGAAACCGGTGAGGTCTTCGATGGGCAGCACAGACCAGGGGGCGCGTTTGTGGGGGGCAGTGGGACTCCAGCATCACGTCTGTGCTGCCTCTAAGCAGACGGCCGCCCGCGGTGCAGACGGTCAAGTCTCTGTCCCTGGTCAAGCGGCCGGAGGACAAGCAGCCTCGGGTGGACACCACCAGGCTCGGCGAAGGGAAGTGCAGGGAGCCCGGTGAGTCCAATTTCAGGAGAACGACAAATACATTTTGGGTATAAATATGTCCCAAATATGCATGCGACATGCTTAGGCTTTTAAATAATGGACTAACATGCTAAATACTAAAATGTAATTTTAATATCAGTATGCCCCATGGATATTTGAGACATATTTATGCTTAAAAAAAAAAAGATTGTGCCCTGACCGGTTTGGCTCAGTGGATAGAGCGTCGGCCTGCGGACTGAGGGGTCCCGGGTTCGATTCCGGTCAAGGGCACGTACCTTGGTTGCGGGCACATCCCCAGTGGGGAGTGTGCAGGAGGCAGCTGATCGATGTTTCTCTCTCATCGATGTTTCTAACTCTCTATCCCTCTCCCTTCCTCTCTGTAAAAAATCAATAAAATATATTTTTTAAAAAAGATTGGTTGTCTAAAGTTCACCTTTAACCAGACATCCTGTTTACTGCATCGGGCAGCATTGCTCAGGGTGTCCCTGTGGCCGTGCTGAGGTGGGAACCAGGTGTGAGCGCTCGCTGCCGTCTGCGTCAGCATCAGCCCCGGCTGCAGTCTCCACACAGAGCCCGCCCGCCCCCCCACCCCGGCCGCAGGGGCTGGCCACGCGCTGCGCCCGGTCCTCCTCCCTCCATCAGCTCTCGGAGACGGCTCAGTCTCCTTCAGGGAGCTGCCTGCAGGCCCACAGGTGCTGGCAGCTGAGCCACGCTGCCCAGAAGCCATGAGACCAGGGAGGGCCCGGCAGCCCATGTCCCTGGCGCAGCGGGCGGGGGGAGCCCTCCTCTGTCTCCGCCTCGGGCCCAGGACGAGGGCCAGTGCCCTCCGGCACCCGCAGCCACAGCCCTAGCCTGGACACGCCATCCTCAGCCCGGCCCAGTCTTCCTGTTCAGTTTGCACTGCATTTCATGTTGGAATTAATTACCAATATTTGAAAAATTAGGGAATTTCCCAGGCCAGTCCGGGTCCCCAGTTTCCCTTCAGGCATCAGAAGCTCCTGTAACACCGGACCTCTGTCGGCCCGGCAGTGGGAGCCGAGAACAGCCGCCCTCCGGACCGGACACACATCTGCCAGTTCTCCCGGGGCCCCGACCCCCTGCTGTCTGACTCCAGCGCATGGGGCACCAGGCAGGTCCACACTTGGCCCCTGAGGACCACAGAGGGGACACAGGCAGCCTCTGCCCTCCCCAGCGCCCCCCCCCCCCCGCCCGCCTCTCAGAGGAACCACGCTGTCAGCCGTCAGCACAGGTGAGCCCTCCTGTCATTCCCCCAAGGCCTGAGGCCTACCACCCACCACCCCAGCCGCAGAGCTGGGCACCGCCTAGAAAATTATCTGAACCAGTGGTTCTCCACCTTCCTAAGGCCGCCACCCTTTCATACAGTTCCTCATGTTGTGACCCAACCATAAAATTATTTTCGTGGCTACTTCATAACTGTCATGTCGCTACTGTTATGAATCGTCATGTAAATATCTGATATGCAGGATGTATTTTCATGGTTACACATTGAACATCATGAAAGCATAGTGATGAATCACAGAAACAATATGTAATTATAGATGTGTTTTCCGATGGTCTTAGGCGACCCCTGTGAAAGGGTCGTTCGACCCCCAAAGGGGCCGCGGCCCACAGGTTGAGAACCGCTGGATTCTAAACAGAAAAGAAGCACCTTCGACAAACCTGGAATAAAGCCAGGGCCCACGGTAACTTCGGGGCCTGAGCCGTAAGCCCATTTCACAGACCCTGGCCACTGAGGCCACAGCCCCATTCACCCCGACTCCATTCTTCTCAACGTCCAGAACCAAGGTCCCCGGTGCGGGTGGAGGGACGGGTGTTTTAATCGATGTCTTGAGTGCCGACAGGGGGAACGGTTCTGATTGGCTGATGCAGAAATTGGGATTCTGGGCCGAGCCTGACAAAGGATAATGTATCTTTAAGCTTAGGTGCCCTTCAGGGACTGTATTGGATAAATGCCTCCTGAAAAGCCTGTAAATATTCCATCGCCTCCCTGTCATTACTACCATGAAATGATAATGAAGCATGAAAGAAATATAATTCCATATTCAGATGACAGCATTAGCCTCCATAAGCAAACTGAAATATTTATTAGTGAAATGCTCAGTATCTACGCCTGTAATCTAAAAAAAGGACAAAAATGTTTTATAATAAAAAAGAGATTGAGTGCAGAGGTAAAATCTGGTTGGCTGGTTTTATTGCTTATTATTAAATCCTGGCAAAACAATTATTTTTTTCTTTTCATTAGTAAGACACCCAAATTAAAACTATGCCCTCCGGCTGCGGGGTTTTACAGTAGTGATTAAACACAAGGAATGGTGATGCATGGGGCTTTTGACAATGGCATAATCAAATTCATTCATATTGTTCAATCTTTCACTGACAAATATTTTTACCGTGAACTATACCAAACAAAGAGTCGCAACGCAACAACTATCAATACAGGGGAATTAAGGAACCTCGTTATTATTTAAACGGCGAAGTGATACTGCGTCGCCACCGTCTCGATACAAATATTATAGTGCAGTTAATTAGGGTAATTATTGCCTAAATTGTGCTTAATTGTCTTACGCTGAATGGGACGCGTGAATGGAGCTCTTTTGAGCTTTTCACGGTGCGTAGGTGCCGGCGAACTGCTTCGTCATAATTTAATAAGTTCTGGTGGTATTTCCTGTGAGTCAGGAAATACATCTGAATACGAGCAAAGAGATCAACCTCGCCACAGGCCTGACCTCCGTTTCACCTTATTGAAAAAGAGGGGAGGTGAGTCCCTTAGTGGAGCCCATGTCACAGCATACGGGGCGCATTCCTTTAAGGAAAAGGGACAGGAAAAAAGCAGGGTGTTTGAAGTGAATGAAAAATTAGACACCCAAGTGACCGCGATCAATTCTGAAACACGGCGCAAAATTAATTACAGTTTTGCATCAGAAGCAAGAACGCAGGTCTCAGACAATCGGCGTCATTTATCTGGAGCCGAGCGCTATCTGCGGCGATTACAGGGCCCACCCGGCCCCGCTCCCGGGCCGAGCACAAATGATTAACTCCCAATTACGCCGGGGACGCGCCGGACACTCCAGACACTTCAGCGCACGGAGTGCGGGGCGAGTCCCGGGAGCCGGAGAGGGACGGGCGCGGCTCTCTATCAAAGCCCAGCGCGGCCACCGTGGACGAGAGCCAGATAAATTCACGGAGACCTGACAGCGGCTGCCGGGAGCGGCTCGGCAGAACCCAGATCTCTAATTTCTATCTGTTTTGAATTGCTGGCCTCGGATTTGCATTTTTATACAATCAGCTGAAAGGATTTGTTCTCTCTGCTCCCTTCCGCGGGCCACTCCGGCTGCACTGCTTCCCCTCACACAGGGAGCGTCCGGGACCTGTCTTGGGGAGGAGATGGGGGGGGGGGATTCCGTGTCCCAAATGCACCTGCCCCTGCGGCCCGAGAGGCCATTGGTGTCCGGGCGGCCCACGAAGGCCCCGAGCCATCGACCCCAGAAGAAGCTCAATGAATAAACATGCACCGCACAGCCGGCCGGCTCCTCAGCTCCTTTGGGGAAACAGTGACGTCCGGGGCGCCGGGGCGTGGCGGGGACTGGGGCAAACTTCAAACACCCATCCCTCGAGGGCGAGGGCGGCGGGGACCCTGCTCACACGTGGACAAGGGGAAAAGCTGCCCCCGGTGGCTAGGCACCCAGGACTCTTTAAGAAAACTGGACACCTAGTTGTTTCAGAGAATTCCTTCTCTTTTTTTTTTAAATGTCGATTCACATTCTTAAAGTAAATACAAGAAGCACCCTGCTGGTAAGGGAAGGCGCTTCTGACAGCCCCATCCCGCTCGGGGCCGCCCAGCCTGCCTTCCGGGCCGTGCCTTGGATGTGACACCCATCCGAGTGGCTGTAAAGGGACCACTTACGCTGCAAGAACGCAGTATGTGAGACGAACCAATGGCCCCCTCGCCGTGGACGGCACGCGGCGGGCACCACCGACATTCGTGATAATCCCTCCGAAGACTCACTCTGCTTCTCCCTCAGAGTCACACGTCCGACCATCGCAGCTCAGCAGAGGCTCCTCCCCCCTCAACCCACAGCCACGCCACGGAACACGACGCAGACGTAAGAAAAGACGGAACGCCACCACTTGTGGCCACGGATGGACCCTGAGAGCAGCGTGTTATGTGACGTCAGCAGATGGGACGGACCAGAGTCGTCTGACTTCACGCACCAGCGAGCGAGAAGACAAAAAGCAGCCGGTGGACAAACAGATATGACGAGCACAGATGCAAAAATCCCAGACAAACGGCAACCCAGTAACAGGACAACGGGCGCTAAAACGGACCCCCTCGTAGCCACGGCGACAGTCCTGGGAGGGGCGAGGGCAGGATGAAGCCGGTCAAGGAGACAGAGGCCAGGCTGGGTGGGGAGCACACAGCTGCCCTGTTGTAAAGCCGAACACCTGAAAGTTATTTGATGTCATTGCCCAGCGTGGCCCCGATGCCTCTATAATAATAAAAGCATACCTGGGAATGTGCTAATTAGACCGGACGTTCTTCCGGACGTCCTTCCTTCCAGACAAAGCGGCGGCGGGCGGGGGCCGAGGCAGAGGCGGGCGCCGGGGTGGAGGGGGCCAAGGCCGTTGCAAGAATTCCGTGCATCGGGCCTCTGGTTTAATCATAAAAAATAAACAACAACAACAATAGCTGTGATTAGGATTATCAGAGCGCTCACTCCAAGCCCTCACGCCCCACGTCTGGTAAATCCAAGGGTTACATGGGAGGCTCGGCCAGTGGCAGACGAGGTTGGGGAGACTGTGGGACCCGCACCCTCGTCCACGCTGGCGAACAAGAGCCCAGGGAGGGGAAGGCGGGTGCCCCAGCTGAACCCCAGGCAGAATTGAGGTCAGTCTCATGTGGATAAAAAGCCGTGGAACATGGACACCCTGGAACAGGATGCAGCCGTGAGAAAGGAGCATCGTGCACCCTCTGAGGCAGCAGGGAGGCCGGGAGAGCCTCGGGCTCCGTGAAGCCAGCCGGTCGGGCACAGGCAAGGGTCCCACGATCGCACTCACATGTGGAATCTAAGCAGCAGAATAAACGGATCCTCGGAGTGGACCCAGGGAAGCAGGGAACAGGGTGCGGAACCTCAGAGGGAAGGCGGGAGGGAGGGTGGGCGGAGTGATCAACCAAAGACCTTGCGTGCATCTAGCATGGCCCGTGGCACGGACAGTGGGGTGCTGAGGGCCTGGGGGGTGGGGGGGCTGGAGGGAGCCAATGGAGGGGGAGGGGGAGGGGGACATACGTAATACTTTCAACAATAAAGATTAAAAAGAAAAGAGGGAGGTCAACCTAACCCCATCCCGTCACCTGTAAGTCACCCGCTCGCTGCAGTGGGCGAGAAGCCGGTCGGTGGGGCGGCTGCTGGGAGCGCAGAGAGGAAGAGGCGGGCCCAGGGACACCTCTCCTTTCCCTGGGCGGCCCCAGCCCACCTGCTCCACCTGCTCGCCTCCGCCTCCCCCATCCTCCTCACCTGGCAGCCCAGGGCCCAGCTTCCCCCCAGGTGAGTTCTCGCGGCGGCTCTGTGCTGTCAGCTCTGCCTGTGGCTCCCTGAGGGGCAGCCCCAGCCTGGGGCAGTCCAAGGGGAGCAAAGGCCCCTGAGATGAGGGCAGCTGCCCCCGCCCGCAGGCTGCTCCCCTCTCCTGGGCCTGGGGAAGCGGGGTGAGGCGCGGCTGCCGGGCCCTGCCTGCGGGAGCGGCTTCCAGACCTTCTGGAGCAGGTGCTGGTGCCGCTGGGCTGTGAGGAGCTGCTTGGGGAAAACGCACGTGCGCCCTGGCCGGTGAGGCTCGGCTGGTTGAGCTTTGTCTGTGCCCCAAAAGGTCACGGGTTCAATTCCCGGTCAGGGCACGCACCCAGGTTCCGGTCCAGGTGTGTGCATGAGGCAACTGATCAATGTTTCTCTCTCACATTGATGTTTCTCTCTCTCTCTCTCTCTCTCTCTCTCTCTCCCTCTCCCTTCCTCTCTCTAAAAAAAATCAATAGCCCTGACCGGTTTGGCCCAGTGGATGGAGCATCGGCCTGTGGACTGGGGGGTCCCGGGTTCGATTCCCGTCAAGGGCATGTACCTTGGTTGCGGGCACATCCCCAGTGGAAGGTGTGCAGGAGGCAGCTGATCGATGATTCTCTCTCATCGATGTTTCTAACTCTATCCCTCTCCCTTCCTCTCTGTAAAAAAAATCAATAAAATATATTTTTTTAAAAAATAAATAAATAAATAAAAATCAATAAAAGCATAAATTGGGGGCGGGGGGAGAAAAAGACGAACGTGTGATTGTCCGACCAATGAAACCGTCCGGTGCACCTCCCCGGTAACAGGTGTTTAAGTCCTCAGACACCCGGGCCCTGCGCCTGCTCGCTGCCCGTCCGTGTCCCACGCCCGGGGTTGCCTGTTTGAAGGTGTGTCGGCTGCCAGCGGCCAGAAGGAGGCCAGGGGCCAGCTCCTGACTCACTGAAAACCCAGACTTGACGCGGTCCTCCCCGGTGCTGCGCGGTGATGCCGCACTTAGCGGCGTCCGACACTCCAACACGCGGTGGATCTGAAAAAAACAACGTTTCCGGGGCTTTGCAGAGAGCTGGCCGCTCCCAGATGATGCTGCCTTTTTCACCGTTATTGTCTTCTGTTTCCCACAATGCCTCGGCCCGAAGCAAACAGAAGCTGAGTGATTACCCCGAAGTGTGCTAGATGAACTGGAAAAAGTCTATTCAAACAAAGCTCATTAGTTCTGATACCTCCGGGGCGATGACAAATTAAGCGTCTGGTGAGTGTGCGTCCAGACAAAGGAGGGACGCCGGGAACAGGGCTGAGCGAGGCGCGGTGTCAATACGTCCCCCCGGAAAAGGTAGGAATTACCATCGGAGCTAAAACGGAATCCCTTTAAGGACCGTGTACGAGATAGATCATCCCTTCGCCCTGAAGTGCGTGGGGGGGCCCGGCCGGGATGGACTCGCCTGGCCAGGTGCGCGCCCGCCGGCCCACCTCACACCTCCGCCGCGAAGGCTGGGCGCTGCCGGGAACCGTCCAAGCTCCAGGTGCAGAGCCGCGGGGCCCGGAGCCGCTGGCTGCTGGGTCTCAGGCCGCAGCCGCCTGGCTTCGGAGGGCTCCAGGACCGTCCGGGGACCGTGTGCCCCCAGCCCAGGCGCACACAGAGTCCCCCTGGCTTTTGCCTCCCGGCCTGTGAGCCCGTCCACGTGAGCATCTTAGGGAATTCTCAGTCCTCGTCGTACTTGCGAGAACCTGGCCTGGAGACCTCGTGACTGATGGTTGAATGAATGAAGCACAGACGCAGGATGGAGGGAGGGAGGGGAGGCGTCAGGGTGGGCCACGGGGCTCTCCGACCAGCCCTGGGTTTTCCGTATGCCCGGCGGCCGCCATGCACACCTGCCTGCGGCTCGCAGCCTTGTGGCCTATTGTCGGGATTCCCAGCTCCCAGACGGACGACGTGGGGAGGCCTCGGAGAGCACCCGTCTCGGGGTGACGTGACCCCCAGGCCCGTTCCTGCTGCTCTTCCTTCTCATGTGAAACACGTGCCACTACAATGTTCAGATTTGTCACAAACGACCAGCGACCGGCTTCCTCGGCAGCTCGGAGACCTGGCTGGGCTGAGCCGGTGCCGCCACACAGCACAGACGGCCAGGACAGAACCCCAACTGCCCCTGTGACGGGGATGCCCATGCTCAGAGCCTCCGCCCAGCCCACGGCCCCGGTTCCACCAGCCTGGCCCCTGAGGCACAGGAGCTCACAGCTCTGGCCTGTCAGTCACAGGGCAGGAGACCAGGAAGTGGGCGGCGGGCAGAGCCCAGAGTGTGCCTGTGGCAGCCAGGGTCACCCCAGGCCAGCGTCCTCCCGGCCACCACGCCCTCTCCCTGAGGAGCCACCTGCTCCCTCCTCTGGTTTTGCCTCTCAGGGTCCCTCTCCCTCGGGGTCCCTCTCCCTCTCCGGGTCCCTCTCCCTCTCAGGGTCCCTCTCCCGCTCAGGGTCCCTCTCCCTCTTGGGGTCCCTCTCCCGCTCAGGGTCCCTCTCCCTCTCCGGGTCCCTCTCCCTCTCAGGGTCCCTCTCCCTCTAGGGGACCCTCTCCCTCTCGGGGTCCCTCTCCCTCTTGGGGTCCCTCTCCCGCTCAGGGTCCCTCTGCCTCTCAGCGAGGCCGGCTCGAGCACGTGAGCAGCTGTGTTCTTGTTCCGACAGCTCCTTTGCACACCCGCCCGTCAACATGACAGTATCTGGGAGTGTGGAGGGCTCTTCATCGCACCAGTAACAGAGGCGCGTTCCTGAGACACGTGCGCACGTGGATAAGAAACTAAGCCGCCGGGCCCGCCGCCCGCCAGGCCGCGCTCGGCAGGCCTGCGTGGTGTCATGGTCCCTCTCGCTAAGCTCCATGTCGGTGCCCGGGGTGCCCAGGCCTCTCGGACACACTCACACCCTCGTCCTCTCTCCAGCCCCACGGCTTCACGCCTCAGCCCTCCGCTCCGAGGCCACCACTCCGTCAGCACCCCCTCTCCCCGCCGTGGGCACAGCTTCCTCTGCCCCATTCTCTCCACTGGAATTTCCCTGCCATGTCTCACACTCAGCATCCAAAATGCCCCCCAAAGCTCCGGGAATGCAGAGGGGCCCCAACACGGCACTGGCACCCCAGCTCCACCGAGCCCTGGCCCCTCCGATCGGCTCATTTAAAATGTTGATACTTTGGTCCTGGCCGGTTTGGCTCAGTGGACAGAACGTCAGCCTGCGAACTGAGGGGTCCCCGGTTTGGTTCCGGTCAAGGGCACGCACCTCGGTTGCAAGCTTGATCCCCGGCCTCTGAGGCTGTGGGGACAAGGAGGTGGGGAGGGGGTCCCTGTCCCTCCTCACTCACCAGCATGTACCTCATGACGGCAGGAACGAATTGTTGTTTCAATACATGTTTTTATTGATTTCAAAGAGGAAGGGAAAGGGTGGGAGAGAGAGAGAGAGATCAATGCTGAGAGAGAACCATGGATCGGCTGCCTCCTGCACGCCCCCTACAGGAGATGGAACCCACGACCCAGCATGAGCCCTGACCGACCGGGAATCAAACCGTGACCTGGCTCACTCCACCACGGAGCCACCGGCTGGCCTAACAGAAAGTCTTCATCTCTCTTTCTTCCCCAGAATGTCCTCGCCTGTTTATTACTCATTTAATCTTCCAAACGAACTTTCCCCGAAGTGAAGTTTTGGGGGAGAGAAATGTCTTTCTGTTTCTGAAATTATCTTCACATTTATTATCTTCTTCCAAATCCATCACGAATGCTTGTGAGCAGCTTGTCTGCAGGCCCAGCCCTGGGCTCTCGGTGACCCTGAGGGGCCTGTCACGGGGAGGGGCGGGGGAGGGAATGACAAGCCGAGGGGTAGAGGACAATGTCCCCAGGGCAAAGGCCCTGACTGCCCAGAGGAGCAGCTGGGGGAGCCCTGGTCCCCTGGCCCGACCTCCTCCGGGCACTGGCCAGCCTGGACCCCTGTTAACCTCAGACGATGAGGACGGAGGGACGGAGGTGTCGGGGGCCAGGGGAGGGTCAGGGAGGTGGGGAAGGGGCATCACCCCAAGCACACAGACCCTGGAGCAGCCAGACCCCGAGGATCGGGACAGCATACAGCAGGTGCTCGCCTGTGCTGGGCGTGGACGGGCAGCCGGGCAGCCTGCTCCTGGGAGTGTTGGTCGTGTCCCCTGAGGGTTTTGCTCCTGTTCCAGGGAGATGGCCCCGAGGCCAGGACAGCGCTGTCTCGCCCTCATGTAGCAGGACTTTTTTTATCTTAAAATGTTCAATTCTCTTGAATGTCTCAAAACAAAATTTGACTTGGAAATTGTGCTTCTCTTTGTGGTGGTGGGTTGGGAGGAAAAGGTGGAGCGATTGAGAAGCACAGACTGGTAGTTACGAGACAGTCCCGGGATGTGAAGCACAGCACGGAGCAGGGTCAACCCTGTTCTAACAACCACGCCAGGAGCCGGTGGTGCCGGGACGAGCAGGGCCACCCTGGGAGGGAAGCGTATGATTTCCTAACCGCGGGCTGCACGCAGGACACTCGGACCCAATGATGCTGAATGTAAAGTGCAACTGAAAAACAGAAATAGCAGGCACCGCGCGGGGACCTCCGCA
The DNA here is from genome assembly GCF_028538775.1 of Myotis yumanensis. Taxonomy (NCBI): domain Eukaryota; kingdom Metazoa; phylum Chordata; class Mammalia; order Chiroptera; family Vespertilionidae; genus Myotis; species Myotis yumanensis. Next base: position 40,895,561 of record NW_027223769.1, read on the forward strand.
CGCAGCCTGGGGCCAGGAGGGGCACCCCCTGCTCGGGGCGCCCTGCCACTCCACCTGCAAAAGGCGTTTGAACGAACGAAACTCCAGGCACCAACCCTGCTCCCTGTCGGGTCCGGACCTATTTGCAGGAGCCTGTGACGGACACGGCTCTTCATGGGCAGTTTTCATGCAAAACCACTTTGTGTGCAAATATCGCAGGAGCAGGAAGACCGAGGCTTCCACCCGGGGAGACGCCGGCGATGAAATTGCCCTTGATCGTCGGCCTGTTCCCATTAGCTTTATCCTGGGCCGCAGAGCACAAACAGGGCACGTAGGGGAATGAACCTGCAGGCGCCTCTGAGAGCAGGTGGGGCGCGTGGGCCCGGCTGACCCAGCGTCCTTCCTCGCCACGCCAACCGCGGCCTGGCCACGGCCGAGGTGGAGGAGAATCAAGCTGTCACCCGCGCTGGGTCCTGTCCCTCCAACCCTGCTGCCTGGGCAAGGCTGCTGTGGGCTCAGCGCTTGGGGGGGTCCCCACCCCAGGAGGCACCAGGTGGAGGCACACGGGGCCACCGCCACAGCCCAGGACGCCTCGTCCAGAGCTGCTTGCACGTGGGGCCGTGTCCAGCGAGGCCGGGAGCCCAGGAGCCCGTGGGCTTCCTGAGGAGGGGCCCAGGCTGGGCCTGAAGGGACAGGTGGGCAGAGTCTGAAGAAGCCAGGAGAATGGAGAGTGGGGGGGGGGGGGGGGGAGATCAGCGGGCTGGGGCCTCTTTTCCCGGCCACCTGAGCCTCTGAGCTGTGACTTCCCCCGCCCAGGGTCCCTGGCAGGTGCGCCCCGGAGCCCCCGCCCTTCCTCTCGGCACAAAGCCCGCTCTCATTCCCGCGGCCGGTGAGAGGCAGGTGGGGAACAATGCTATCTGTGCGGGCGGCACCCAAAATACGACTGCCATTTATTCCGTCTGTGGAATTAGAGCGCCCGCCGTAATGAATCATCCCCCCCGCCCCGCCGCCTCGGCTCCGGTCCCCATTCAGGGCCTCTCACCGCGGCGCAGGCTAAGAATAACCCGCCGGGCGAGCGCACGTCCGCCCGAGACAATGCGGGGCCCAGACGGCCATTGTGGGCCGGAGAGCGATGCCCACGGGGGAGGGGCTCCGGCCGGGCTGGGGCCGGTGGGCATCGTGGCGGGAGGAGGACAAAGCCCGCGGCGAAGGGAAGGAGGGTCCCGGGGCGGGAGGGGGGGGGGGGGGCCGGGGTCCCGGCTGCACCTGGAGCAGGGACGAGGGCCGTGTCCAGGCTGCTCCCCCGCCAGGTTGTTCCCGTCGGTGCCCAGGTCCCGCGCAGAAACCGCTGCCACAGGAAGAGGAGCCCCCCGCCCCCCGCAGGGGCCCTCACCCTTCATGCAGGGGCAGGTTTCTCAGCACGTCCGTCCATCAGTCCCTCAGCACAGCCTCATCCCAGCCCCGCCCACCCAGCCTGCAGTTGGCCCCGCCCCGGCCTGCAATTGGCCCCGCCCTCCCCGACCTGCAATTGGCCCCGCCCTCCCCAGCCTGCAGTTGGCCCCGCCCCGGCCTGCAGCTGGCCCCGCCCCAGCCTGCAGTTGGCCCCGCCCCGGCCTGCAGTTGGCCCCCCCCCCCCCCCCCCCCCCCGCACAGGCCTGCAGTTGGCCCCGCCCCAGCCTGCAGTTGGCCCCGCCCAGGCCTGCAGCTGGCCCCGCCCCAGCCTGCAGTTGGCCCCGCCCAGGCCTGCAGCTGGCCCCGCCCTGGTTGGAGCTGGTCCCGCCTCCCTCTCCCCAGTGCCTGCCCCGTGCAGGCTGGTGGCAGCAGGTGTCCCCTGGGGCTCTGACTGGGGTCCCCACTCACCCTGGGCAGGGGCAGCAGACCCGGGCCTGCCCTGTAACGTCCCGCACCAGGGCCAGGCCAGGCGGGTCCGGGAAACCACCTTCCCAGGCCCCATGGCTGTGGTCTGTCTCCCCGAACCAGCTACAACTCCGAGCCCTCTGGCCGCCATGCCTGCAGCCGCGGGCACACACCTGTTCTGATGAATGAAAGAATGCGTGGGTGAGTGAGCGGAAGGCCGTGTGCTCAGAGCATGGAACAGACCCGGAGGGAGAGAGGCCCGAGGGGGCTGCCCCGGGCCCCCAGGGCGTGAACGGCGAAGGCGGGCTGGCTCCGTCCGACCTTGAGATTCCAGCAATGACACAGGAGTCATTCCCCCTGGTTTTGGTGGCGGTGGTGGTTCCAGCTTCATATGTTGTGGACTTAGAGCTGAAGAAGTCAGAAATGGGGAAGCCACAGGGTACAGAGGGGAAAAACAACAAAAGCCTGGTCCCGCTGGACAACGGAGAAGGAAGGAGGCACCTAGAGAGACAGAAAACGTTCCCATGACAGCCACCCTCCTCCAGCTGACACCACAGACGAGAAAATGAAAAGCTGTGGTTCTATCCACAGGCCAAGGAGGAGTCTATGCCTCCACCCTCAAGAGATGTAACAAGGAGGCCCGGCCTGTGCGGCTCAGTGGTCGAGCGTCAACCTATGAACCAGGAGGTCACGTTGCAATTCCTGGTCCGGGCACATGCCTGGGTTGTGGGTTCGGTCCCCAGTAGGGGGCGTGCAGGAGGCAGCCGATCAGTGATTCTCTCTCATCATTGATCGGCTGTTTCTATCTCTCTCTTCCTCTCTCTGAAATCAAAAAAATATTTTTTTAAAGAGATGTGAGGAGGAATGCCAACTGGGGGACCATCCGAGGAGCCCGGGCGTGAGGCTCCCTCTCCCAACGCGTCAGTACAGACCTGGGAGCCTGGACTCCCCTCCCACCCCTGATGGAGGCAGAGTGGGCGCAGCGAAGGGCTCTCCGGACAGGAAGGACGCTGTGAAACACCAAGAAGGAAGAAAGGATCGATGCTAACATGTGGGTAATCACAGTAGGCTCCCCTTCTCTTGCGATTTCCAAATTGTCTTGGGCGGTTGAAGCAGAAGATTGTACCACGGTTTGATGTGGTTCTAACTGTCTGTGGAGAAAATACTTTAAACAATGATATTGTAAGTGGGGAAGATAAAGCTACTTAAAGGGAGGAAATGCTTCTCCACGTCATTCAAACGGGTGAGATGACAAGACCAGAAGACTCTGATAAGTTATGCACAAAGATTGTAAAATCTGGAGCAAGCAGTAAAAATGTTATACAAAAAGATACGCTCAAGCAATTCAGATAAATCAAAGCGGAATTCTTTAAAAAAAAATGTTCACATAACCCACAGGAAGACAAGATAAAGAAAACGGAGAAACAAACCCCAGAACACAAACAACCAAACAGTAATGGCAGAATTAAGTTCTAAGAAGCCAAAAACTATATTAAGTGTAAATGATCTAAATACACCAATTAAAAGAGAAGGCAGACATGGATTTTTAAAACACGACCCGATTACATGCTGTCAACAAGAAACTCAGCCCTGGCCCGTATGCTCAGTGGTTAGAGCATCAGCCAGTGCCCTGAAGGGTTGCAGGTTCGATCCCCAGTCAAGGGCACAAACTAGAGTTGCAGGTTCGATCCCCAGCCCCAGTTGGGGCACATGTGGGAGGCAACCAATCGATGTGTCTCTCTCACTTCAATGTTTCTCTCTCTCTTTCTCTCTCTCTCTCTCTCCCTCTCTCACCCACCCCACTCTCTCTAAAAATCAATGGGAAAAAATATTCTCAGGGAAAGATTAACAACAGCAACAAAGCAAAAAAACACTCACTTCAAATACCACAGTTTAGGCAGGTGGAAAGCAAATAGATGGAAAAGGCATATCGTGCAAATCTTAACGGAAAGCGCTGGTTGTGGTGACATCAGATAAAATGGACTTCGGAGCAGGGGCAGGGGAGGCCGATTACGAAGAGGGTCCGTTCACAGAGAACGCGCCTCCGCTTTGTCCAATTATTCTCATGTGCGGGGGCAGACGTGGACGACGGTGCGCAGACACCACGCTGAGAGCTGCCACCTGTGCAGGGTAAACGGGCGGAGCCGACGGGAAAGAGACAAACCCGCAGTGTGGTGGTCCCTCACGCTCGGTCCCCTCTCTCCGCAACTAGACAGGAAGCCAGCAAGGATGTGGACGGCCGCCCTGACCGGTGTGGCTCAGTGGATAGAGCGTCGGCCTGCAGACTGAAAGGTCCCAGGTTCGATTCCGGTCAAGGGCATGTTCCTTGGTTGCGGGCACATTCCCAGTAGGGGGTGTGCAGGAGGCAGCTGATCGATGTTTCTCTATCATCGATGTTTCTAACTCTATCCCTCTCCCTTCCTCTCTGTAAAAAATCAATAAGATATATTTTTTAAAAAAAAAAAAAAAAAGCATGTGGAAGGCCTCACAGCACCATCCACCCACAAGAATGAGACGGCATTTATAGAACAACCCGCCTACAACGGCAGAACACGCATCGTCTTCAAGCGTCCACGGGACACCAACAAAGGTGAAGGGATTTAAGTCACACCGAGCGCACCTTCGCCCACACCCAATCCAACAGGACCAGCAATGGAGAAACGGGTGGGTCCGTGAGTACATTCCTAGGAGAGAGTTTGAAGACGCACGCGAGAGAGATGGAAGCGGCCAGCTCCCCCTGTCCCCTGACGCCCAGGCCGCAGGCACCTTGCAGAGGGAGGCAGGACCCACATCCACAGGCACCCAGGATGCAGACGGGTGCTCCCAGGACAGCAGCAAACAGCACCCACGCTGCTCCCACGCACAAAACAACAGCTTTATGTTTTCTTTTTTAAATAGGTTTGTATTGATTTCAGAGAGGAAGGGAGAGGGAGAGAGAGAGAGAAACATCCATGATGAGAGAGAATCATTGATCGGCTGCCTTCTGCACGCCCCACACTGGGGACCGAGCCCACAACCCGGGCCTGTGTCCTGACGGGGAATCGAACCCCGACCTTCTGGTTCCTAGGTTGACGCTCAACCACTGAGCCACAACAGCCGGCTCACAGAGCGTATTCTTGGATTATTATTTATGTATTAATTACGGTATTATGTAAAGGGTGTTCCAAAATTCACGCAAGATTTGAATTTTGCTTGAGCATTAACAACAACAGAAAAAAAATAAAAGCCTAATTTTACTTGGTTTCTTGAATCAGATTCTAATATCTGCTGCCCTTTGATTTCAATCCCTTCAATTTGATAAGCATCACCAAGTACCAATGACGGCCCAGGAGCAGGGACAATGAAGACCCACGAAGACCACGGCTTTGCGTATGTGCCAGCAAAGCCGTGGAGGCCATTGACCTGATGTGCTATTCCATACATAACCCTAGACTGTATACTTTATGAATCAATAAAAAATTTACAATTTTTAATTATAAACTTGTGTTTTCTATCAAAATTACTTCTTGTGTGAATTTTGGGACACCCTTTATTATTATTATTAATAATAACAGGTACGGGACCGGCGGGCAGGGGACATGTGCTGGTCAGGCGGGTGCCTGGGCCCCCGGACAGCTCTCTCCACGGAAAACCCAGGAATTGCTTCCGTGATTCGCTCACTCGGACGACGTGAACATGGGCCCACGGCTTGGGCGTTTCCCCGAGAGGTTTCTCGGCTGCCTTTCGAGCCCCTCGCTTCCCGGCAGAGCAGCCACCAGCCTCGCTTCCAGGCTCAATCTGAGCACCACCTTCGTGAGCGGCTCTGGGTACACCTGCCCCATCTCCACCCAGGGTGCCAGCCAGGTGAGGGCGCCCCACCCCCGGCTGCCGCCTCTGCACCAGCCGCCACCGCCAGCCGCCCGCCCGTGCCCTCGCCTTCCTGGGACCTGCCAACCATGCTCTTCCCACCAGAGTTAAGTCGGCGTCTCCTCATGAAACGGGCGGTTTTTGCGGCTGATACCGCGCGCCCAGGGCGCACATTCATCTCCAAGACCAAGATGGTGAGTTTTAACGATGAAAAAGGCCTTTCTAAGGGGAGCTCATTGGAACTCGTTACGTATATAAAGGCCACCATTTAAAGATTCGGTAACTCCGGTGATGATCTTTTTAAAGCAGATTTACAGCAGAAAACAGTTAGATTCTTTGACTTCTGTTATAATTTTCCATTTTGTAATTTAATACCCCTTTAGTTTATATTTGCGCATTAAAAATACAGCATCTAAAAGTCCATCAGTAAATACTTTTAATAAGTGCAATAAATAAGTTTTACAGTGTGCATAAATCTAAAAACAAAACCCAACATAAATTGTTAATCTTACACTTTTTCTCATTAATTGCAGTACATAAACATATGTTTTATACAAAGATATTTGCTACAAAATAAGTATAATAAATACAGTTTACCGCATGTATTAATCTTAATAGTTACAAGCTGTTAATCTTATATATTAGGTAATAATTTGCAATAAATAACTGTTTATTATCTTGATGTTTGCTTGTCTTGGGTTTTAGCAATATGCAATAAAGAAATGCAATTTTGAATAATTTGATTGTAAGACTGTTGGGGAATACTGTACGTTGTAATTAGCTGAGCGAGGATGCTGGTCACAAGAAGAACCGTGGAGATGGGCTAAAACAGCCAAACCCTATGTCGGTGAGTCCACAACAGCACATATTGTGTATTATCTGAAACAGTTCAGTTTCAAATAATACACGATTTTTAAAATGCAAATGCAATCAGTGGGGCAGGTTGCATCCGTTAGTGCTGTCAGCCCTCCATGCTCAGAGGAGACGCGGAAAGCGGGGAGCCCCGGGTCCAAGCCCAGGTGGGCACACGGCTGCCTCGGCAGGAAGAGGACCGCTCGCCCTTGACCGAGGCCCCTCCATGTGGGCGGGCCCCTCGGGAGCCGCCAGCGGAGCGGCACGAGCACCCACACCAGCCTCCGCCCGCACCCCCTCAATCCCACGGAAGACGGCGGCACGCCCGTCTCTCAGGGAGGGGTTTTCACCGTCCCTGAATCGGATAGAAACTGTTCGTTGTATGTGCAAAGGTAATAATTTGTCATAAATAATTGTTCATTATCTGGGTGTTTGCCCGTCTTGGACTTTAGCAATAAAGCCGCGCAATTTTGAGTAATTAGATTGTAAGATGGCTGGGGAGAGGCGGAGGATTGTAATGAGCTGAGGGAGGGTCCTGTGGGTGAGACACCAGGGCAGAGCCAGCCCTCTGTGCACAGAGACGCAGAGCCGGCCTCGCAGTGAGCACACGGGGCCTTTAAATATCCCTCGGCCCGGCCCCCGTGGCTCAGTGGCTGAGCGTCGACCTAGGAACCAGGAGGTCACGGTTTGACTCCCCGTCCGGGCACAGGCCCGGGTTGCGGGCTCCATCCCCAGTGCGGGGTGTACAGGAGGCAGCCAGTCCGTGATTCTCTCTCATCATGGATGTTTCTGTCTCTCTCTCCCTGTCCCTTCCTCTCTGAAATCAAGGAAAACATATTTAAAAAATAAATAATAATAATAAATATCATCCACACAGAGAACCGAGTGCCTTTCTGCTGTCCCCACTCGAAAGCCTCCTCGGAGGAGAGCAGCTCAGGCTGGAGCCGCGAGCTCCCGAGGAGCCGGGAAGCTCAGGCCCGCGTGCGGGTGCGGGAGGGGGAGGGTGCAGCCTCGGGGGAGGGTCTGAGCCAGGACGCAGGAGGCCCCGGTGCTGCCCAGTGGGCACCACAGCCTCACTCGTTTGCCTCACCCCTCAGGGCGGCAGCCATGCCCGGTCACATGTCCGTGGGCACAGAGCTGGCCTGGTCCCAGCAGGATGACCTCGCATTGTCCAAGGAGGACCCTGTGGGCACCGGGCACAGTCACCTCCCCCGGACAAGAAAGGAGGGGGGGAGCGAAGGGAGGGAGGGCGGGAGGAAGGGGGCGGAGAGAACACAGTCCCAGATCCATAGAACACAAACCACTTCCTGCTGTGGGCGATGTTAGCACATACATTCACACACACACACACACACGTGCGGACACGCATGCACCACGCCGTCTCCACACCGAAGCCACCCACCCTGTGCCCCACCTCCTTCTACACCTCGGGCTCTCCGTGGCCTGGCACAGCCGGCCGGCCCCCACCCTCTTCTCACCCGGCCCCCTGACTGATCACCAGCCACCGCGCTGCCCGGCCGGTGTGGCCGTCCACAGCCCGGGACTGTCCCTCAGGACATCCAACAGCTCTGCACACGGTGCCCCGCCCGGGCCTGGGCCTCGGGCACGGCCGATTCCCGGTGCCCGGGAGCAGGTTCTGGGGCCAGAGGACCCCGGCTCATGACTTGTCCTCCTCCCCGTCCCCAGCGCGGGGCTCCCACCGGTCAGTCACCCCGCTGTCGGCCAGGCTGCGAGGCCGTGCTGGGTGCTGGGCGGGGTGGCTGCAGCCCCCTCCCCAAGCCCCGCGCCCTCAGCAGGCGGGTCCCTTCCCGGGCTCCCACCCCTAACCCTAAGGTGAGCCGCCTGGTCTCAGGACGCAGAGAGGCGCAGGGAAGGACTCGCCCACCGCCACCCCCACCCCTACCCTCACCCCCATCAGGACCCGAGAGGCCCCGCCCGTCACCCCGGGGAGGACTTTGGGGGCACCCCGAGTATGAGGCCCTGGCTGATGCATGAGGGGTGTGAGGGGTGTGACGGCCGCACAGCGGGGCCTGGGGCTGTTTCCTAAACTTGGGGGGGGGGGGGGCGGGAGGGAAGGAAGTGGGAAAGTCAGACCTGAGCCGCGTGCCCCCGGGGCCCCAGACCCCGCGCCCCGGGTGCACCGGCCACGCTGGGACCCTGCGGCCAGAGGGAGCTCGTCCATCCCCCAGGAGCCACCGTTCTCTCCTCCCTCCCGGCCACCGGGGCTTAGACGTGGAAACCGAAACGCGGCGCAGTGTTCAGCGCCCGGTGATGAGCGGAATGAGCGGGATGAGCCGGATGAACCGGCGCGAGGCGGGCAGAGGTCAGCGGGCGGCGGGTCTGCGGGCGCACACTGCCACCCGGCGGCCGCGCGCGGAACTGCACCGCCCGCGCCCCGCGGCCCCAGCCGCTCCACCTGCAGGGAAGTGGACCCCGAGCTGGCAAAGGCCATCGCTCACTCCCGCCCCAAACACACCTGCTCTGATGGGCAGCTCCGTGCACAGCCTCCTTAGTCTGTGATGCGCGTACAAAATGCATGTCCATACCATGTTGACGCCCGATTGTCTACATAACATTTCAACGGAAGTCATTTTCATAAATATCTTTTTTAAAATATGTTTTTATTGACTTCAGAGAGGAAGGGAGAAGGAGAGAGAGAGAAACATCAGTGATGAGAGAGAACCATGGACCGGCTGCCTCCTGCACGCCCCGCACTGGGGATGGAGCCCGCACCCGGGCCTGTGCCCTGACCGGGAATCGAACCCTGACCTCCTGGTTCCTAGGTCCACGCCATCCGGGCCCTAAGCATCTTTTCAAGGGCTGCCTACTATTTAAACTTATGATCAAAAATCAGTTAACCGCCCCCCAATGACTGTTCATTTAAAGTGCCCTGGGTGTGCTCTGATGGCGGACGAGGTGGTGACTGGCCTCTGCATGGCCCTGGCCACAGGGGTCACTGAAGCTGGGCTCCAGGAAGGGGCGTCACATGTCTAAGGTTCTACACGGCGTGACTCTGTCTGAGACCCGTGATCTGCGGGATGTTCCAGGAAACGGCGGTGACGGGGGAGGCCCGGCTGCTGCTCCGGAAGTCTCTGCCGTCAATCAACGTCAGCCCTCCCCTCTCACTGTGCTGCGAGACGCCAGGCCCGTCAAAATCCCATCAAAATGGTTTGATCGTGTGTCACACTGATTTCAAGTTTCATTTGAAAGTAAAAAGAAGTTTAAAAATACCCCAGTAACGTTTTTTAAGGGAAAGAGAAGGAGAGAGAGCAATGGGAGGGGATCGCGCCATCAGATAGATATCGCAGAAACCTGCAATCATTAAAACCGTGACGCGCAGAACAGAGAGCACGGAAACAGGCCCGAACTGCACATTTAATTTGAACGTGAAGGCGTTTCCATCCGTGGGGAGCGGATGGGTGATCGATAAAGACATAGGTACAATCTGCCACTCGTTCAGCAAACAAATAAAATCCGTGCCCTACCTCATCCCGTGTATTAAAACAGAGTTAAGGATTTGAATTTTTAAATGAAGCTATAAAAGCACCATTTACATAATGTACTGTAATGGGAGAGCTCTCTGTGCGTCCAACTCCAAATGCAGACACTGGAGAGAGGAGAGGGAGCTGGGTTTGCATCGTACGGATTTAAAATGGCCATATGTGGAAAGTGCCATTTTCAGATTGAGAGGTAAACCAGAAACCAGGGAACGATATTCTCAACGCATCACGGAGAGAAAGCTTTCTTACAAACGAATAATCGGCACCAACATTCCAGGAGAAAGCAACGTATTGAGGACATAAACAGCAATTCACAAATAAATCCACGGATAAAAGACACTCAACCTTATTAGTGATCAAAGGCATGCAAATTAAAACAAAAATGAGCTGGTATGGTTCAGTGGTTGAGCATTGACCTATGAACCAGGAGGTCGCGGTTCGATTCCAGGTCAGGGCACATGCCCGGGTTGCAGGCTCGATCCCCGGTGTGGGGCGTGCAGGAGGCAGCCGATCAACAATTCTCTCTCATCATTGATGCTTCTATTTCTCTCTCTCCCCCCTCCTCTCTGAAATCAATAAAAATATATTAACAAAACAACAACAGGAGATCACGTTTGCTTCATTCTGGTGAATATAAAAACAGTGATAGCAGAGAGAGCTGTAAAGGAATGGGGAAATGACTCATTTCACTGACGGGGTGAATGGGGTAACCTCTGTGAGGGGCGATTTGTCAATACCACCACAATCCCTAAAAGTCAATCACGGATGTGTAAAAAGATGTAGTGGTACGGTTGTCCACTGCTATCCAAAACAAGCCAAGCGCCCGACAAAGAGTAGGGAATTAGGCATCTGTGTGTGTACGTATAAATGATCTCCACACGGTAGCGTCCTTAAAAGTAATGCTAGAGAAATGTACCGAGTAACATTCACAGGCTGCTCAGCGATGAAAAGCAAGGCACAAACCGTGTGGCCAGGCCCTGGACGTCTGGGGGTTCACCCCGCCCCCACACACACACACTGCTCCCCCTCACACCGAGTGGGCCCCGTCTTCCTCACCTAGAACCGTGGGCGCCATCCCTGTTCTCTGGAAGGTTCTCCTCGGTGACCCAAGAATCATGCACCTCATGTACTCCTCCTGGGGTCACCTTCCCTGCCCATCTCCAACCCGGTCTCGTCGCCCCAATTCACAGGCCAGGGCTCACCTCCAAACATATCGGGCACCACACATCGCAGCAGTCGGAAAGCGAGATATTTTTAAAAATCAAAATTAATGCAAACAGAAACCATGATGAGCAATATCTCAAAATGTTAAACAAAGACCCTCTGGCCTGGCCCTGCCTGACCCCAGTTGGACCTTGGCCCTGCCTGTCACACTCAGCGCCGGGCAGGTGTCCTCGCTGGTCCTGTGTGCCCGGCCCCTGGTCGAGAGCGGGGCCCGGGGTCAGAGGGTCCCAGGGACCCCAGAGTGAACGACGCAGGTGGAAGGGGCACCGGACGCTGAGCTGGGAGCTGTTCCCCACTCGGACCCAGAACCGCTGGAGGCTCCACTCCGACCCAGAGGTGCCCCCACGGACCGGCCCTGCCACCCAGCAGGCCCCCAGCTTCCCGCAGGTGGGAGCCGGCGCCGGGCTGGAGGCCCCTCACCGCTGCCTGAGAAACGACGTACTCTGTGCAGAGCCCACGGCGAGCAGTGGACACACAGTCGGACGGGTCTGAGCACACGGGACCGATGTTCTGTGGACCCTGACCATTCCCCCCTTTCCTCACAAGGGCCACGGGCGGACGTGGGTGTCGGGGCTTCCGCGTGGAGACCTCAGCCGGACCCCTCCCAGGCCCCGCGCCCTGTCCGCGTCCTCGCTGAGAACCTGTCCACGTGAGGCGGTCAGACCCACAGGGATGGCTTTGCCTGAAACGCGCTGAGGGCGCACCCGGCCGCTAAATGGAAATGTCCTCCGCCAGGCTCTCCTCGCTCGTTCGTGTAAGCTCTTTATAAGAAAGGGAGAAACGGAGAGGTGAAGAAAGGCACCATGTCACCATTTCTCTTTCCCCACCGTTTTCTTACCCCGTGTCCCTGCTGCAGTGACGGCGAACCTATGACACGTGTCCGAGGTGACACGCGAACTCATTTTTTTTTTGGTTGATTTTTCTTTGTTAAATGGCATTTAAATATATAAAAAAATAAATATCAAAAATATAAGTCTTGCCCTAACCAGTGTGGCTCAGTGGATAGAGCATTGTCCTGCGGACTGAAGGGTCCCAGGTTCGATTCCTGTCAAGGGCATGTTCCTTGGTTGTGGGCACATCCCCAGTAGGGAGTGTGCAGGAGGCAGCTGATGGATGTTTCTCTCTCATCGATGTTTCTAACTCTCTATCCCTCTCCCTTCCTCTCTATAAAAAAAATCAATAAAATATATTTTAAAAATAAAAATAAAAAATAAAGTCAGTGGAAGCAATTCTCTTTGTAAAAAATATATATATATATGTCTATATATATGTCTTTGTTTTACTATGGTTGCAAATATCAAAAAATGTCTCTATGTGACACGGCACCAGAGTTAAGTTGGGGTTTTTCAAAATGCTGACACGCCGAGCTCAGAAGGTTCGCCATCACTGCCCTAGGGCCTGAGCTGCGGGGGAGGATGGGAGGAGCCGCGGGGGTCCACGCGGCGTCTGCTCTGTCTGCTGCCACACTCTGCCCCTGGACACTGCCTTTGCCTCTGGTTTGGAGGGGCAACTGCGCTTTTCTGCCTCGGAGGATGGAAAAGGGGGGAGCACCCCAATCTTCACCATTCACTCCCCAGATCCCTGCAAAGAAGCCCAGCTGGGGAGGTGCCCGCGCCCGCCCGATGCCAGCAGCCCAGCACTGCCGGCTCCTTGTGGCCGGGAGGTGGGTGAGGAAGGGGAGGCACACGCCGCTTTGACCCTCTGTTAAAACTCCCCAGGGGTCCAACCCCCTTTCAGGAGGGACCTCGGGTGCCGGGTCCTCCCGGAGGCCCCATCGACCCCCACGTCCGCCCCCTCGGCACACGAGTCACACAAAGGCCTCCCGCTCCCGTGGCGGCCACGCTCAGCCCTGGGAAGTTCTGCGTGACCTTTTATTAACGTTTTTCTAAACCAACATGGTTTGGTTTTGTGGGGATATTTTTTTTTTTTTTGCTACGAGCACCCTGAGGAATTATGAAAAATATTTTTTTCTGTAGTTTATCCCATATGCACTTAATAGGCTCACAAATATAATACCATTATAAAGAAGAAAAACTGCCAACTCTGCTAAAAAAAATTGTCATAACACTAAATTACGATATAAATATAAAAGGAGTGTGTCTGTGAAATATTCACTCAACGAGCATCCCCAGGTGACGGTTTCGCGGGGCTGCCTGTATCCCTGCGAGATCCATAACGCGTTTGGATCTGCCGCCTGTCGCCACATGAATCAGGCCGCTAATGCATGTGCCTCTCAGAGCAGGATGTCTTCCCCATAGAATGTGCTATAAAAAAAAATAAAAAAAAAAAGCATGGCGATCCGGCTGCTTTGTCTGATCGGCATAATTTAACGTCTTGCTTATCACACTGCATCTTAAGGAAAAATACAGTGTCCCGCGTCGATGTTTACAATCTATGGCTCCGTCTATGCAAATAGGCTTTCCCGAGCCCGGGATGACATCACCAAGGTCAACGATGTTTGAGATATTCTGAAGCGTGTTCCCCACCTGCTCCGTGCGCGGTGCTGATGTCCGACATACGCACGCGGATCTCCATGCCTTCCCCGGTGTCCCCGCTCACTGTCTCACCGCGGCTTCCCACGGGCGGCTCCGGGAGGGGTGCTCCCTGCCCGAGGGAGCCGACCCCGCGGCCCGTCCCGGGAGAGTGTGTTCAGGTGGCAATGACGCGGTCCTTAGCCTGCATCAGCGGGGCGGCTGCTCGCTGCCGTGGGAGGAGGGAGCGGTGGAAGCCAGTTCAACGACACGGAGCCCAGCTCAACACACGTGGCCGATCACACACCTCCGTGACCTTTTTCTTTTCTTTTTTAAGTTTGTAATTTCTTCTTTTTTTAATATATTTTATTGATTTGTTGTTTTTTTTTACAGAGAGGAAGGGAGAGGGATAGAGAGCTAGAAACATCGATGAGAGTGAAACATCGATCAGCTGCCTCCTGCACACTCCCTACTGGGGATGTGCCCGCAACCAAGGTATATGCCCTTGACCGGAATCGAACCCGGGACCCTTCAGTCCGCAGGCCGACGCTCCATCCACTGAGCCACACCGGTCAGGGCACCTCTGTGATCTTGGGTTCCTGCCACAGGTTCCAAAGTGGGCAACTGTACTTAGGCATCACACGTGTGCACCCACATGCACACATGACCACGCGTGCACACATGGACACGCGTGCACACCGGTTTGTGATTGGGTGGAAGCACAATGAAGGCTACAAGCCACGTGCTCCGCTTCTCGCTCTGTCCTTGTTTCTCTGAGAGGAATTTGCGATCGCGTTCGTGTACATCTCCCTCAGGTCACTGTGAGCCAGGACGAAGGCTTCGTTATTCCCACGAAAATGAGGGGAAAGGCATGAACTCTGACCTCCGGTCCCCAAGCCCAGAAGAGGAGGTGAGTGAGAGATTGTTGGTATCAAAGGTATCTGATCCCGGCCGGCGTGGCTCAGGGGTTGAACGTCGACCTATGAACCAGGAGGTCACGGTTGATTCCTGGTCAGGGCACAGGCCCGGGTTGCGGGCTCCATCCCCAGTAGGAGGCGTGCAGGAGGCAGCCGGTCCATGACTCTCTCTCATCTCTGATGTTTCTCTCTCTCCCTTCCTCCCTGAAATTAATTTAAAAAAAAAAAATATGGAACGCTTCACGGATTTGCGTGTCATCCTTGCGCAGGGGCCATGCTAATCTCCTCTGTATCGTTCCAATTTTAGTATATGTGCAGCCGAAGCGAGCACTGAAATTAAATTTTTTTAAACTTTTTTTTTTAAAGGCATCTGAGCTGTGAGTTCGCAACCCGGCCTCCTCCCCAATCGCTCTGCATTTCACTCTCCAATCATGGGGTGGGGCCAGATCAGACCAGACCACAGTCACCCCGACACCAAAGCCAGCAGCTGCGGCCGCCCAAACGGGCCAGTTCTAGGAAGAGACGCACCCCCCAGAGCGGGACCAGCGGCGGGGGGCGGCCGGCTTTCCGTCGTGTGCTGCTATGACCCTGTGGCCGCCACCGGCTCTGGGCCTCACAGCACTCCAGGGGCTCCCTCCGCCAGTGGCAGCCCCCCCCAATCTTTGGGGTCCTCAGAAATCCCAAGGCAAACCCTCCGAACCGATCTAGTCTTTGTTTCTGTTTTTGTTAACCCTCAGCTGAGGATATTTTTCCCGTTGCTTTTCAGAGAAAGTGGGAGGGAAGAGGCAGGGAGGGGAGAGAGAGAAACATCCATGAGAGAGAGATGGATTGTTACCCCCTCCGTGTGCCCCGACCAAGGCCGGGGATCGAACCTGCAACCCAGGTATGTGCCCGGGACCGGAAATCGAACCCGTGACCCTTCAGTGCATGGGCTGGCGCTCTAACCACTGAGAACACTGGCCAGGGCCTAATCCAGTTCTTTTTTTGTTTTTTAATATATACTTTTATTGATTTCAGAGAGGAAGGGAGAGGGAGAGAGAGACAGAACATCCATGATGAGAGAGACTCATCAATCGGCTGCCTCCTGCAAGCCCCCCACTGGGGATCGAGCCCACAACCTGGGCCTGGGCCCTGATGGGGAATCGAACCGTGACCTCCTGGTTCATAGGTCGACACTAACCACTGAGCAACGCCGGCCGGGCCCAACCCAGTTTCTAAACACGGCCGATATCCCCGCCTTCAAGGACCGTGTGGGTGTCTCCCAGCCCTTTCATCGGGACCCTTGTCCCCGGCGGAAACTTCATCAACAGACTTGGCTGCAGGTGACCTTCCTGCTGGGCTCTGGCCCTGGGCGTCCCCGAGCCCCAGGGGTGACGCTCAGTGGGGGGAGGGGAGACAGGACACAGGGCAGCAGGCACACGCACGGGCTTCCTGGAGAATTCCAGGTTCCCGGGAGGTTTCCCAAAGGCCAAAGGCTCCGTGAGCATCTGGTCCCCCAGAACCTCGGCTGCGTGCGAGGCGGCAAATGTTAAATCATGGGGAGAGAGCGATTTCTCATCGTTCCCAGCACATAAATGTAGCTCAGTGCATGTGATTGTAAAATAGTGTTTCTACTTACGTCCCTACACATCTGCTGCTGTGTTTACTCATCTCTCGTTCTGACTTTTAGAAACAGCAATCAATCTATTTTTTAATCCCCTCTCCGATGACTGATTGTTCATCGCGATAAGGGACAGAGGGCGGCCCCGGGAGGATGGCCCAGCTCCTCGAACCCCGTCCCCTTCTAAGATGCACGGGGGTGGGGAGACTGCTTCCCGGTCCTGGGTGCTCCCTGCAAACTCACTCAGGGGCTGGAGGCGGCTCAGTGGGTGTGCACAGTGAGACTCCCACCCCTGTGACAGCCAGTGCGGCAGGGAGAGGCCCTGGCGGCACCTGCCACACGGTTCACCTTATGCTGCATCCCAGATACGGAGGCTATGGACGGCTGCGTGGAGAGTCAGTCATCGCCGAGCCAAACGGGAAGCCCATCGGTAGGAGGAGGAGCAAGAGGAGCCTCCACTTCTGGGCCCTGGGAAGAGGGAGGCGTCACCAACGCAAGTGCCTGGACAGAGAGGTGTGTGCACAGAGGTGTGCAAGCTCAGGTGTGCATGCAGAGGTGTACCTGCAGAGGTGTGCTTGCAGAGGTATGCTTGCAGAGGTGTGCAAGCTCAGGTGTGCATGCAGAGGTGTGCTTGCAGAGGTGTGCAAGCTCAGGCGTGCAAGCACAGCTGTGTGAGCACAAGCATGCAAGCAGGATCAGAGAGGCTGCTGCGTAACAAACAACCCCACCTCAGCAGCTCACACAGCAGTGGTGCTCTCTGCTGGGATCGGTGTGTCTCACGGGACAGGGCTCTGCACTGCCAGTGGCTCAGTGATCGGCTCGGTCATCCTGTGGCCCCTGCATCTCGGGCTATGCGTCTGCACCATCTCCTCTTTGTCATGTTGGTAAAAGGGGACCACGTCCAGCAAGGAGCCCCCCGGCTCCGCCTTGTGGCTTGAACCTTGGCCGGAAGCACCCAACGCCAGGGCGACAGGACCACGGGCGTCCCTGCTCAACCCCCACCTCGGGCCTCCGCCCCGCGGCCTCTTCCTCCGTCCGACCGGAGTCTGTGCTGATGGCACGGGTCCCTCTCAGACCACGCCGACCCCTCCCGGCTCAGCTTCCTTAGCCAGGCTGCGGGCCATTTCGACCACATCACAAAAACGCGAAGATAAACCGAATAGAAGCGCTCATTTGTCACGGGAAATCCGGGAGGCAGGGCCTGGGGGGGTGGGGGGGGGGGGCGGTGTTCCTAGTGAACTGCAGCCTCTGATCTCCTGTCATCACCTGGCTGCCCCGGCTCCCGCCGCCGGGTGGGTTCTGAGACGCCCTTTGCCCTCCGACGGCTGCAGGGACCGGGCCTGCGGAGTCGGGCGGTGATTGTCTTCCCCCAAAAGTCCTTAAATAATAGCCTAAAATCTGAAGAATTACTTTAATACTTCGATAAAAATAACCCAATTCAAAACATTTTCGAGGAAACAGAGTTCCTTGCTCTAGGCTACCGCGTAATGGCTGCGGAGAAGTGGATGGCCTGTCACTTCTGATTAGAGGGCTGAGCCTCTGTGGGCTGAGTGAGGGACATGCCTGGTAATAGGAAGTGCAGATATTAAAGTTAATAAAATAACGCGGAGCACGGTCGGCACATGAAACTTGACCAAGTGCGGCCCGGCATCCAACATCCATTTCCGCGTCCCCGCGACTCCTGTGGCCCGGCATCTAATGAGGGGCTTAATTCCTGCTTCCAGCGAGGGTGCAGCTAAAAATACGGTTTCCAGACTAGACGGATATTTTATCCGCCTCCCGGACAAACGGAGCCGGGAAGGGCTGGCAGGTGGGCGCAGGCGCCCGGCCGCCGTGAGAGGCATTACCGGATTGCAAAGCGCCCGGCCCGCACCGTCCAGGCGGCCTCCAGAGGGATCGCCGCCCTGGCTGTGGTTATAAATAATAACACGGCGATCTCGGGGCTTCACCGCAGAAAAGGACCGGCCACCCCCTGTCTCTCCTCCCCCCACCCCACTCGGCCTGGCCGGCCTCCCCGTCACACACAGCCGGCCGCCCGGCCCCGCACACCCGTGATGGCGTCTTTAATGGAAACCCAGCGCCGGCCGTAATGGTTTTGTTCTTCGATACATTAACCTCCCACTTGCGTTTTCACGATGAAGTGCCCAGCTGAGAGGCGCCTGGAATTTTTCCTCCGGTCGCCGCCGCCGCCGCCGCCGTGGAAGCGCCGTCCCCACCACGGGACCCTCTTCGGGGATTTGAACGCAATTCCGGGAGCTGGTCTCGGGGAGCCCGGAATTAAAGTTCTGCTCGCCACGCTTCCCTTTCAAAATATTTAGAACTTTGACAGATACGACATTATGTTTTCATTAAAACAGCTGATTTCGGAACGCTGGCCTGTGCAGGGCCGCCGTAAACAGTTTATGATGAACTGCCACGCTCTTTAATTAAAACAATAAATCCCGAGCCCGCATTCCCGCAGCCTCGGGTCTGACCTTTGCCTCCCGCGCTCCGCCACCCAGCCGCCGCGCCCCCCACGCCGGGCGGGGAGGGCGTTAAGACACGATCCGCGCGCGGCAGTAAAGATAAAATAAGAGAAAACGTGCCATTAGCCTCCGCAGTTATGATTAATTCAGTTCATATTTTACAATCTGGTTACGGAGTGAAACTGCGCGCTCTACATCAAGGGCTTGCCACTCACCGCACCTAATGTGTAAAAATGCTTGATATTCCAGAAAATGGCACCGAGCTCGCTCACCGCAGCCCGTGCCGGGGAGGAGCCCACGGCACAGACGGGCGAGAGGAGCCAGGCCCCCGCGTACACACGGCCCACGCGGCGGGCGGACAGACGGTCGGTGTGGACGCCGGGTCACGGTCAGACGTCCCCTGCGTCTCTGGCTTTGCCGCTGCAGCAGCTCGCAGGTGACGCGACAGCCAGGGATCATCTGTTGTGTGGCCCAGGTCACCAGCTCACCCTCGCCCTGCCAGCTCCAGGCAGAAACTGCAGGGGACCGGGTCTCACCCCCCCGCCCCCCAGAGGGCTCGACAGGCGGACAGACGGACAGCAACGGGCCCCAGGAGCAAACGCCCGGCCGTGGGGGGAGGAGACTTTCTGCAGTGATGGGGGTGCACAGGCACCTTTGGGGTCTGAGGGCTGGTCCCCAGCACCCCCAGCACCCCTGCCGTGGCTTCATCCCGGGCCTCGGCTGCGGGCCTTGCCCCACGCCCGCTGCTCACGCATATGACACATGCACAGGCACCGGCATGTCCGGAGCGGGCGCAGCAAGGGGACCCTGAGCTGCACGCCCTCTGTGGGTCTGGGTTGGAGTGGCAGGCAGAGCCCCGGGAAGACGGGGGAGGGAGCCGCCCTCAGCACAGGACCAGGGTCCATCTGCCCAGGGTGGGAGGAGTGGAGTGACCGGGGGCCACCTCCCAGGGGGGAGCCCAAGACCCCACCTCAGCCCCGCCCCCTCACACTCGGGGCTCCTGCTGCTGACCTGCTGGTGGGGACCGTCCGCAACAGGGGACAAAGGCGGGACCTGCCAGAGCGAAGGGCGCACCGCGCAGGAGGTGGGGGACACGGCCTCACGTCCAGCCTCCGTCCCTGTCACCCGCACGGCCTCACTCTCAGAACGAACCCTGCGAGTCATAGCCGAAACCGGCAACCCTCCATGGGCCCCGCCATTCCCCGGAGCAAATCTACATTTTCCACCAGCTTGTGGGGGGGGGGGGCAGAGACGCTGGCCCGGGTCGCCCACGAATCCCGCACGCCCAGGACTGAAGCGGCATCGGGCCTGGCCGCCCCGTCAGTCTGCCTCCCCCCGTCCTTTCTCTCGCCCGCAGCCCCGCTGTCCAGCTCGCTGTCCGATAACCAGGGGCCCAGACGGCCCGGCCTGAGCTCCGGACACAGTTCAGTGGTGACCGGGACGGATACTGGCATCCCAAAGTCTGTTCCCATCTCGAGGCTCAAGGACTCTCCATGCCCTGGCCGGTGTGGCTCAGTGGACAGAGCCAGCCTGCAGACTGAAGGGTCCTGGGTTCGATTCTGGTCAAGGCATGTACCTCAGTTGCAGGCTCAAACCCTGGCCCTCGTCGGAGCACATGCAGGAGGCAACCAATCGCTGTGTCTCTCTCACATTGATGGTTCTCTCTCTGTGTCTCCCCCTCTCTTCCACTCTCTCTAAAAATCAATGGGAAAAATCCTCAGCTGAGGATTAACACAAAAAGCAAAGAAATAACTCTCCAGACGCCACTCACTCTGCCGTGAAGGCAGGTCCCGCAGGCACAGCGCCCTCCCACGCCCTCCGTCCAGTGCGCCCGGCAACCACGGGTTGTAGCTTTAAAGCGTGGAAACCAGGAAGGGGTGCCCGGCCGGCCTCTTCGGCACTAACTGGCTCATGGGCACCCGTGTGGATTCAGGTCCCGGGGCGGCTATATTTGTAGCTTGTGAAGGGTGGGTGGTGGGAGGACTCCTGTTGCTATGGGAACCCGTGCTTCAGGCGGGCTTCCCGAGCAAAGATTGAAGCTGGGTTTCTCCTGAGTACCTCCTCAGGGTTGGGCTTCAGAGGAAGAAGCCACGCAATCGAGCCAGGAGGGGCTCCCCATCATTTGGGGAAGGTGGGGGTCCCGGGACTGGCTTACCGGGGAGAGAAGACAGTGCTGAGGCCGGAGCCAATGGATGATGGTGCCCACGAATGACGGTGCCCACGGATGACGGTGCCCACGGATGAGGGTGCCCACGGATGAGGGTGCCCATGGATGACGGTGCCCACGGATGACGGTGCCCACGAATGACGGTGCCCACGGATGACGGTGCCCACGGATGACGGTGCCCACGGATGAGGGTGCCCACGGATGGCGGTGCCCACGGATGAGGGTGCCCACGGATGACGGTGCTCACGGATGACGGTGCCCACGGATGACGGTGCCCACGGATGAGGGTGCCCACGGATGACGGTGCCCACGGATGACGGTGCCCACGGATGAGGGTGCCCACGGATGACGGTGCCCACGGATGACGGTGCCCATGGATGATGGTGCCCATGGATGAAGGTGCCCATGGATGACGGTGCCCACGGATGGCGGTGCCCACAGATGACAGTGCCCACGGATGACGGTGCTCATGGATGACGGTGCCCACGAATGACGGTGCCCACGGATGAGGGTGCCCACGGATGAGGGTGCCCACGGATGGCGGTGCCCACGGATGAGGGTGCCCACGGATGGCGGTGCCCACGGATGACGGTGCCCGCGGGTGATGGTGCCCTCCCAGAGGAAAGGGCTGAAAAGAGACCCCAGGCCAAGAAGAAGGGATGTCAGCACTCTGAACCCCACTTCCCACCAGGCGCCCACGTGTGCCCGGCGCCATGTGATGCCCGGGACACAGATAAACTGGACATTGCCTACCCCTGCCCTCGCCTCGGGGACAGGGACGGAGACGCGTGGGAATAAATGGCCAAAGCCCGGCCGGCGGGGCTCAGGGGTGAGCGCCGACCGAGGAACCAGGAGGTCACGGTTCGATTCCCGGTCAGGGCACAGGCCGGGGTTGCGGGCTCCATGCCCAGTAGGGGGCGTGCAGGAGGCAGCCGGTCCCTGATTCTCTCCTCACTAATGTTTCTCTCTCTCTCTCCCTCACTCACGTGAAAAGGGGAATTGTGATGGGTGCTAGGATTTCGAGGGCTTGTTTGCTTGGCGTGTGTTTAAAAGGTTGGGGGTTTTAAATCCTGCTTATCTGTGTTTGCTAGTGTAGTACCCACCTGCTTTACACTCACGCACACACACCGCGGTCCATCTCACACGACACTGAGGGAAGCATTTGGGGAGACGACATGTCGTGTCTTAATCCTTAAACGGGTGGGAAAGCTCGGAACAGATTCTTATTTTGTAACAAGAATAAGGAGGGGGGTGCGTTTCCCTCCTGTCACAGGAATCACACCTTGCTCTGCTATTCGACGAGAATCTACTCTCCTCCTCGCTGCAGTCTGGCTGCTCGGCAGTCAAACACGAATAGAAGGGGCGCGGGACCCAGGCGGCAATTGGCAGACGGCGCTCGAGATCCGCACGGGGACCGGCCGGGCTGCAGCGTGTCACAGCCTCCTCCATCTGCTCCCTGTTCCCCCCACAGCAACGGAGGACGGCGCCCAGCCCTCCCACGGCACGCGGAGCAAAGTTTGGGAGGTCTGCACGGAGCCGACGCTGCTAAGGAGGCCGGTGTCTCTCCCACCGCCGAGCGGCTGTCATTACCCATCTTGCCAGTGGAGACGTGTGAACCTGCCAGGCGGCGACTGAGTTTGGAGAAACGGGGGTGCAGCCGCATTGTTACCCCTTCCCCCCCGCCCCCCCCCCCCCCCGAGCTGTCCCCGGGCCAAGGGGAGTGTGCAAGCCTGGAGCCTGGGATTTTTCCCCACGTCCACGGATGTGGGCATTAGAATCCCCTCCTTTGCTCCTGGGGCAAAACAGACCCAGAGATAAAGGTGGGTCGGCCCGGCCGGCGGGGCTCAGCGGTTGAGCGTCGACCTAGGAACCAGGAGGTCTCAGTTCAATTCCCGGCTGGGGCACAGGCCCGGGTTGCGGGCTCCACCCCCAGTGGGGGGCGTGCAGGGGGCAACCGATCAGTGATTCTCTCTCATCGTTGGTGTTTCTATCTCCCTCTCCCTTCCTCTCTGAAATCAGTAAATAATATATTTTTAAAAAGAAATAGAGGTGGTTCAGGGGCTGGGTCCTGCAGCGGCTGGGACACCCTTGGTCGCCAGTGACAGAAAATTCAGCCCGGAAGGCTCAAGGCCAAGAGGACGTCGTGCTGGGCCCCTGCTCCCCTGGCTGGAGAGCCCTCCCTCAGGGTTGGGCCAGGTGCGTCCCAACCAGAGCTCAGCCCTGACACCTGGGGCCCAGGCCGCGTGGAACTGGGTGTGAGATGCACCTGAGCCCGTCATTAAGCCAAGGGGAGCCGTGCCCCGATTGGCTTAGACCGGGTCACGTGCCCTCCCCGGAGCAGGAGGACAAAGGCTTCTGGAAGCCGTGGGCTCAGAGAACGGAGGGGGGCTTCCCTCCCAGAGAAACCAGGGGAGTGGACGCCGGGGTGTGAAATGCAACAAGCCCCCCGCTCCCGGCATCGCCAGACCCAGCCTTGGGTTGGACCAAAGATCTCCGCTTCCGCCGAGCAGGCGCCAGGCCCCGCGCTCACGCACGGGGAGAAGGAATACGGCCACTTACCTGTGCTGAGCGCCCTGTGCCTTTCGGCATCCTGGCTGCCGACGGCCCTGCACCCCCGACTCCGAGGGGTTCACAAAACCCCTTCCTGGAGGTGAGGTCTCACTCACTCACTCACTCCCGTCTGGGATTTAACGGCTGCCTCCTGCGTGCTACGTACGGAGCGGAGACCCAGTGATTCCAAACTCCCTGGTCAAGCCCGGCCAGCGTGGCTCCGTGGTTGAACGTCGACCTATGAACCAGGAGGTCAGGGTTCAATTCCCAGTCGGGGCACGTGCCCGGATTGCGGGCTTGACCTCCAGTGGGGGGCGTGCAGGAGGCAGCTGATCCACGGCTCTCTCTCATCATTGATGTTTTGATCTCTCCCTTCCTCTCTGAAATCAATAAAAATATATTTCTTAACACACACACACACACCTCCCTGGTCAAGATTTGGGGGCACCGAGGCAAACAGTAGGGCCAAGATGCTGCCCGATATATTCTCTAAATTGTTCATTAAGATTACAAGTCAGATTAAGCGGTGACTTTCTGTAAGGGGGACAGCACAGAAAGACACCTATTCCAAGATGTTTTAACGCCACTTAGCTTCACCTTAGATGCCGGCTTTGATTGGAACGCATTAAACTCTCTTTGCTGAAATGCAACCTGCATACGGAGCAATGCCCATGTCAGGAGTGTGCACGTCAACGCGCTACGCCGAAAGAAACACACTCGAGAGCGACCACTGGGGTCAAGAACGCTCCGGAAGCCGCCCCGTCTGTGGCCGTCTGTCCCAGCACCTGAGAGGACTGAGTAAGACGCCGTGTGTCCAGTCCGTTCCTGGTCCCTCGGTTCCTATTGGCAGCATTCTTACCCCACGCGGACATTTCTGCTGGGAGAGAAGCCGCTGGCCCACCTGCTCCTCTTCACAGATGAAGGGAATCGTCCTCCCGACGGTAACGCCCCAATCGGTCCAGCCCGGATCCTAACCAGGACCCAACTAGGGAGAACCCGTGGTCGGCGTGGGAGGCAGCCAGGGCTCAGCGTAGATCCTGGTTCTTCTCTCTATATATGTGTTTTTTATTGATTTTAGAAAGAAAAGGAGAGAGAGAAACATCAATGATGAGAGAGAATCGTGGACCGGCTGCCTCCTGCACACCCCTTACTGGGGATCGAGCCCACAACCTAGGCACGTGCCCTGACCGGGAATCGAACCGTAATCTCTTGGTTCCTAGGTTGACGCTCAACCACTGAGCCGCACCGGCCGGGCCCTCCGCGCCGCCCCCCCTAATCTGGGTGTGAGTGCACATCTGTGTGCCCCAGGCAGAGGCCCGCTGCCACCGCCTGCCGTAGCCAAGCAGGCACCCTCCGACCCCCGAGGGCACGTGTCTGGGTGCAGGGGGAGGTAGGTGAGGAAGAGGCCCTCTTTGCACCTGCTGACGAGGCTGTTTTGTGGAGGCCGTTGTCCCCGGCACCTCCACCCCCCGCCCCTCTCCCCCCGCCCCCGGCAGCATCAACGTTGGCAAATTACCTTCCAGGCCCCTGACTCTCAGACAGCGCATAGCAGCGCCCGGACAGGCCGGCTCAATAAACGTTTAATTAATGAATCAATCAGGCCCAATCAAAGATGGGCTGATTACCTAGATCTTTTTATCTGTACAACGCTAGGCGGCTGGCTAATTGCTTTTTCTTAAAGTTTCTGGAATGACACTGGTTTCGAGAGCTACGCAGACACAGCCTCCGAGGTCAAAAGCCTGATAAGTATGAAATATTCCCAGGGCGCCCTTCAGAGCAGATCGCTGCGGAAGCCACGGTCATTATCCTGGAAGTCGATGCCTTAATGTCGCCGTAATGCTGAGGCAGAGAACGCCGGCTCGTGATAGGGGAGCTGAGATCCGAAAATACGGCTCCGCCAAGAACAAAAGGCCCCAGTCGGGGAGCCTGCGTCAGCATTCTGTCCCCACCGCGGTGTCCACACACGTGCTGGCCGCCAGGACAAAGGGCTGTGCTAGCGCTGGACGGAATGTAGGCGGGCGCACACCTGAGCAAGAAAGAGCCACGGTGAGGGGAGAGGCGACGTGGTTCCTGCGTTAAACAAACTTCCCACAGTTGTGGAGATTTCTGGGGACCCCCCCCAACAGCCTCCCGCAGCCCCACACTGGGCTCCCCAAGTGTCTTCATGCATTCACTGAAGAGTCATAAATGAGCCCTGGCAGGTGTGGCTCAGTGGATACAGCGTCGGCCTGCAGACTGAAGGGTCCCAGGTTCGATTCCAGTCAAAGGCACAGGCCCGGGTTGTGGGCTCGATCCCCAGTGGGGGGCGTGCAGGAGGCAGCTGACCCATGATTCTCTCTCATCATGGATGTTTCCATCTCTCTCTTCCTCTCCCTTTCTCCCTGAAATCAATAGAAAATGTTTGATCTGCCTTAGACACACTCAGATCACAAGACGCTGGGAATTCTGTGCTGTGTATTTTTAGCTGTGAATGTGAGACTTGGCCTTTCTGGGTATTAATCTGGTGGGAGCTGTGTTCTCGGTGGATCTGGGGTGAATGAAGTGATGGCATCTGAGGGCCCACCCACAGCCCGGCACTGAGGACACAGCCAGAACCTGCCCCTTCTCGGTCACGGGCAGCGGCGTAGCTCAGACACACCCTGGATGTCAGGACCGTGTGGGAAATCCTAGCAGGTTCAATACAACTGGAATTTGGGGGATCTTCTGGGAGCTGGGAAAAATAATTCACCAGAGCATCTTTTGCCCGGCCAGCGTGGCTCAGTGGTTGACGTCGACCTATGACCCAGGAGGTCAGGGTTTGATTCCCCCGTTCAGGGCACAGGCCCGGGTTGCAGGCTGGATCCCCAGTGGGGGGCGTGCAGGAGGCAGCCGATCCATGATTCTCTCTCATCATGGATGTTTCTATCTCTCTCCCTCTCCCTTCCTCTCTGAAATCAATAAAAATATATTTTAAAAAACAATAATAATTGTAAAAGCCTCTTTCTCTCATTTTCTAACGATTAGCCTTTGATTTGTGAAGAGCGCGTCGGGTGGGGCTGGAGCGCTCCCCCGTTCGCCTGGAGCGGTGGGCTGGCCGCGGCCCAGCCTCCGAGGCTGCCAGGGGGGCCCTGATTCTCACGGGCTGAGCCCGGGAGACGCGTGAGCCCGACCATAAGCGCTGCCTTCGCGGGCTGTCGGGGGTGTGAACCCGGACGCAGAGCAGCAGCCAGCGCAGGGCCCCTGCACCCGCAGCGACGCTGACACGCCAAGACCAGCAGCCGCTGCTTCCGCATCTCCCGGTTCCCACGTTGTCCGCGCCCGTTCAGCCACCCTCTGTGCATACGTGATTCGACAAACACACATGTCGACACACACGTCAGTCACATGTTGACCTTCCTCGTCAACCTGTTATTTATTTTATTTTTCAGAGAGGAAAGGAGAGGGGGAGAGAGAGAGAGAAACATCGATGATGAGAGAGAATCATGGACCAGCTGCCTCCTGCATGCCCCCCACTGGGGATGGAGCCTGCAACCCAGGCCTGTGCCCTGACCGGGAATCCAACCGTAACCTCCTGGTTCTTGGGTCGACGCTCAACCCCTGAGCCATGCCGGCCGGCCGGGCACAACCCCTTTAAAGGGTGCAGCGCCCTCCATGGGATCAGAAAACTGGGGCCTGGCCAAGCAGGCTCGGTCCCCACAGGGACCGTGCAGGAAGCAGCCGATCAACGACATTCCTCTCTCATGGGTGTTTCTCTCTATTCCTCTCCCTTCCTCTCTCTCTAAAAATCAATAAAAACATATTTTTTTTAAAAGAAGAAGAAAAAGTAGCCCTGGAAAGGGCTGCTCACCCGGAAGCTCTCAGGACAGAGGGGAGTGAGTCCAGAGGCCTCTGTGGGGATAAAGGCGGCGAAGAGGGGGGTCAGTGGCCAGCGCGCTGGCCTCGGGCCTGGGAGAGCTGTCCTGGGTGCTGAACCCCCACGCGGCTCCGCTAAGAAGGTGACCCTCCTCTGGCACTTCCCTGCTGGAGGGGGGAGGCCGTCACCACAGACCAGGCACCTCTGCACATTGTGAACAGCAGACGGAGTGACTGAGAGACGATGGTGGGGCCGGAGCAGCCACCAGGGCCGCCTGGGAGGCCAGGGAAGGCCTCTCGGAGGAGGCGGCCTCTCACGGAGACCCGCAGGCTTAGACAACGCCAGCCGCACAGCCTGAGCGCCCACAGCCGCCCGTGCCCAGGCCCGACCGCGGCTCCAGGACAGAGAGTTCCGGAGGCTCACGCCCAGGAAGCCCGTCCCGGAAACGGTCAGTCGGCCTTGGAGAAGTTTCTGGACATGTCCCCCAAGTCCATCATACGAATAATGTGCTGGTTATCACGTTGGTCTTGGTCTTTGACGAAACCTTTTTAAGAAAACACAACGCGGAGGCCCGTGGCGGGGGTGCGACATTGGGGTCTATTTCTCCAGCTTCTATAGCTTGCATGTCGCCAGCCATCATACGTAATGAAAAAAACTCGCAAAAATATAGATCAATTTTTTTGTTGTTAATCCTCACCAAAGGATATTTTTCCATTGATTTTTTTTTTTGAGAGAGAGAGAGAGTGGGGGGGGGGGGGGGGAGGGAGAGACAGGAAGAGAAACATCGATGTGAGAGAGACGCATCGATTGGTTGCCTCCCACATGCACCTCAACCAAGGCTGGGGATTGAGCCTGTCACCAAGGTGCCTGCCCTTGACCGGAATCGAACCCAGGACCCGTCAGTCCACAGGCCGACGCTCTATCCACTGAGCCAAACTGTCCGGGCGAGATCGAAACATTTTTAGTGTCTTGCATCTTAATTATTCAGAAATACTATGATCATCTCACAGCAATTGACAAGACCCAAAAGCCCAGTAACCACGGATCGTACTGACGTAGCAGCTTTACCCCACCCACGACCCTGCCTCTCACACAACTGGTTCGGTACCTGGAAGGTCCCTGGTAATGAATATGCTATTAAGCAGGGTGGTGTGTGTGTTTTTTTAATCTGCATGCTTCTCTTATACCGATTCAGCAATAAATTTCTCTGATTTCCTTCATAAATAAGTTTCATTATGCCTCATTATTTAACACAACACGTTCTCCTTCCCTGAAAGGACACCGTATATTTGATGACCTTCCTATATAAAGTCATAAATTTAAGAAAAGCGTTACACAACCTGCAGGGAAATAAGCAATCAGACCACGCAGACGGGCCATCGTCAAAAGTCTGCAAAGAGACTGCCTCACCACGCGGAGGACGCAGGCGGCATTTCGCTGGACTCCAGCACGAGATAGATCCCAGCTCTGGCACCACCCGCTCCTTCCCTGCGTTGTCTCGGCGTGCGTTTTCAGACAGACCCAGCAACCAGCAGAAGCCGTGCACCATGCAAATGGCCTCGCGGCCCTGCTCTATGGACTTACTGCCCCGATAACAAAATTATAGCCGTCGGAATTGCGCTGATTTATGGCGATGTTCACTTTCCGTTTGGAATGGACGTGGGGAGCCCCGGAATTGAACGCCACGTTGCTGCCCCCTCAGGGTCACTCCTGAGCACAGGCGGCTCGCGTGGGCCTGACGCACGGACGCCGGCGCGTCGCTGCGGGCGTTACGGGGGGCGAGGTCACCTCGGGGTCCCGTCGCAGCAAACCTAAACTTCCATCCCAGCGAAACAACGGGTTGTATTTGCAGTTGGCAGCAAAAGCGGCTCCAGCGATGCCCTCGCTGGTTTGGCTCGGAGAACGGAGCGTCGGCCTGCGGACTGAAGGGTCACAGGTTCGACTCCAGTCAAGGGCACAGGCCAAAAACATAATAATAAATAAATAAATAAATAAATAAATACGAAAGGAAATAAAAGAAAGGCCCAGGCCCAGGTTGTGGGCTTGATCCCCAGTAGGAGCCGTGCAGGAGGCAGCCAATAGATGACTCTCTCTCATCATGGATGTTCTGTCTCTCGCTCCCTCTCCCTTCCTCTCTGAAATCAATAAAAGCGGTTTAAAAAAAAAACCAAACATGCTCCGGCGGTGCTCGAGGGCGTCCTGAGTACCAGGTCCGCGGGAGGGAGGTTCTGGCATCACCGTCTGGGGCAGAGACGTCGGTTCGTCGTGAGGAGCCATCTGTGCAGAAGGCGCGATCCCGCTCCCCGGCTTCTGCCGGCAGCGTGGCCCCCCGGTTTGTTTTTCTCTCCTGAAGCTCCCTGGGCGCGTCCCTCTCCTTCCTCAGTCTCCCCAGTGGGCGGCCTCCCTGAGCCTGGCTCTCTTCCTAAAGGATTTATCAAACCCCCCCTCATGCGCCCCCCAGCGCACGGGGTGGGGGGGAAGGGCAGTGCCAGGAGCCGGCGCGCCCGGGACGCGTGTTGTGCCTCACAGACTGTCAAGGACCCACTTCCATCTCACGGTTTGGCAGGCGGTGCTGCGAGTCGGAAGCCAGGGGCGGGTGGGCGTGTTTTCAAAATGTAACACGCAGACGCCCTCTGCCCAGCGTCCTGTTTCTAAAACTTCGTTTTTCGGACAGAAACACACCGGTGCACAGAGCTGTGCGTCCAAGGAACCGGGTTACAGTGCGTCACTGGAAACAGACCCCAGGCCCATCGCAGAGGGAGTAGGAGCAACATCACAGCACGCCGGCCGCCAGGGCCCGGGAGCCTGTGGAGTCCACGGGAGCTCTGCCCACCACTCGCGGGGTTTCTAAGATCGCGAGCCTCCGTGGGGAGAGGGGGGCGTGCGGAACAGCGTGTGGGCTGGGCTCCGTGCACGGGTTTGCACGCGACCTCGCTGTGAGAAATACCGTGAACCACCAGCAATGCTCCCTGTGCCCTGGCCGGTTCGGCTCAGTGGATAGAGCGTCGGCCTGTAGACTGAAGGTCTTGGGTTCAATTCCGGTCAAGGGCATGTACCTTGGTGACAGGCTCAATCCCTGGCCTGGTCAGGGCTCATGCAGGAGGCAACCAATCAATGTGTCTCTCTCACATGATTTTTTCTCTCTCTGTCTCCCCCCCTCCCTCCCACTCGCTCTAAAAAAAAAATCAATGGGAAAGTATCCTCGGGTGAAGATGAACCAAAAAATAAAATATTTTTAAAAACTGCTGCAGATCGCAATTCAAGGGGAAAGTGAAATGATGAAGAAAAGACAAAGGAGACCCCAGAGGAGGAGGCAGGAAGGCCGGTGGGGCCGAGGCTGCGGGCGCACAGCCTCCTGCTTCCTCCCCGAAGCAGCCAGCACCTGCTGTCCCCCTGCTCTCCTCGCATTCACGCTCCCGCCTCTCCCAGTCCCTGCCCGGGGATCCCCTCTCCCTTGTCCTGTCCCCAACGTGAGGAGGAGCAGAGCCCGCCCTGTTCCTGCTGCCGCGTGCAGCCCGACCGGCCAGGGACAGGCTGTGTGCGCTCCGGGCCCACAGGGGAGAGGCCTCACTGCGGACAGCCCGCCGCCACCCGCCCTCCACTGGGGCTCGGGCTCAGCGAGAGCTCCAGCACTTAGCTGCCTCCCTAAACCCCACGAGCAGCTCTGCCAGGAGGCGGGGGACACTGGGGACAGAGTCCGGATGCTTGGACATATTCCCGGGGGCAGGGGGGGAGTTGCTCCCTTTACAAGTCCTTCCAGGGACACATCATAACAGGGAAGCCGCCATCCCATCGATATCACTTAGTGACTCAAATCCCCTCAAACAGCATCAAATCCTCTTCTGAGCCACCGATGGGCCGAGTTTAACACTCACCGGCTTCCGGTCTGAGCCCACACCCACTGGCCACTCTCTGCGGGCTCGGTCCCCAGTGGGGGGCGTGCAGGAGGCAGCAGATCCATGATTCTCTCTCATCACTGATGTTTCTCTCTCTCTTTCCCTCTCCCTTCCTCTCTGAAGTCAATAAAAATATATATTTT
Organism: Myotis yumanensis; assembly: GCF_028538775.1. Lineage (NCBI taxonomy): Eukaryota > Metazoa > Chordata > Mammalia > Chiroptera > Vespertilionidae > Myotis > Myotis yumanensis. The sequence goes on from NW_027223769.1 coordinate 40,926,860, forward strand.
TTAAAACACAGGAGGGCCTGGGTGAGGCCTGCCCTGATGGTACAGGCGGGCGGGTGACGGATGGATGTGGGCCTCCCTGCTGGCCACGCCCCAGCGTCGCACAGAAGTGGGCTGGACGGGATTCATGGCTACGGCTGTGGACGTGGCGGGGTTTCGAAGGTTTTCGTTCGGCATTTAGGAGATTTACGGGAAGTCTCCACGCCGTGGGGGGGGGGGGGGGGGCGGGGGGGGGCTGTGTCTCAGCTGGCTCCAGGCCAACCGCTAGGAGGGAACCGTCCCTGCCCGGACCAGGAGTCACGGGGTCAGGAAGCAGGCTGACACCGTGAGGTCGGTGTGGCGGCCAACCACCCGGCCCGATTCGGAGACGTCACCGTGGCCGCGGCTGCGCCCAGTCGGTTATTAGAAGAGATTTATTGACGGATACGTTTGAGGACAGAGCCATTCACTATAATTACCAGACAAGATAGTCTGTTCGCCCCGGAACTGGATGCCAAAACGCCCTCACACCTGAAAACCCATTTGCTCCTGGGTTCCTGCACCTGCTTCAGCTTCCAACTCAGAGGGGAGGGGAAAGGGGGGAGGGGAGGGGAGAGGAGGGGAAAGGGGGGAGGGGAGGAGAGAGGAGGGGAAAGGGGAGAGGGGAGGGGAGAGGAGGGGAGGGGAGGGGAGGGGAGAGGAGGAGAAAGGGAGGAGGGGAGGGGAGGGGAGGGGAGGGGAGGGGAGGGGAGGGGAGAGGAGGAGAAAGGGGGGAGGGGAGGGGAGAAGGTGCAACCCAAGCAACACGGTGGGAACCGGCAGCCCACACACCACCCTCGCCGCGTGCAGGGCAGTGAGCAGCCCTTGCCAACAAAGCCCCTTCTCTGCCCGGCCAGCGTGGCTCCGCGGTTGAGCGTTGACCTATGAACCAGGAGGTCACGGTTCGATTCCCAGTCAGGGCACATGCCCGGGTTGTGGGCTGGATCCCCAGTGTGGGGCGTGCAGGAGGCAGCCGGTCCATGACTCTCTCTCATCATGGATGTTTCCATCTCTCTCCCTCTCCCTTCCTCTCTGAAATCAAAAAAAATATTTTAAAAAAGAAGAAGAAGAAACATCCAGAAGGTCACATACTAACAGCAGTGTCCGGCTTGGTGCCCCAGGGTCGGGGGCTGGGGACTCTGAGCTGGAGGGATTCGAGGGAGCCTCTCGCTGCCCACCCTGCCCCACCGTGGCTGCCTCTCGCTGCCCGCTGCCCGCCCGTGGCTGCCCCTCGGGGAGCAGGAAGTGGCCCTCCCTCCCGCCAGCAGTGAGGACGCCAGGGCGTCTGCGGTCTATCCCCCGGAGGAGCTGTCAGAATAACAAACAACACCTTTTAGGTCACGGCATTGCCCCTCGCCCGGCCTGACGAGCTGTTACTTCTGCTGTGGTGCCTTTTCTCACCCCCGGCTCCTTCTTCTCTTCCTTTTCTCCCTCCCGCCGCCTCCCGTCAATAGAGGCTGCGCGGGAAGGAGGCTGCAGCTGTGGGAAGACGTTAACACATCCTATCATCTCGCCGTCGCGTTCAGAGGCAGGTGGTATTACCTGTCACCAGGCTCAGAGAGCTGCCACCCACCCAGCGGAGGCGCCGGCAGGGACAGTGGCCCCAGGAGGCAGCCCTTGGGAGGCGCAGAGTCCCATTCCCGGTCCCGGTGGAGGGGGGACTGTGGGAGCACTCCCGTCACCGGCCCGCGTGGAGCAGAGAGACAGCCTGGCAGGTGAGCTCCGTGCCGAGCCTCCCAGAGCCACGCACCTCCTGTGGCACATGCCAACCCAAGGAGGCCCCCGTGTCCTCCCGGCCCCTCTGCACCCCCCTCCCAGCCTGCGGGTGCCTTTCCTGGAGCACAGCCGCCAATCAACACGCATCCAGGGACTCTGCCAGACAGCAGGCTTCCCGACGGACTCAGGGGCCGGGGCTGGGCCTGGTCCCCCGCCTGGACCATCTTTCCCTGCGTGCTGCGGCCTCGCCGCTCACCCCACGTGAGCCACTAGGTGTCACCACCACAGACTGTGGTCCTTCCTCCCAGGTCCTGGGTACCAGACAGTGCGTGTCCCAGGGACGAAGGGAGCTCCTGCGGGGGTCCATCCCCACCTGGACGGCAGAGCGGCTTGAGACGCAATGAGAGTATGAGCACTCGGGGGCCCCTTCTACACCGTTCAGCCACTCAGACCCACGTTAGGCAAGACCCACGTCAGCTCGAGCCAATGAAACTACGTCTGAATGTCTAAAAGGTTTACTGGCGCCCGGCTGGCGTGGCTCAGTGGTTGAGTGTCGACCTAGGAACCAGGAGGTCACGGTTCGATTCCCAGTCAGGACACAGGCCCGGGTTGTGGCCTCGATCCCCATTAGGGGGCGCGCAGGGGGCAGCCGATCAGTGATTTTCTCTCATCATGGATGCTTCTATCTCTCTCTCCCCCTCCTTCCCTCTCTGAAATCAACAAAAATATATTCAGGCGCCCTGCTCTCCTCCAGCCCTTCCTCGTCGTCGGCTGGAGTGTCCCTCTGGCACACTCAGGTCCGCAATAAGAAATGAACCAACACGGGAGCCTCGCAGCACGTGTCGCTGCAGATGTCGGCGTGCTGCGGGAATCATGTAGGCTTTTGGCGGAGAATGAATGACAGACGGATAATTTATGATGATTCTTGAGACCTGAACTGTAATTATGAAGTATTTCTAGGTATCTATTCAGGACGCACCGTGTAAAGAACCCAGAGCTAACGTTAATGCGTCACTGACAGCCGTACACATAATAACAGATCGTGCCTTTTAACCCTGCATCCCCTCTGACTTACGGCGAGCCACCTTTTCACTCATTAATACAATCCAGCCTCGTCATTATTCTTAAGGCGAAGTCCCATCTTGAACCCAGAGGATCCTATAATTAAACTCCCCCATTTCCATATACCATGCATCTGAGGCTCAGAAATAGCCTGGACTGAAATCTCGTCTTACAGGCGGGAGAGCACGCCAGGAACACGGAGCCCTCGTGGCCCCGCGAGGGGAACGGAAAGTCACGGACGTGTCTGCTCACCGTCTCAGCTGCAATACCGCATCCTCCTTTTTCCCTTTCTGCCTTCCCGCCTCCTCTCACTCTTCCACGATCTATCCTTTCTGGAGGCACTCTATTCAAAGTGTGTATACATATTTTAAGGTCATGGTAAAAATTACAACAAAAAGAAATACAGGCTAACGTGTCTCCTCCGATTTTCTGTGCCAGGCCAGAGGCTTACATGAGTCATCCCCTCAAACGAAACCTAACCTCATCTGACCACACCAAAGGCAGGGAGTCCTTCCTGAGTATCGTACCTGGGAACAAGTTGTCCTCAGGTTCTGCCTGGCTCGGCGTCTCATTCATCTTACTTTCTGCACGGCCCTCGGGGTCCCCAAAACGTCAACAGTGCTCTGGCTTGGGTTGTCAAGGAAACAGCATGTATTATTATCAGACTCCTCCTTTATTTGTTTTTTAAATGTTTTTTTATTGATTTCAGAGAGGAAGGGAGAGGGAGAGAGAGGTAGAAACATCCATGATAAGAGAGAATCACGGACCGGCTGCCTCCTGCACGCCCCCCACTGGGGATCGAGCCCGAAATCCGGGCCTGTGCCCTGACCGGGAATCAAACCATGACCTCCTGGTTCCTAGGTCGACGCTCAACCACTGAGCCACGCCGGCCGGGCTGTACTGGCTTTTGAAAGTTACCTCGATTTTTTCTGTTAGACTCTGCATCTGATACCATCTCTGTTTCAGGAATGAAGGTGCTGATCTTCCATTAACCTTCCTGTCACGCTGCGTGACAAAGAGCTCTAAAACCTCAGGACTTCCTCCCCCTGCAGAGCCATCATCGTGGGTCGGCTGAGGGCTCCGCGCCTTCGTGTCACTCTAAAACGCAGGGTGCCAGGGTGGCCACCGCTGCCAACACTACCGGTCATCTAGCCAGCGGGGGACAAGTGCTCTGGACGAAACTGCACTGGCCACTAACTGCTCCAGGATGGACGTGGCACCCCTCACTTCCGCCCGCCGTTCACAGCCAGCGCCGCCACAGGCCGCACCTCTGAGCCAGGAGGGGCCAGGAGGGGCCAGGAGGGGCCAGGAGGGGGCAGGAGCCCTGCCTAGCCTGGGGCTGGACGGGGAGGTTGGAAATCGCTGGTGGACACCGGAGGGCACTCAGGGACTTCAAGTATGCATTTGCCTCCCTTCATTGTTTTAGAATTCCCTTCTTTTCCCTAGACTGTGGTTTCTCCGCTATGTTTCTACACTCCCCCCTCCCGCCCCCCAATCAACTAAACCTCTGATTTCAGTTCTGCCCAGTTTCAGGTTTGAGGATGTTCCTGCAGAAAAGCCTCCCTTTGGAGTGTTATTAACTAGGATTGCTGTGTTGGCAGCGAGGGGCGGGGAGGCACTTGCCCGCGGACTGTGTGCGCTCACGGTCTCCCTCCTCGGTATTCCTGGTTCGCCTCCGCTTCTTTTCCTTCCACCCTTCCACGCTACTCTCCTGCTCAGTCTCTTTTCTTGAAAAACAGATACATCTCCAACCCCTCCTTTTTCCTGTTTCTTATTTAGTCCAATCGGCAAGATATTCTTTAAAAAATAAGGTTTCTAACTGCTGGCTTGCCAAGCCCCAAATTCAGGTGAACACGCATCGAGTTCCTATCTCAGGAGCTACGTCGGAACAGGGGCTCTCAGTCCTGCGGGCCCTCCTCCCCCGTGAGAGCCCGGCTGCTGCCAGACCCTACCGCACCCGCCAGTCCCCAGGAGCGTCTCAGCCCACGGCTGCAACCAAGGCTTCAGTTTCACTGTCTCCCACTGTGGCACCCAGCACCCAGACCCAGCACCCAGCGGGCTCCTTCCTAAGGCACCCACACTGCCAGCACCCACACCACCAGCACCCACACCGCCAGCACACACACCCTCCAGCACACACACCTCCAGCACCCACACCCTCCAGCACCCACACCTCCAGCACCCACACCCTCCAGCACCCACACCCTCCAGCACCCACACCGCCAGCACACACACCCTCCAGCACCCACACCACCAGCACCCACACCTCCAGCACCCACACCCTCCAGCACCCACACCCTCCAGCACACACACCGCCAGCACCCACACCTCCAGCACCCACACCCTCCAGCACCCACACCTCCAGCACCCACACCTCCAGCACCCACACCCTCCAGCACCCACACCCTCCAGCACCCACACCCTCCAGCACCCACACCGCCAGCACACACACCCTCCAGCACCCACACCACCAGCACCCACACCGCCAGCACACACACCTCCAGCACCCACACCCTCCAGCACCCACACCTCCAGCACCCACACCCGCCAGCACCCACACCCGCCAGCACCCACACCGCCAGCACCCACACCCTCCAGCACCCACACCCGCCAGCACCCACACCGCCAGCACCCACACCCTCCAGCACCCACACCTCCAGCACCCACACCCTCCAGCACCCACACCTCCAGCACCCACACCCTCCAGCACCCACACCCTCCAGCACCCACACCTCCAGCACCCACACCGCCAGCACCCAGGGTGGCAGTGAGCTGCGTGTGCGAGCAGGGCTGCTGGCGTCCCTGCGTGTTTCTCAGGCACCAGATCCCAACGACACCACGGACGGTGCAGTGCCACCCCCGCCCCCCCCCCCCCCCCCCCCCGGACGGAGCCTGCCTGCGCTACCGTTACCGGGTGAAGCTGCCAGGTCTGCCCACAGCCCCTGGGAAAGCTTCAGTCCCTCCACAGGGTGCCCGCCGGCCCTGCCCACCTCCCGCAGCCTGACGCTGAGCGGGACCCCAGCAGGACCTCCCTGCGAATCAGCCACTAAAGGTGCAGCCCAGCCAAAAGCTGCACAAACTCAGACGCTGCAGCGTGAGCAGACGCAGGTGACACTCGCGGACTCGCCCCGACGACCCAGGAAGCAGCGCGGTGGCCTTGGGAGCCCACCGCCCCCCGCCCGCCCCGCCCTCGAGAGCCTGTGGGCGTGGCCTGCGCGTCGCCCCGCCCCTTCGCCGCGGCCCCTCGGTCACCTGACCGCCCGCGTCTCACGTGACCGGCTCTGCGCCGCCATCTTGGATCTCCGGTGAGGAGCGGAAAAGCGGGGGAAAGGAGGCGCTGAGCTGGGAACGCGGCGGGAGAGGACGAGGGCGCGGGCACAGGGGCGCCCGGCCGGCGCCGAGAGGCCCGCGGAGCAGCAGCCGCCGCCCGACCGCAGGTACCGCGCCCCGAGGCCGCCCCTCGCCGCTGCGGGCGCCGCCGCCGGCCATGTGCGCCTCCCGCGGGCCCCGCCGCCGCCCCCTGCGGCCCCCGTGCGCCCGCGACGAGGCCCCCGGCCGCCACGCACCGCGCCCCCCGCCGCCGGCTCGTCAGCACTGCGGGTGCAGAACCGCCCGCGCAGCAGCCCCGCCGCCCTGCCCCCGCCTCGCCGGCCGGGAGGAGAGCGCCCGCCGCGGGCTCCGGGCAGCGGCTCGTGCGGCTGAGTGACAGGCGGGCCCGGCCGCCTCCGCGCCGGAAGCCGCCTCGGTGCCGGCGGGCTGCGCTCGGCCCTCCGCCCGCGTCCCGGTTACCGGCGGCCTCGGGGCTGTGGCCTCCCGCGCCCTTTCTCTCTGGTTCTCCGGGCTCCGCGCGCGGCGCTGGTCACGGAGGGAGCGCGGCCCGTTTCCTCGGTCCCTCGTTAGCGCTCGCCCCCGGCGGGGAGCAGGTGCTGCCTGCCCCGGCGGTGACCCCAGGTGGAAGGTCGCCTCCAGGTGAAACGGTTCCGCGCCCTTTGAACTTGCAGGTTCTTTAAGGTGAACCCGCCGGCAGCGGGGACACGGGGAGCGGGGCTGGGGGTCCGGGCCCGGGGACACTGCCGCGGCCGCCCGCCCCCAGCCCCCCGCCCGCCAGCTCACGGAAGTGCATGAAGTTTGCAGAATCACCGCTATTAGGTTGTTTTCAGTTAAGATTTAAAAAACAGTATGCGGATCATCGCTCCTTCCTCATTAGAAAGTGGTTACCAGCAAAACCAATAGTAGCATTTCGAGTCAGATCAGTTCAGAGCTAAAGCATAAAACTCACAATCACGGGAGAAGTTCCCAGAGGCGTTTCGTTGTAACTTACACCGAGTCCGAAACCCTCCTTGTTCGGTAAGTTCTGTGAACGCGCCCCGTCACCGGGTAATGTCCCGCCGCCCCAACAAGTCATCACTGTGCCTCTCCGAGGAGGAGAGAGTTTGACGCTCACACTGTCCTTCTCGGCCGCAGCCGGGTTTTGAGGACGGACCCGAGGAGCTGCTCGTTTCAGGAATTGACCTGCAAGACGCCGGGCTGCTGCCGAGCAGCCAGGAGCCTCTCCGTCACCCCGAGGCACTGCGGCGTCCTGATTGGCAGCGTCACCAGACCCTGCCAAGGGTCAGACAGCTTACAGGTTGATACAGACTAGCAGCGAGAGCCTGTTTCTTTTCCGTGTCACTTCGTAGACACTTTGTTCTCACGGAGAAACAAAAGGAAGTGGGTGTGTGGAGGAAGGATAGATTTAGACTCGTACACCCTTGGATTCCAATTCTTAAGACATTTGTTACTTTATGTCTGTGAGTCTCAGATGCCTCATCTGCAAAAAAGAGATTAATATTACCAGGGGCAGGATAGAAGAGGTCAAGGGGGGGACATACGTAGTACTTGCAACAATAAAGATTTAAAAAGGAAAAAGAAAAGGTTCGCAGTACCAGGAATTACATGAGCGATAGACAGAATCTGCACAGACTCTGTCAAGGGCAAGGACCCGCCCCCACCCCCGTCATCCTCACGGTCTCCTGTACCGTGCCTGGCGCGTTGTAGGTGCCCAATAAATGTTAAATCTCACCCCTTCACGGAGCAAGAGCGCTTCACTCTCTGTTAGGATTTGGTCATTGGCTGTTTCTGACGATCTTACCTTGTGTACTGTCGCATTGTTTAAAAGCTGTTAATTCTTTTAAATTTCTAACCAGGTTTGTCTTATTCTCTCAACTCAGTTTTAAACTGTGAGAACTGTAACTTTGAATGTTTTTCATTCTTCCTGGTACTTTGCTTGGTGCCTTTCACATAACAATGTTTTCTATAACTTTTTATTTTAAAAATTTAAGCCTTACACAAGTAGAATAGTACAGTGAGCCCCTACTTGCTCATCACTCCAGTTACACAATCTGCCAATCTTCTTTAATCCTCACTCTCTCCCACCAGCCTCCCGTCAGGGTAACGTTTTCTGTAGGTGCTTTTACACTGACCTCTTGGAGGCCGTGCATAGTATGCAGATTAGCACAGTCCATGTTGCTATTATTATTCAGATAAATTTTACTTCACTTGACATGCAGTCCCACATGCTTATGCACATTGGTGGCCTAAGTGAACTCTGTGAAAATTTAGAGTTGGCCTTAAGGTCAACTTGACTCTCCCTGTAGACTTTATTACAAGCTGTTATCTAATCTGATTAGCAGAGACTTTGTTCTACTGAGACTTAACTTTTTTTTGCAAGTGTCCCCAAACTGGTTTTTCAGGTGTTTCTCGGTGTATCTGATGTTGTCCTGTCTGTCTTAAAGATGCCATTTCTGTACTTATCCCTGACATGGGCAGCCTCTGCAGTGAGACACATAAATGCCCAGGGAGATGGGGCACCTGCTACAGGTTTCCCTGAGCACACGGCTTTCCACGTGAGTCTCTTGTCAGTTTGTTTCGTAATGTGTTTTGCTTGAGGTGAGATGACTCCTCCTCCTCCTCATTGCACAGGGAGCAGTTGGCATGCTCTGCCCCCCTCCTGCCATGTCCAGGAGTGAAGAGGGATAGCCTGTGGGTGTGCAAAGCTAGCCTCCAGGTTATCAGTCAGCTTGCTGAGGTCACATTTCCTGGGAAGGAGGCCTTAGGTCTGCAGTAGAGCCCCAAGTCTGTGCAAGAAATTGAATGTTCCAGGGTTCCTATCATTAGTTTGTAGTTAACAACTGAACGAAAGAAGTAAAACCTGAGAATGGCCCAGAAGGGAACGCGTAGTCAGGTGAGGAGCCGCAGCTCCCTTGACCTAAACATGTGGCGTTCACAGGCAGCAACGTGACTTGGAAAGTCACACAGGGTTTTTCTAGAGAAACAGATTGTTCTCTCAGTCACTGGTCCCTCTTAGTGATTGAGGTTGAGTGTAAAGACTTAAGACACTTGTTCTTTCTGCCTGAGAAAGACCTTCGTAAGGGAATACAGATGGTCCCCAGGCAGCATTTGTCTACTTCATGATGGTGCAAAAGCTGCATGTTTGGCAGACTCCAGACTTTGAGTTTTGATCTTTCCCTGGGCTGGGAATGTGTGTATGAAAGACACTCTGATTCTGGGCAGTGGCAGCCCCGGCCAGCCACGGTCTCGAAGGTCAGCAACCCAGACTCCACAGAGCAGTGTGGAGTGTGCTTTCTGACTTGTCAGTCGAGGGGCATCTGTCGTCTTTTGGGAGGTAATACCCTCAGGTTGTTCAGGAGAGAGTGGCTGTAGGGCCACAGGCCCCGGATTGCTGGGTGGTCATCCTGTTGTCACGGCTGGAGCACATCCCGGTGTGAGTGTGGTCAGTCGGGAAGGTGGGGGGGCGGGGTGAGAAGGGCACTAGAGAAGCCTGGGTAACTGTTTGCACTTCTGCCTGATGTGGGCCCAGATGGAAAGCTAGTGCGCCTGAGAGCAGGAAGTACGGAGCACCCTGGCTGCTGGGAGTGGGTAGGGGAGACCGTGCTGAGCCGCCTGAGCACTGTGGGGTCTGGCGGGAGTTTGGGTACAGCGCTAGCAGGGGCCACGATTCAACTCCTGAAATAAGAGTCAGGGCCTGTGACGGGGGGTTAAGAAATCGGATGGTCTTTGGTCTACAGCTGGGGCCACTAAAACTTTGGCTGGAGTTTATTGAATGTTGTGAGATTCCCAGATGCACCTGAAATATGGAAGAACAAAGCTTGTTGCTGGAAAAAAAAAAGCCTAAACCTAAAAAACAGATCCAAGTCAACAGATAATCTCACTTTAAGCCAGAGGGAGTGTTTGAAATGAACGTACGTGCTGTCAGGAAACAGTGTTGAAGATTAGGCTGAATGAGATTGCATTTCCCTTGGCCAAACGTATCACTTTCTAAGGACACGTGCATATGTGGATAACTAGGATGTCAATTGTTTCCGTCTTCGATGGCCCTTTCCTTTCAGGGGAAAAAAAATAACATGTCTGAGTGATAGCTGACCACTAATATGACCTCTGGAAAGCCCACAGCGTAGTTTGTGGTTTCTCTTCGGGAAGATGAAGGAAGTAAAAGGAGGAACTGGATTATTGTCTTTAGTTTCATTGCATAGTACGTCTCAGAGCTCACTGTGCCCTTCCCGGTAAGTTAATTACTATATGTTCACAATTCCAAAGGCTCGCAGAGAAGAAAAACTACAGTTACATTTGGTGTGAGAAATTGCATCAGTCACGTATCGGCTCTAGGGATGGTCTTTCATAGTGACTTAAGGTGGTTCTGCCTGGGAATGGCTGTGTTCGTTCAACCAGTGTGACCTGGCGTCTCTGTGGTCTGTCCCCCTTTCTAGGTATGGAGGTGAGCAGCAACGTCGCCATGTTGGTGCCAGACATTGGGGAACAGGAAGCTCTGTTGACGGCCGACACTGTCATCAGTTCTTCACTGGAAATTGATGGACAAAGTTCAGCTAAAACAGATCCATTGATCCATGTTATCCAGAAGTTGAGCAAGATAGTGGAACATGAAAAATCACAAAAATGTCTTTTAATTGGGAAGAAGCGCTCACGTTCAAGTGCTGGGACGAGCTCTCCTGAAGCCCAGGAGCTCGGTGAGATTCCAGCGAAAGGAGCCCCGCCCCCCGTTGCTGACATCAGAAGGGCCGAGCCGTCGCCAATCCCTTTCGGCCCAGACCCTCTCGCCCAGAACGATGGGAAGGCGATGTCTTACCAGTGCAGCCTCTGCAAGTTCCTGTCCTCATCTTTCTCTGTGCTCAGGGACCACATCAAGCAGCACGGCCCGCAGAATGAGGTGATCCTGATGTGCTCCGAGTGCCACGTCACCTCCAGAAGCCAGGAGGAGCTCGAAGCCCACGTGGTGAATGACCACGAAAACTACGCCCACGGCCCCACGCAACCCAAAGCCGAACCGAGCGTGAGCCCCTCCAGCTCCGTGTGTCTGAGACCCACAGAGCGGAAGCGCGAAGGCACTCCCGACCTCTCCGTTAGCGTGCGCAGTCCACAGACGCACGTCGTCCCCGCCGCCTCCGAGAAGGACCGGGGGAGGAGGAAGTGGTACGCCTACGAACAGTACGGCATGTACCGGTGCTTATTTTGTAGCTACACGTGCGGGCAGCAGCGAATGTTGAAGACACATGCATGGAAGCACGCCGGGGAGGTGGACTGCTCCTACCCGATATTTGAAAATGAGAACGAGCCCCTGGGCTTGCTGGGCTCCTCAGTGGCGGCGGCACCAGGCGGGGTTGATGCCGTGGTCATCGCCATCGGAGAGAACGAGCTGAGCATCCACAACGGGCCGGCGGTACAGGTGCAGATTTGCAGCTCAGAGCCTCTGTCCTCGGCGTCGGCCCTGCCGGGTGCGGAGCGAGACACGGGTCTCGGCCGGTCGGTGGCCCTTGGGCCCCACGAGGAGGACATGTTGGAGGTGATCTCGGACGCGGAGGAGAGTCTGATGGCCGACAGCCTCCTCTCGTCGGCACAGAAGATCATCAGCAGCAGCCCCAACAAGAAAGGGCATGTGAACGTGATCGTGGAGCGTCTGCCCGGCGCCGAGGAGACCGGGTCGCAGAAGCCTTTCCTCGTGAATGCTGCGCTGGAGGAGGGGGGCCTCCCGGCCCCTCCAGGGCCCCCGACAGGCTGTGAGGGGAGAGGGGAGGCCTATCGTGCCGATCAGTGTACCGTCGACATCGGGGGGCTGATCATAGGCTGGAGCAACACAGAGAAGAAGGAGAGCGAGCTGATCCATCAGGGACTGGCCCCTGATGAGAACGCCCCCCCGGGCCGAAGAAGGACGAACTCCGAGTCCCTTCGGCTGCACTCGCTGGCGGCAGAGGCCCTGGTCACAATGCCCATCAGAGCCGCCGAGCTCACGAGAGCCAACCTCGGGCACTACGGGAACGTCAACCTCTTAGACCCAGACACCGGGCAGAGGCAGGTGGATAGCACCTTGGCAGCCTATTCTAAAATGATGTCCCCACTTAAAAACGCTTCAAATGGACTAACGAGTTTTAACCAAAGCAGCTGCCCCTTGGTGGCACTCCCGGAGGGCAGGCAGGAGCTGTCCGACGGGCAGGTGAAGACGGGCATCAGCGTGTCCTTGCTCACTGTCATTGAGAAGCTGCGGGAAAGGACGGACCAGAACGCCTCGGACGAGGACATCCTGAAGGAGCTGCAGGACAACGCCCAGTGCCAGCCCAGCGGCGAGGCCGGCCTGTCAGGCGGCGGCGTGGTGGAGTACATCCCCAACGCCGAGCGGCCCTACCGCTGCCGCCTCTGCCACTACGCGAGCGGGAACAAGGGCTACATCAAGCAGCACTTGCGGGTCCACCGGCAGAGGCAGCCCTACCAGTGTCCCATCTGTGAGCACGTGGCCGACAGCAGCAAGGAGCTGGAGAGCCACATGGTCCACCACTGCAAGGCCCGGCTGTACCAGTGCAAGCGCTGCGCCGAGGCCTTCCCCTACAAGGTGCGCGGCCCCGTGCTCCCGGGAACCCCAGCTCAGAGCAGGGACAGGCCTGGCGGGTGCAGTCCTCCCACATTCGGTCAATCGGGAAATGCACCCAGGAAGGTTTGACAGTTGGCCCAGACGATGGGGACTGAAATCTGGGTCATCGGGACTCCTGGGGTGGGACTCTCCCTGGCCATCTCTGGCCTTAGATAGTGTTTTAGAGTCTCTTCAGAATGTGTGGCTTTTACAGTGCAGGGGGCTGTTACAGGAATGCACAGATGTAACGCGGGGGACAGCATACATACACATGAATGCACAGATGTAACCCACATCAGCAACGCACGGCCCTGAAATGCAAGTCGTTCACTCCAAGGGCTGCGCAGCCAGCCCACAGGGACTCTTGTCATTGCAGAAGGAAGAGTGGGCTGGATGAGGACAGTGCCGTGGACAGAGCCACGTGTTAGCTGTGAGGGCAGTTTAAGGGACTTTCAAGGTCACTTTGACTGTGTGACTTTCACCTTATGTGCGACCTCGGAACCAACAACCAGCATGAAATGCTGTTTCTGTAAAGGAAACTTGCATTCTTTGAGTCCATGATTTAGAACTTTTTTCCTCAAGATGCCAGTTGATGGGGGCGGGGGGGCTGTTTTTTGCTGTCCTAAAGGGCCCACTGGGAAGTGGGACGTGGCCTTGCTCTCAGGCGACCCAGGGTCGGCTGGTAGTGAGAGGGTTCAGGAAGGAAGGGCCTGTGAGTAAGATTCAGCTCCACTCAGATGGCCTCCTGGGATCCGGAATGGCCTCGGCCACTGGACAGGGGGGCCCTTTGGGTGGGCCAGGCCCGTCCCAGGGCTGCCTGCAGCGGCCATGCTCTTGATTCCTGGGATGCAGTGGAGGAGGCCTCAGTGGCTGATGGGACTTCTTTCTGTGAAAGCACTGACCCTGGGAGCCCTCCGGCCCCCTCCCTGGGCCTGTCCATGGTGCTGAGTGCACACCCCACGCCAGGACCTGGAGAGAACTGCCTTCCTGCTGCTCCCCCCGGGCAGTTCTTCCCACAAACCGCCAAAGGCTGGGATAGTGCTGAGGCCCATTGGCATTTGAAGCGTTGGTATTGGGTTCTAGGCTCCAGGCCACGGAAGCACAGGCTCCTGTAACAGCAGTGAGTGCATTAGGAATTGCTGTTCATTTCTCTCGTGTCCAGAGTCAGCTGAGGAGCCATGAGAGGGAGCAACACAGCCTTCCAGATCCCCTGTCAGTCGTGGCTTCTGCTGAGCCCAGGGTTCCCAGGGACAGCGCGGAGGCGAAGTGTGCCCAGGAAGGTAGGTGTGCATCCCCACAGGCTGCACGACTCGCATCCCAGGTGAGAAGCGCCCTGAGCAGTCGGTCAGGTGGGGGGTTTCAGGACTAAAGCTGCGTCTGTCCTCCTCTCTTTTGCACTGTGGGTTCTGGTCTCCTCCTGGGGACACTCTGGGTCCTGAACGAAGTACTGTGAGTAAGTCCTCAGCTTCACCTGGTAGGGAGATCTGACACTGACATTTCTGCTGTCCTGTAAGAGCCAAGGGCAGCAGGAACCTTAGGTGCCGGGCCCGCACCAGGGAAGCCGTATCGAAGCAGCAGCCTGCCCCTCCCCCAGCCCAGCTGACCCGAGAGAACAGCTCACAGATGGCAGCCCCCCCCACCCCAGACTCTAACTGAGGCCCCTGCTGTGATCTTATCGTAACCAAGGTTGCTGCCAGATGTCATCTGCACTCTCTTTAAAACACGGCACCAGATCTTTGTATGTACGAGTTAGGTACCACTCAGTCAAGTTTCGGCTAATAGGAATATTAGAATCAAAAGATTTCACTCGCATCCCATGAAAAGGCGGGTGCCACATCCAGAGAATCTGGGCTGACGGTGCTGAGCTGCGCTTCCCTGCGTCAGCTCACTTAAATTGATAAGCTCCAAGTGTCTTGAGTGTGGTGCATCGTGTTTATGGGAAATAAAACATATTGGGGTGACTTTCCTTTTTAGATTTCCTAAGAATTAAAGTTAGAAACAGTTGCAGAGTGAAATGTTTTCCTGTAATGTTCATTACATTATACCCCAGCATGCATAACCGACGCGGGAATGTTTCTGAGAGAACTGTGCTGACACCCACATCCCCTGTCAAGCAGCTGTCACCCCTGCAAACGTCTCCCAGACAAAGGAGTTTATGACAGAGCATCTGCCTCTGCAGAGACGGCTGAGCTAAACAGTTTGCTTCCTTTCTGCAGAATGACCCGAGTGCTCCTCTCACTACACACTGTGCTCCTCATCCCTGTGAAGGAGCCTTAAAGCATTTGGTAGCTTTGGACCATGAATCCCTAATGGCGGGTAAAGGCAGTCCTGCTCAGTGGCACCGCCTGTGGTGAGCACAGGGCTGGAATATGTCTTTTAAAGCAGTCACCTGACTGTCCAAATGGGCCATTAACAAATTAAAATCACTATTTTAATGGAAAGATTAACACATGAGCTCAGAATTAAAGTAACTAGTTCATTATTGTATGGCGAGCTGTACCTTAGTGTCTCTGCCACAGTCCATCTTGTAGCCGCCTGGGGTCGAGTGTGGATTTCACATGCAGGCCATGCCTTCCCCACCGGCCCACTCGCCCATCTCTGTCATCAGAGGGTGACAGTTCAGATGACAGGTGACCTCCTGGGCGCTTTATTCATTCAGCATTGAACCTTCAAAATCTGGTAGTCAAACCAAAGGACAAGTTCCTACCTCGCAGAGAAGGGAGGAATTAGTCATTGGCGTTCCCTGAAACCTGAACCGTTTCGTGGTCTCATTAAAGAAGAAGGAGGCGTGTGCCCCTGTGGTCCGTCTCTGCCCATTAGGACGGCACGGGCACCTCAGGCACGTTTCAGCTCAGAGGCGCAGGGCCACAGTACTTGGGACGTGTGTTCTGCCCAAGTCAGGACCATCCTGAGCTGGCCCTGGTGCCTGGAGTACGGTAAAGGCGGCAGCACCGTTGAGACCAGTGACCAAGACAGATGGTGCTCCAACAGAGCCGCGGGCAGAGCACCTCCGTGTGTGCTTCCTTGTGAGATTTAAGTAAACTGTTCTTTGTTGCAAACCTGCAATTTGTCAAGCCCTGGGGAGTCGCTGTAAACACAGCAGGCAGGTTCCTGCCCGCAAGGAGTTAGCAGCTAGGACACGTCAGAGACTTCACAGGAACGTACGGTGCGCCAAGGAAGAACACAGTGCCCCTGGCGTGCTGACCGCACTGGAATCCTCGGCTCACTCCGTTTTGTAGATAAGAAAGCCAAGTCCCCAGAGGGGAAATAATTTGCCTGTGATCACACAGTGCTGGCAGCAAAGATGAAGCCCAAGGTCTTGAGTTGAAACCCAGTGCCTTCTCCCTGGAAAAGGCAGCGCAAGGCAGCACAGCCTCTCCTGTGTGCAGCAGCTTTTCGTGGTGTTTTTGTTCGTTGTGATTGAGCTGCAGTGCTGCGCACACAGAGCCATGACCTGACCCCATGCTTTGTCTTTCAGGGACAGTGCCCTTTATAATCAAGTCCAAATTGTTACCTACCAATTAAAATACTTAGATTATAATCATGATTAGTGTGTCTATTAATGTAATGGATTTATACCAGGATATTAGGACATTTTGTTCTGCCTGGCAAAAGTAGGTACTAGCAAAAGAAAATACCCATTTTACAAAGCTTTACATTAAGGGTTTTCTTTGTTTTGTTAAAATTTAGTGTGGATTTGCTCTTGTGCCTGCACTTCCCCTCCCTGTGCTATGGCGGGTTGTCTCTAAGCTTCCTCCCACTCTGCCCTCTCCCGTGGCTGTGCTTGCTTTGTTCGGAGTGCAGAGCAGTCGGGCTGTGGATGCTGTGGACTCGGTGCTCACAGAGTAAACAAGGGCTGGGCATCTTCAGGAGCCATTTCCGGGGCTCACGTCACAGCCCTGTCCAGGCTTTCCGGGCTCAGTGGCCCAGCCCTGTTGCACAGTGGCCTGTGGCTTCAGAGCGCTGCATATTCACGTTGGTTGTAACCTTTGTCCTCGTGACCTGCCAGGGTGCTGGAGGTCACTGCACAGCGTTCGGTGGCATGTACTAGCAGGCAGTTACTTTTCCCTGGTTGTTGCATTGACAGCTGACAGTCATAAACAGAGGAAACCCACAGACTGAGAAAGCACTAGGCTGTTGTATTCCGTGTGTTACAGGGACTTTGTGGTCACACTTTAGATTATTGGATTCTGATGCTAAATTACAGCTTGTTGGCAAATCGTTGTTTCCCTAAGACAGTGTGCCCATGTTGATTAGACTGATACCTTTCCCATTAACTGTGTCTGTGGTTAATTCAGCTGCTAGTAGTCAGCGGGCACTGGCATCAAGTCCATTCTTTTAGATTTTGTGCAGGTTATGAAAGACCAACCAGTGGACCTAGGTCTCCCGGTCGGGGGATGTCCCCTTTCTATCTGCGGTGGTCCAGGTCCAGGTGACCTGTGAGCCATTTCTGGTTGTTAACTTGATCTCGAGAGCCTGGATGGCGGCATTAGCACCGCTGGTGTAAATGCTCATTGACAGTGGGATGTAAGTGCAGCCATTTGAATCTAATGAAAGCCTGTCACTAAAACTCTGAAATGCCTTGTCCAGAGAATAAGTCTTCAGTCCAGAAACAGTACAGATGCGACGTGTGTGATTACACAAGTACAACATACGTTGGTGTCAGAAACCACAGACGGACCCACAACTCGGACAAGCCGTACAGGTGAGTGTGCCGACCCCGGTTCTAATGCTTGTGCTGCAGCACTTTATCATGAAGGAAAAAGTAGAAGTTATTAAACACTCACGCACTTGTTTGAACACAGGTTAAGTGCTGAGGAGCTTTCACAAGTGGTGTTTAGTTGTTAAAGACTGAGTTCTAAGCTGGAGCCCGGCCCGCAGGCCTTGTGTCTGGTTGGAATGAGGGACATGCCCGTGGCTGTCAGTTCCGGGTTCCAGTTTCATGGAATCGTCACAGCAGTTTTCCGTCATCTGGGCCCTGAGTATTCCAGCAAGAGTCCTAACGCTTAAAAGCAGTAAAATTCCCTATGGAAGATCCTGTTTCTGGAAATGTATCACGTGCAGAACAAGATCATTTAACTTTATTACTTGATTTTCCATAGAGGCTAATTCTAGTCGTTTTCAGGAAATAGCAGCATTCTCAATTGATGGAGATGCGCTGATAGATAGAAGTCATTGCTCCTAAGTGAACTTGGCCTCTTGAGCATAAACCGCTGCTTTCGTAGTCAGCTTGTTCCGCCAGCAGCCGGAGGAACCCGGTTCCCACCCCAGGGGGCCGGCAAGACAGGGTGCCGGGCCTGGGCTCGGACTCGCACCCGAGGGAAACTTGTTCCATGTGCCAGCTCTCCCCTGGGGTCCTGGGTGCAGCACGGGTGAGTGCGGGAAGGTCTGTGTGACGTCTCAGTGAAACCTCACAGGGCCCTGCTTTCATCCTGTGGTGGGGCTTCCTCTACACATGGCTCCCTCCGCTGCAGGTGCTCTCTGTGCGGGTACGTGTGCAGCCACCCGCCTTCCCTGAAGTCGCACATGTGGAAGCATGCCAGCGACCGCAACTACAACTACGAGCAGGTGAACAAGGCCATCAACGACGCCATCTCCCAGAGCGGCAGGTACGGACCCCCCGCGGCTGCGCTGTCACGTGTAAGTTCCAGCCCTGCCTTCTAACCCACTCACGGTTTGGTGCTCTGTTTGACTTTAAGGGTTCTAGGGAAGTCCCCTGGAAAGACTCTGTTAAACAGCAGTGAAGACGGAGCCGACCCTCCCACTGGGGGTGTGGACACTGTGGTGTCGTCCTCGGAGCCGGCTCCCCAGGCTCCCACCGAGCTCGAGAAACTGAGCCCTGCCAGTAACTCCTCGTGTCGCTTAGACAAGAACCCCGGGGCGGCCCCCCCGGGGATGGAGTACTGCGTCTTACTCTTCTGCTGCTGTATCTGTGGTTTCGAATCTACCAGCAAAGAAAACCTGTTGGATCACATGAAGGAGCACGAGGGCGAGATTGTCAACATCATCCTGAACAAGGAGCCCGGCGCAGCTCTCAACACGAGCTAGACCCACAGGCCTGCGTCTCACCTCAGACGCCCGGAGACACAGGAGGGGGGCTGACAGGTGTGGCTTTGGAACCAAATGTGTGATGTAATCAAAGGAATTCCGAATGGATGAGCAGCAATAATATTTAAGTATTCTATTCTGAGGGAGGGGAAATGGGTTGGGGAGGAAGCAAAGATAGGACCCTGTATTGACCCTCTGTTACCTTCTGTTAGTGTTGAGTGTATTTATTACTAAAAGCTTATTGCAGTTTAGAAATGCAAGCAGAAGAGCTAAGAAAGGGTTTTTCAGGAACTGTCCTGAAACGATTGCTATAAAAGCAATACAGTCTCAAGCAGGGCTTGGCTGTCTTCCTGCAGCGAGACAGCGGCTCTGCAGGGAGGGCTTCCCAGCGTTCTACCTGAGTCTTCCCCAACGGAGAGGACGTATCAGATACTCAGTCTCAGAAACGTTGCTTTACTCCTTCAAAAAAAGGAAAGAAAGGAGACCTGAATCCACCCCTAGATTGTAAATAGGCATTTAAGGAGTAAATGACTGTCTTAAATTTACAGGGTTTCCTGTGGGCACTAGACTCAGCCAGACCTTGGGGTTCCTAACACTGTCTCAGCCCAGGGCAGGTGCTCCCCAGAGGTTCTGTTTGGGGTCTGACGGTCACCACGGGGTCTCGGTAGTTCCACAGCTGTCTGCCCCTCCTCTGAACCAGTCCGAGCGTTTGGTTGAAGAGTCTATTAAAACAACAAAGTATACAGATTTGCACTTGATCATCAGGCCTTGGAAGTAGTTTGATCTCTCTTTTTTTAATAGTTTGATCTCTTAAATAATAATCATTTGAGGGAAGAAGGGTGAGATCCAGAATCCCTTAAAATGAGGGCTTTGAGGTTTTTCTTTCCTGGAGTTCATTGGTTTAGTTACACTTAAGAGATGTAACCACATGTGGCTAAAATGTGAAAATTCGGGTGGTTTCTGAAGCTTTTAATAACAAATAACATTTGGTGAGTCTGCAGGGTTTCTCCTTTCTAGGAAATTCCTCCCGTGGGCTTTTGCTTTAGAGCACGCCGTCACATAGATGTGACTTCTCGTTTTTTACAGGTTTTGTATTCACGCGTTTCCCAGTCGAGAGGATGCGTGTTGTGTTTTGTGTTAGTGGTTTGGTCATTTGCTTACGCCTTGTTTGGTTGAAGTAAACTGTACCCATAGTTGGAGGCGGTGCGTGCGGGCCGCCTCCTGGTGCTCTTCCTGAACGGCTCCTGCCCCGGCGCCGGTCAGCGGGAAACAGGGAGGACAGGTTTTGAATGTGATGCTCACGTTTTAGGGAAGAATGCTCTTCCCAAAGTCCAGGTGTGACCTGAACGAGTTACCATTTCTAAGTAGCATTAGGAACTCTTTCCGTGGGGCCAGGCATCATTTCACTTTCCTGATGACTAAACACACAGAAGGGATGGAAGCTGTAAGTTCCTTATGGAAGTTCCTCCGTTCCTGACGTGTGGATCTCACAAAGATAAAACAGATTACTTACCGTAAGTTCTGTCCCGGGTCCACTGCCTGTGGGTCTGTAGCCATTGCCTCCCGTTTTCAGAATTTCATTTCATTTCAAACTCAAATAAAATATTTTAAATAGTTCCGTTATTATCACTTACATTGTTACCACTCAGTCCACTCCTCCATTGCTTGTAGCTATGACTATTTCTTTACAAAAATCTCTGATTCTGAAAATTAACAACCTTGGAAGAATTTTGTTTTATAAATTTTCCTTGGCTTTAATTTTGTGTGATCATTTGGAAAATACGAATAACCAAAAAAATCCCAACAATTTCAACAGTGAATTTTTAAATTATCTTTCTTCATTTCCTTAAACCACTTCCATTGATTATTACTTAAATTTTTCATTTGGAATCATGGATTTAAAGTATCCCTAGCTCGTGGGATAAAAACTAGCTCAGAAGTTCAAAGTCTTTTAATGTTCATCTGGCCTAGACAATCCTCAAAGCTCTCTCCTGGCCTGTAGGGGGAACCACATACCCAAGGCATTCTCCTTATCGGTTGTGGCCAGCCTTAAATATCCCTCCCAGAGACAATGGGGTATTTCTAAAGACTAAACATGCCGTGGTAATTGAGGAAGAGATAGGCATTAAAGTAACCAGCAGGATTCCCCTTTCTAGGAGTAACATTTTATTTACTGGCTCTGACCTGTTGCCGTACAAGACCTTTTGTTCTCCACTCTGAACACTTGATAATTCTAAGAGTTGATAGTGAAAATAGTTTTTCAAATAAACTTACTGGATAAGGCAGCGGTGGGGAGGGGAAGGTGATGCATGTGCCCATTATAAGTAACACTTTTCAGGGCTCCGCTGTTTTCTCTTTCTCTAATAATCCAGAACACACTGGCCGGGCCCCGAAGTGCCAACACTCCGCGATCGGGAGGCACCACATGGTAGTGACAAGTGTACAGCCTTTGCCCAGGTCTTGCATCCTGTTCGAGGGGGCTATCTGTGGCCGGGTGTTACTTCTCTTTCCTCACAGAGCAGGGGAGGGCATCCACGTTTACATTGCATCTCCTGCAGTGTACGAGGCTTGGCAAAGACGAGCAGACTCCCCTGGTGAGACTCGGTATATTTTCAGTTTTCATAGTCACTTATTTAACCTTTTTTTATTGTACAGCAAGGTGCTCTAAGTCATATTCTATAAAATATATTTAATAGAAATTTGAGTTTGCTACTCAAGGACATGAATACATGTATTTTTTTAAGAAATGAGTATTGTGTAACACTATAGCATTGCTTCTATAGCCAAAGTCTGAACATTTCTGGAACACTGACATGGGAAGACTACAGTTCATCCTGACAATGTGTAAAATGGGATGGTTTGCATTTTGTGAAATTATCCTGCACAGCGAGCTGCATGCCTTAATGCCCGAAACTCCAGGGTTGTGTTCACGGCAGAACAGCTTGCCCGCTCACCAGTGAGGCAGGGCTGCCGTGCGCCAGCTGCCTTCGGGAATACTGTACAATGTTAGAATAATTTATTTTGCTTTATAGAAATTTGTCATGTATTGACTTTAATATTGTATTTTGGTAATAAACTTTTTGTTAAAAACACTTGCCTCGAGGCTTTATTAGCAAAAGATTATGTCCGTACTTACCTTGGAAACACTGATTTGATTGCTTAGAAAGTTAGGTTTAGGTAATGCACTTCCCAAGGAGTCAACCAAGGCTCAGGATCGCCCTCTGGTAACTTATCCAACTAATGCCGACTAGCACCAAAGGATGGTAAGAATTCAGCCAACTTGGAAGCCTTTTCCTCGATACACGTTCGTTCTGTCTTCCTGCCCTCACGTGCTTTATGTTCTTGTGCAAAGTTCCACACTAGCTCTGTGCATGACAGTCACATTCCTGATGGAAGGCCAGAGACGCCGTCTGTGCCACCCCGGCCATTGTGTGGCCACACCACATGTTTCCGCACATTAGATTAGCTGCATTGGGCCGTGAAGCGAACGTCATCTGACTGTCGTTGGTCTGGTTGTCCATTTGTGCCCGAGTACCCTGGGCCGCCTTCTCTTAACGCACTGTGGACCAGTAGTTTTATGGCAGCTTTACCCAGTGGCCAGATAAGTTTCTACTGAACAAGTACAAAAAACGCTTTACATAAACATTAAAGGCACGCTTTAAAATTAAATATCCATTGCATTTTGAATAACCCATTGTTATTTATTACATGTTCTTACAAGCTAATATCTTTTTAAAGTATGATACTTTTGTTTTTACAAACACTATGTAATATGAAGCGAGAATTCTCATGATCCGTCTGCAATGTGTTCACACGTCTGAGGCCAAACGTTCCCTCACAATAGCGGTGACCCCTGTCCTGCCTCCGTTGGGGCCACAGCTATGTCCCCTCTCTTCCCAGAACCGAACTCCACTCTGCACCGAGCTCCAGATTCACTGAGGAAAGCCCAGCACGGAGGGAGCAGTGTGGGAGCCACCGGACGCATGGCCATTGAGCACCGAGATGCGACTGGTGTGCCCTACGTGTGCAAGACACGGTTTCAGAGACTCGGTACAAAAAATTGGGCGGTATCTCAATAGTTTTTTTATATTGGTTACATGTTGAAATGATGACATTTTGGATTAAATATGTCATTAAAATTTACTTCACCCGTTTTTATCTTTTTAACGTGACGACTGGAAAATCTTGCACACCTGGCTCACGTTGAGTTGCTGTTGGACACCTGTACAGAGACGGATGACCTGACAGCGCTGTGTCACACCTGGCCCTCCTCCACGTCTGCAGGTAACATGTCCTTGGAACGCAGCCACGCCCTGGCTTACATGTTGCCTGTGGCTATTCTCCAGTGAGGGCGGCAGCATGGAGGACTTGTGACAGATGGGACGGCCCACAAGGGAAAGTATGCTCTGTGCTTTAAAGCTCCCAGAGAGGAAAGCTTTTTTTTTTAATACGTTTTTATTGATTTCTGAGTGGAAGGGAGAGGGAGAGAAAGATAGAAACATGAATCAATCAGCTGCCTCCTGCACGCCCCACACTGGGGATCAAGCCCGAAACCCAGGCGCGTGCCCTTGACCGGAATCGAGCCCAGGACCCTTCAGTCTGCAGGCCAAGGCTCTATCCACTGAGCCACACGAGCTAGGGCGAGAAGAAAGCTTTATATAGCACCGCTTCAGGACTAAAATATTCCTCCTCCCGCGGTAATTTTCATAAAGCGCTCCTGGTCTCCATAATTCTTAGCTCACTGCTCATCATCGCTGCTACAGAAAACCAAGCAACTCGTTTAAAACAACCGCACAACTAAACACTAAGTAATGCGCCCTGGCCGGTTCGGCTCGGTGGATAGAGCATCAGCCTTCGGACTGAAGGGTCCCGATTCGGTTCCGGTCAAGGGCACGCACCTCGGTTGCAGGCTCCTCCCCGACTGCAGGGGGCACCCAGTCGCCGTTTCACATCCATGTTTCTGTCTGTCTTCCCTCTTCCACCTTCTCAAAGCCAATGGTAAAGCATCCTGGGGTGCGGATTAAAAATAATAAAAATGCAAACAATGCCGTGGGCAGGACCGTCTCGCGTCCTCACCACCACCGCGCAAGCCCCTGCCCACCGGCTCGATGCTGCCTGCACAACTGAAATGTGCTCCAGCCGGGCCGATGACCGGAAGTGTGCTGCTCTCTTTCCGGCGGCGCGGCTTGGCTGCGTACCCACCGGAAACGCACCGCTTCCTTCCGGCCGGCGCCACACGGAGGGGGCGGGGCCACGCTAACGGACGGCGCCGGGAACCTATGGGCGCGGCCGCAGCGGCCGGGACGCCCGGCCTCCCTGGCGCGCCCCTTCCCGGGCCGCTGACGCCTGAGGCCCCATTTCCTAGCGGCGCGCGCCGCTCCTCGCCTCGGGCATCCCCGGCCCCCGCCCTCGGCGTCCCGCCAGCCAGCCCTGCCCGCCCGAGCGGCGCGAGGACGCCGAGCGCAGGTCCGTCCCTCCGCGAGCGTGCGGGCCTCCGCGAACGGGAGCTGGCGGCGCGGCCCGCGGCGGGTGTCCCGCTGTCGTGGCGCCCGGGGTGGCTGCGTGCGGCTCCGACAGCCTCCGCGCCCGCAGGAGGGACCTCCGGGCTCGTGCCGCGTGCGCCGGGGGCGCGTGGGTCCGTGTGAACGAAGGAGCGAATGGATGCGTGAGTGAATGAATGAGGGAATGAGTGCGGGAGCACGTGAGTGAACGGATGCGTGGACGGAGGACTGAGCGCGTGGACGGACGTGTGAACGAACGAAGGCAGGAAGGAGCGAGCGGGCGGGTGGTCCGGGGGCTCTTGCTCGGGAGCAGGCGGTGCCTCCAGGGCCCTAACCCGCCCGAAGCTCCACGCGGGCTCCGCTCCCGCGGGCAGGTCACTAGTGGAGCGTCCACTCCGAGCCGATGGGCAGCGCTCGGGGCGGGAGGGAGGCCGAGGCCGGCACCGACCCCGCACGGACACCCGGCCCGGCCCAGGCTCTCCCCGCCGGCCCGCCGCTGGGCCCCGGGGCGGGCGGGCAGCTGCGGGGTCGGTGCCGGGCGAGGTCACCTGGCGGGACGGCGGCCCCGGAAGCCACCAGCGCGGGGCTGCAGGGGTCTCCGCGGCCTCCTGCCGGTGCCTCCACACGTGCTGCTCTTGGTTCTCGTGCGGGGTTCCGTGTGGGGTTCCATGGGGTTCCGTGCAGGGTTCCATAGGTTCTCGTGCGGGGTTCCGTGCAGGGTTCCATAGGTTCTCGTGTGGGGTTCCGTAGGTTCTCGTGCGGGGTTCCGTGCGGGGTTCCATAGGTTCTCTGCGGGGCTCCGGGAGCCTTGCTGGGGGTGACGGGAAAGTGCCCAGGAAGGCCACCTAAGCCGGGGTGCCGGTGTGGGGGAGGGGGGCTGCAGGCCATTCACTCCGCTCCCCACAGGTGAGTCTGCAGGAGCCTGGGACGAGCCATGCATGGGCGCTGTTGACACCATGATGTCCATCAGGCAGAGGAAAGGAGTCCGAGCCCCAGACGCGTCGGGGGACGGCGCAGCCCAGCAGGAGGACGGGGCACCGGAACCGAAGCTGCCCTCCGGTGGGTGCGGCATGTGGCCTCGGTCACTCCCACAGGATGCAGCTCCCTGTAGCCCTGCTTGTCCTGACACCCCACATTTCAATCCGATGAATAAGTTAGCATACCTGAGGGTCTGAGACAGACTGTGCAATTCTTTATTTTTTTAACATTTTTATTTCAGAGAGGAAGGGAGAGAGAAACATCAATGATGAGAGAGAATCACTGATCGGCTGCCTCCTGCACGCCCCCCACTGGGGATGAAGCCCGCAACCCAGGCCTGTGCCCTTGACCGGAATCGAACCCGGGACCCTTCAGTCCGCAGGCCGCGCACTGTCCACTGAGCAAACCAGCCAGGGCGGACTGTGCAGTTCTTTACCGACTTAGTTCTTTATCGGTTTGACTTTTCCAGAAGGTCGTACCAGTAGAAGATTATGGAAGATTCTGTCATTTACAGTCGGCGGAGCTGTCGCCCTCTGTGCTGGACTCCTGACGTCCGTCTACCTGGCCACCTTACATGAGAATGACTTGTGGTTTTCCAACATAAAGGTACGGGGTTCCGTGAGCCTGGCGTGAGATTCCCAGAGAATCCAGTCCCTAAACAGTGTGGTGATGGAGTAAAAAGACTTTGTGGTTTTTGGTAAAATAAGATCAGAATGTCTACAATCCAGGGCGTTTCCTAACTTATTCCAGGGAAGCAGCAGTTACTGGGACCAGCGCTTTTCTTTTTGTTAATCCTCACCCGAGGATGTTTTCCCACTGATTTTAGAGAGAGTGGGAGGAAGAGAAAGGGAAGAAAAGAGAAACATCGATGTGAGAGAAACACATCGATGGGTTGCCTCCTGCATGTGCCCCGACCAGGGCCCCGGGCCAGGGAGGAACCTGTAACCGAGGTCCGTGCCCTTGACTGGAATCGAACCCGGGACCCTTCGTTCCACAGGCTGACGCTCTATCCACTGAGCCGCTGGATTGTGAACTTAGTGCCGTGGGTCACGAGTAACGCTTTCCTTCGTGACATCACGTACAAGAGAGTGCCGTCAGGTGTGCTGGGGTGCGGGGTCAGCCATGAAACTCTTCATTGTGTGTGTGTGTGTGTACAGATGAGGTCACAGTATAAACGCGTCTCTTCTGTTGGGTGGTATTAAAAAAGAAAGAAAGAAATTCGAAAGGCATTGCTCTGCGCCATGGAGTCTCCGCCCAGTGGTCGCAGCGTGTCCACGTCTAACTGGGTGTGCGCGTGGCGGGGGCCAGCCATGACTCCGGGAAAGGAGCCATAATTCTCTTCACACTCAGGAAGTCTGTGGTGTTTTACACACCAGTTTCCTGTTGTCCCTCTTTTCTCTCTCTTTGTAAGCATTTCTAGTGTTTTTTTAAAAATTTTTTTTTTTTTATTAATTTCAGAGAGGAAGGGAGAAGGAGAGATAGAAACATCCATGATGAGAGAGAATCACGGATCGGCTGCCTCCTGCAGGCCCCACACGGGATCGAGCCTGAGACCCAGGCCTGTGCCCTGACCGGGAATCAAA
This sequence comes from Myotis yumanensis, assembly GCF_028538775.1. Classification (NCBI taxonomy): domain Eukaryota; kingdom Metazoa; phylum Chordata; class Mammalia; order Chiroptera; family Vespertilionidae; genus Myotis; species Myotis yumanensis. The sequence continues at coordinate 40,953,679 of NW_027223769.1, forward strand.
CCCTGACCTCCTGGTTCATAGGTCAATGTTCAATCACCGAGCCACACCAGCCGGCTCTAGGGTTTTTTAATTTGGCACTGTTTTCAGAACGAGTATATTACGCAAGGAAACTTACATATTGACAGTGTTTTTGAACCAAATATGCCTTTTTCTTCTTTAACCCAAAGTGTCATGACCTGTGACCTTACTTACCACCGTGGTGTCTCGTGACTGGCTGCTTACAAAGGTGAAATTCACCTTCGAGGGCCAAGAACTTCTCATCTGTGAGAATATTCAGAAGAAACAACGTGGGACCTAAAGAGAGTTCCCACAGAGAGTTTGCCAAAGTATCTTGAGCTTTGGTTCCACGTTGGAATGACCAATTAATTATCTGACTGATCTCTGGTAGCTTATGGCACAGCCTGTATCATTGCACCTTTATACACAGTGTGATGATAGCAAAGAAGAATGGTCCTTACCCTTTAGTGACGATCGCTAGTTTTTCTTGTCAGGAAGAATTTCAGTCACCGATCTCTCTTTAAAGCAGAATGTTGATCAACAGGTTCCCTAGAATTAAGCAGTTTAATGTTTACTGATTAGCACAGTATTTTGAATAAAGACTCAAATCCCCCCGTGTGGGCACACAGCGAAGGCGGGTGCTGGTAACTGAAGAGTGAGGAGGGTGCAGACGAGGTCCCATACCTTCGCTTTCACCTGTCAGGTCACCAGTCGGTCAGCAGGTGTCTGTGGAATGAAGGAAGGAATTCTCAGACACCCGTCCAGTGCGGGGCTGGGTTAGCGCTCCGGGCAAAAGGCCCTGCGTTCCCTCGGGCTGATGCCGGCCTCCCTCGAAGTCCTTTTCTTAAAGTGTATTCTTCCTTCTCGTTGAAAAATACACCCCTTGACGACAAGGGCTGAATTCTTGCACCTTTCTGTCTCCCCAGCTAATCAAAGTCCAGTGAAAGGAGAAGTAGTTCCCCCTGGGCTCAACGCACTCGAGACCCTCGATTCTTTTAGTCGTTTTTCCTCACGCTAGCATTTCCCACTGTCCCTCATTTATTTGCTGTCGCAGAATTTGAATATCTTCCCACTGAACACTCTTACGAAGCAAGGAGTCTTCAGAAGCAGTAGGGTTAGTGCACAGCGTGGCAGCCACAGTGAGACCAGGGCTGGTCACCTCAGGGTCAGCCCGGTGCAAGGGCAGTCACTTCGACATACAGGTGTCCGAGCGCCTCAGAGCTTGGCAACTCTCGGGCCGCAGCTCCAGTCACCCCGAGGGCGCGAGTCCTGCATTCTGACGGGTGGGCGTGGGCTTGCCAGACAGTCCCCCGTGTATGTGCCGGGAAGATGTTTGCTGAGGGCTCGCTTCCCAGCGCCGGACGGGGAACAGCTGTCTTCCTGTGAGCTGCTGTTCGCTGGTGAGATGATTGTCGACCTAATTCGGAAACAGATTTTGGTTATAAGGTTAATCTTCCCGTGGCTTCCCCACCACCTGCAGCCTCGTCATTTGGGGGGCAGTTTTTATACGCAGAAGTGATTTACGTGAGATTTTAAAGGACCGAGTGAGATGTTCCCTTTGCACACTTGGTGTCGTTTGTCTAAAAGGACTTGTTACCCTGTGTGCTGCCAAGGAGGCGGATGGCTCATTCTGGGCAGTCACTTTTTTTTTCCTTTTAGTGCTTCTGTTAAATTACTGTCTCCACAACTACAGAATGGTTTGAGCTGTACAGTTCCTTAAAAATACACTTCCTTTGTCTCTCCACTTCTTTCTGTCATTATCTTTAGAGAAGATGTTCGCATCTCTCGGCATCGCTTTCCCGGTGGAACCCACGCAAGTAAAACGGGAGGTATTTGCTCGTTCTGCATTCTTCAGAGGCAGCGCTATTGCTGTGCGTCGGCCGTGGCACAACCCACCCGCCCGGCGAAGTATAAATTGCTGTGGAACTGGGAAAGGGTTTGAATGGGGGAAGCAGATGTCGTCTTAGCAGGAAGCAGATGTAAAACTTGCAGATGTCTGTCTGATAAAGTATAGCATTTGGTTCCCCACAGCTGGTGCCAAGATCACCAATTCATCATGTTTGAATGCGTTTTTCCTAATTACGACCCTCTGTTCCTCACACGTTCCGGGTGGATTAAGGAGGGGAGAGGGCGCAAAAGCTTTCTCCCGTGCGTACTTCAAGCCCTTTCTTCCCCCGTCTCGATGAAATCAGTCTCTCCTCTCGGCCGGCGTGGCTCAGTGGTTGAGCATGGGCCTGTGAACCAGGAGGTCACGGTTCGATTCCCGGCCAGGGCACAGGCCCGGGTTGTGAACTCTCCACTGTGTGGGGTGGGCAAGAGGATCAATACATCTCTCATCATTGATGTTTCTATCCCCCTCTCCCTCTGCCTTCCTCTCTGAAATCAATAAAAATACATTTTTTTAAAAAAGTCATTTCCTCTCGGAAACCGTGTGGGGGAAGAAGCCCCCACAAGAGAGTGACCGATGGGGCTCTGCAGGCTGATTTGGGGTGTCGGTGTGACGGCAGCATGCGCCCTGGAAGGCGGCCAGAGAGAAGAGGAGGAGTGTCATTAAGCTGAGTGTGGCTGTTTTGCATGGAAGGAAGCTAATGTCGACTCAGTTAACGTCCATGCCAGCCTCTGGGGGTCCTTGACCCAGTGGGAGTCTGAACATTGGAGAGGGGAGCGATGCCAGTTTACTTCACTGTCATCAAAGCAACAGCCGAGGTCGGAGAGGCTGCCTGCCCTGCTGAGGAAGGCACACCGCAGAGCCGCAGGAGAGCTCAGGAGCCGTCATTCCACACTGTCCTTCCCGCAAAGCAGATGTGCCGATGAGATGAAACGTCAGAACCTGACTGGGCCTTCCTTTTTTTAGTTTTAATATGTTTTTACTGATTTTTAGAGAGAGGAAGGATAGAGAGATAGAAACATCGATGAGAGAGAAAGCACATCTATCGGCTGCCTCCTGCACGCCCCACACTGGGAATCGAGCCCACAACCTGATTGATGACCTCCTGGTTCGTGGGTCATCGCTCAACCACTGAGCCACACCGGCCGGGCTGGGCCTTCTTTTTAATATTTTATTTTTCCAGAATAAGTTTTTTTTCCACGAAAGGAAGCTCATTTCCAATTTGCTACCCCACCCCTCCTCCCATTTTTTAAAAGAGTAAACAGTGATAGAACATAATAGTTTGTTTTTCAAGGTCAATAATTAGATGTCTATACTCTTACATAATTGAATATTTCTTCAATGCGCTATTCATGAATTGATTTATACCACCTTTTTTTTTTAAGTATAAGAAAGATATTTAAAGAAATACTTAAAAGGTAGAAGAAGTAAATAATTTCCAGGCATGACGATAAATAGCATGAGTGGTTCCTTTAATGAAATATTTATTAGTATTTGAAAAATAGTTGGCGGTACGGGAACTACAGAGGTGGTAGAAGAGGCTATCGGCGAGGAAGCTGGATGTGTGGTGTCTGCCGTCTCCCCGGGGAAGCCGGGGTTGTGGGGTGTGGACCCGCTGTAACAGGAGACGTAGGTCCTGGTTTCGAACGCTGGTGTAAAGGGATCTAGAATGACACAGATTATAACCGTTTGTTCACGCAGAATGCTTCACATGTACATACATGAAATACAGGATCGAAGCATAGTCGTGGGATTATTCCCGAAGTCTTCCTATCCTCAGTACCAGTTTCCTGCATATTTTATGTTAATGTCTTAAATTTTATAAAAGCATGTTACAACCCAATTGACTAACAGCTATTGCTTTAAATTCCGTTCCTCTAAAAATGGACTGTGTATGTTAAAGCCCTTTAAATATCTTGTATCCATTTTCCTACATGAACACTTTCCATTTGTCAAAGTAAAATTCACATGTAAAAGTCTACTGCATTTCAGTACGACATCCTTATACTCTTAAAATAAAAGTAAAACTATTCATCTCATGTAATATTGTCAGCTTCTAGGCAAGTGTCTAACGCAATTACAGTTCTTTTCATTTGGGGGAATTTTTTATGTTTTGTTTCTCACTAATATTACATAAGAGTGGTGGTGGGGGGTTGTTTATTTGTTTTAATTTGTGTGAAATACAAGAAAAATGTTGCCTCTGAAACATCAACTAAATGGAACTAGTTTTCTCTGCTTTTAAAAATGCTTTGTTACAGAAAATTTTACACACCCATAGAAATAGAATCGTATAATAAACCCCTAAATAGACACCCAGCCTCAGCCATTATCAGCCGTCCGTTGCTTCTATTTGCCGAGATTTCTTAAGACTCTGTCTCCAGAGTTGGTTTCCCTTCTAAGTTGTAGTTCTGTGTCCTGTCTCGATAGTGACAACAGAGACGTAACCAGACTAGGTCGTGTGAACCCAAATGAAAACCGCCTTCGTTTCAGGAGGTGGAGCGGGAGATCTCCTTCCGGACGGAGTGCGGGCTGTACTACTCCTACTACAAGCAGATGCTGCAGGCGCCCAGCCTCGCGCACGGTAAGGCGCCCACGCCGTGCGGGTCCCACCTGCTCCCCTGTGTCGGCCAGAAAACACGTTGGCACGGAAGCCCGAGACATGCTCCATGGAACGTGTATTGTCTTTCTTCGACCCTTTGTCGTTTTCCTTGTTAAATGACAGGAAACGTTCTGCTCTAGAAGCTGTCTAATACCTTATGTATCCCTCCTTCCCCCGCCTCTGCGAGCCGCCCCTCCCATATTCATGTTTGTGATTTCTCGGCCTCGCAGCTGACTTTTCTCATGACCCTCTGGGAAGAGGTCTTTGCAGGTGACAGGGCTGTGGTCTGGATGGAGGGATTTCGATAAACCAAGCGAAATGACAGCCGTCCCAGTGCCCCATGCGTTCCTTTATTTCTGCAGTGGCCATTTCCCCCATTTCCACTGTTTGTAAGTGCTCACAGCCCACACTCTTCACCTTGGCTCCGGCGAAGGGAAGCCGGAGGGTCCCCCGTCTTGTGTGCTGATGCGCGTCACCCGGCACGAGGCACAGCGGTCCTGTCCCGGCCTCGGCCTCAGATGTGTTTTTGGCGAGAATTCTCCAGGGGTGATGTTTTGTGCTTCCCTGTCACAATGAGAGGCCTGCGATTTTGCTTATCTTCCTTTTTGTGCCATGAAAGTTAGTCCGTTCCTGTGTGGAAAGGCAGTTTTACCCATAAAAAGGCTGATTACCCCTCAGCCAACACGTAATGGTGTAGCAGCTGTTTGAGGCTGCGTCGCCTGTACCTGTTACTCAGTAGAGCTGCAGAGTGACACTGACTGCCCTCCCTCCCGGATCTGCCAGCTGGAGCTCCGCTGTCTAAACCCTTTTTCTCATCAGCTGTTCGGTGGCCTCGAGGCACAGTCGGTACAGGAAAGGCAGGCTGAGGTGAGCGCGAGTCAGGGCGCTGTTGGCCAGGGCTCAGCAGTGGGCATTCAAGTGGGTGTCTACCTGCTTCTGGGTGGGGTTTCGTGGGGAGCAGAGCAGCTCCCTCGCTGTGACCTGTTGAGAGTCAGCCCTGGACACAAGGGTTTGTCCTTCCCGCCCCTGCAGGACACACGAGGGGGGGGAGCATGTCCCGCCTCCAGTGGGTGACCCTCCTCCTGTCTGATGACCCGGGCTCAGGCCACGGGCTGGGACTGGAAAGAGGGTGGAGTTTGGGAGTTGGGGGGCACGTGGCCCTGGGCCAGACACCACTCCTCCTGCAAAAGAAAAGAAAAAGACTGTCTTTAAACAGAAACATCATCACTCAGTCCCCCCAACAGAGAGGCATCGAGCCCAGCATGGCATAAGTCCGTAGTGAGGTGAGAAGCTGCCGGGAAGGTGACTGCCACCTTTTTACGTGTCGCTAAACCCGGCTCACCCGGCGCTTGTCCCGGTGGTTCTTCCAGAGCATTTCAAGCAGATGCCGAGGCGGCGAGTCCTGCAGCGGCTCTGCCTCCCGGGGTGTAAATGTCCCTGAGAGCAGACGAAGCCACGCGTGGCAGGCGTTGGCCACGTCTCTGCCTGTTTCTTCTAATCTGTAGGCTTCTTCCCATCTTTCCTTGTAACTGTTTGTGGAAAACACTGAGTCATCTGTCGGATAGTGTCCCACTTTCTGGGTTTTGCTGGAGCCCCCAGCGCCTGCCTTGCCGTGGTTCTGTGGTCTGAGCGGCCCATCAGGTGGTGGTGGGTCTGGCGCTGGCTGGGTCCAGGTTCTGGTTTGGTCGGGATGCTTCCTGGAGGGTGTCGTCCGCTCCACAGCAGGCACGTTCTCTGGCCCTTGCAAAGACTCTGTGAGTAGTTTTGAATAAATGAATTATTTAAATTGTAATTCTTTTTCTTGGTTTTTCAAATATCAACCTTAGGTTTTCGTGGCTTAATGTACGATAACAAAACAGAATCTATGCGGACCATTAACCTCCTTCAGCGAATGAACATTTACCAGGAGGTCTTCCTCAGTGTTTTATACCGAGTTCTGCCCATACAGGTATGTTGAGGTGCTGTGTGGTGTTGAGTTAAGAGCAGGTGGACATCAAAACCTGCCATTTCAGGTTGAAGTTTGACGTATGTCATTCTGCTCTTCAACCGGCTTGGTGGAAAAGCAGCAGTACCCTAATCATCTTCATAAATGCTGTGGTGTTTGCTTTTTATTCCTGTCTTATAAGCTGTGTGGTACATGTGATGCTTCCCGGCCTACGATGGGTGTGCTGTCTAGAAGCGATACACGTTTTCAGGTGGACACGTGTGATCGCTCCTCACTTATCTTTGAAATAAAAGACATTGGAAAGTTACCAAATCACAGTGACCTCTTCTCACTTGAGCAGAGTAAAACCGGACAAAACCGGTGTGCCCTCGTCTGACAAGGGAAGCCCCCCGGAGGCTCTCTGGGGGATGTGGGCTGTGGAGTGGGATCAGCTCCAGGCTTCTGGATGAAGTCCTACTGTGTGTTGTTTGCGTGGCAGGGAGAAGGGCAGGGCTTCCCTCACGAGTAGCCTCATCGTCCCTTTTGCAGAAGTACCTCGAGCCCGTTTACTTCTACATCTACACCTTGTTCGGGCTGCAGGCGGTCTACGTGGCGGCTCTGTACGCCACCAGCTGGCTCCTGAGCGGCACGTGGCTGGCAGGGCTCTTGGCGGCTTTCTGGTACGTCACCAACAGGTGAGTCGGAGCCGCTGTCGCCTCCTCCCTTTACACAGAGCAAAGGGCAGTCGCTGGCTTCCCAGCTCAGAGGAAGCTGCTCTGCAGCCCTGTCAGTTCGGGAGCCTCTGCCAGCGCTCGGAAAAACTGCTTGGCCTGCAGTCGCAACACCAGTACTGAGGAGGAAACTTACAAACTGGACACAGGGTCTGACATTGATTCTGTGTCAGAGTCCCAAACAAACTGCTTTCTCCTGTGACCTTACTGAGGGGTTACTGCAGGCCGAGCACCGTGCAAAATGCTTTCCGAGTATTCCCCGACGAGCCTCACGGAGGAGAGGCTGTTCTTACCCCACCCTAGGGGTGCGGACATTGACGCTTAGGGCTAACTTACAGTGATAGGTGAGTCTGTGTACCTGTGAGAACAAGTACATGTCAAGGCATGTGCATATCTGAATCAGTACACACGCTTCGAAGTCTTGGTCAGAATTCTAACAGGGGTGCGACCACTGTGCCAGGCTGCCTCTTAGCATTCTGATCTAGCCTATTATTCCTGCTAAGAGTGAATGGAAGTCAAATGTGTTTGTTTCAAGAGTAAATCAAAGATATTTATTGAAAGCCTACAATGTGTAGAGACAGTTCTTGGAACCAGTGGACAAAGATGACGCCTGACCTCTACCTGCCCTCTAGGGGTCACGTTCTGGGGAAGCAAGGGGCTCGGAAAATGGTCAGCGGTGACAAGTTCAGGACGTGGACAGCGTGAAGAGCACAGGGGAGCGTGCATGGGGAGTGGAGGCAGTGAGGCAGTCACAGGAACACGCGTGTTTCTGCCCAGACCCCCTGGCTGGCTGCCACGTGTGGACGGGCACCTGCACGTCCTCCCTGCCAAGTTTACATTGCGGGGCTGGTGGGGGAGGACAGATGGTTACTGAGAACCAGTCACCAGAGCCTGGTGCCCTTCGTGTGACATAGCCGTCGTGTAGGACAGTGGAGGCGGCCACGGCACGGGCGGCCACGGCACGGGTGAGGACTGTGCTCCCTGTGTGTGCAGGACAGACACCACCCGGGTGGAGTTCACCATCCCGCTGCGGGAGAACTGGGCGCTGCCCTTCTTTGCGGTCCAGGTCGCGGCCATCACGTATTTCCTGAGGCCAAACCTGCGGCCTGTGTCCGAGGTAAGTCCCAGAATCCTTCCTGTTTCTAATCTCCAATGTCATCCAAGCTCAGGAGTGGTGACGGGCGGGTGCCCCAGAGCCCGTGCGGAGTCCTTGGTTCATGACCAGTTTTTGAGTTAAAGGAAGCCTTCTTCTGAGCCTTCTCCTCCTTTGCAAATAAATGGTTTCCTTTTATTGTTTGAAATGTGCTCTACAGCAGGGCTGGTGTGGCTCAGTGGTTGAGCGTCAACCCATGAACCAGGAGGTCACGGTTCGATTCCCAGTCGAGGCACATGCCCAGGTTGCAGGCTCGATCCCCAGTAGGGGGCGTGCAGGAGGCAGCCAGTCAATGATTCACTCTCATCATTGATGTTTCTCTCCCTCTCCCTTCCTCTTGAAATAAATAAAAATATATACTTTTTAAATATACTTTTTATATCAGGGGTCCTCAAACTTTTTAAACAGGGGGCCAGTTCACTGTCGCTCAGACCGTTGGAGGGCTGGACTATTGTTTAAAAAAAAACTATGAACAAATTCCTATGCACACTGCACATATCTTATTTTGAAGTAAAAAACCAAAACGGGAACAAATACAATATTTGTATTTGCATGTGGCCAGCAGGCCGTAGTTTGAGGACCCCTGTTTTACATAATCCAGCCTTAAGTAGTTGCAGCAAACCCACAGACAATTTCTGCAAAACGGTGGGAACCCTTAAGCCACGGCTCTTGCGATGCCCCTTGGTGTGTGTCACCTCCGTGCTGGTGTGGGGTCCGCGCAGCGCGTGGTTGCCTCCAGCGCTCGGGTTGTCAGAGCCACGGTCTCTGTTCTCTGTTTGCTCACAGAGGCCCTGCTGCTCTCGAACCCGCCCGCGAGGCTCTTGGTCCCTCACGACGGGCGTGACAGAGGTTTTCTCTCCACAGCGGCTGAGCCTGCTCGCCATCTTCACGTCGACGTTTGTCTTCAGTCTGACCTGGCAGTTTAATCAGTTCACGATGCTGGTGCAGGCGCTCGGGCTGTTCGCGCTGGACTCCCTGGGCATGCTGCCGGCCGCCAAGGTGAGCACGCGGCGGGGACGGGAGGCGGCGCTGGTGCTGTGCTGTCGCAGGTGCGCACGTGTGTCACGTGGCGGAAATGGGCTGTTTGAGCTGGTGGTTAACAGCCTCGTGTGACCATCTTAACTCTTATTCTGCTTATTGTATGTTAAATGGCAGATTTATTTGGAGCACAAATATCTAGATCAATTGTCCTTTATAGAGAAGATTTAAATTTCAATTTATAAGACAGCTCTCAAAATGTGTGGCTGTGCACCGTCTCCCCAAGGAAATCAGTGGGTCTGTAGCGACTTTCCTGTGGCCCCTTAGAACATCCTCACGGCGACATCAACCAGCCTCGGGGGTGAGCCCACTGAGGCCCGCGGACTTCCCTCTGAAATGAGGAACTTCAGCCCTGTTTGTTCCTCGTGTGCTGCAGGCCTGGCTTTTAAATGCTGACGAGGGTCTGTTTCCTTTGAGGTCAGAGCACAAAACAAGGGGGAAATGTGACTTCCTGCTGAATAAGAATCTTCATAAACCGGTGTGAACCTGCGGTGGCCTAATTGAAAGAAAAGAGAAAAAGTATCAGCTCTTCATTTTACTTATTTTTTTGAGGCATTTTTGCGTGCCTCCACGTGGGCTGAGCTCTGCTTCTTTGACTTTTCATCCCGTCAGTGTCACTGGCCAGAGCTGATCATGTGCACTTACTTCCCTGCGCCGGTCGCCTCAGCTGGCACCGGTGCCCGTCCCCCCGACCCTGAGGCCGGTGCGCGGCCCTGTCTTACCACCAGCCGGTCCCCACACCAAGGCCGAAGGCCGGCCGAGGTGCTCACCCGCAGTCCCAGTCCCTGGGGAAGTAGGTGCGCGCGCACGCACACGCGCACACGCACACACACGCACGCGCACACACACGCACGCGCACGCGCATAGGTAAAGGGAAGCAATGGACGACGTGGTCCTAAAGAGGGAAGTTGGGAAGTAGTGGGAGATGATGAACTGCTGATGGTCAGCTGTCAACAGTAACTTAAAGGAATTTAGGAGAAGCTGGAGGCTACAGATGCATTTCCAGGATGCGGTTACAGCATCATTTCTTCCTCGGCTTCATAGTATCCAGTTTGTTGCCTCTTCACTGTTACAGAATCGCAAACGTGTGTGGTTAAAGTAAGCAGACGTTCCTTAGCCTGAACTCCCGTGGGTGTTCTCTGCGTCTGTGTGTGTGCGTGCGTGTGTGTGTGTGTATGTGTAACTGGAGACGCGGCGCTGGTCTCCTGATGTGTGTGTGTGTGTGCGTGTGTGCGTGTGTGTGCATGTGTGTACGTGTGCGAGTGCTTGTGTGTGTGTGTGTGCGTGTGTGTAACTGGAGACGCGGCGCTGGTCTCCTGGTGTGTGTGTGTGTGTGCGTGTGTGTGTGCATGTGTGTACGTGTGCGAGTGCTTGTGTGCGTGTGTGTGTAACTGGAGATGCGGCGCTGGTCTCCTGGTGTGTGTGTGTGTGTGTGTGTGTGTGTGTAACTGGAGACGCGGCGCTGGTCTCCTGATGTGTGTGTGTGTGTGTGTGTGTGTGTGTGTGCGTGTGTGTGCATGTGTGTACGTGTGCGAGTGCTTGTGTGTGTGTGTGTGCGTGTGTGTGGAACTGGAGACGCGGCGCTGGTCTCCTGGTGTGTGTGTGTGTGTGGAACTGGAGACGCGGCGCTGGTCTCCTGACGACCCGCCTCCTCACCTCACTCTCCTTCCGCAGGCGACATGGCTGTACTCCATCCAGCTCACAGCTCTGCTCTTGGTCTGTGCCCTGCAGTTTTTCAATTCCATGATTCTTGGATCTTTGCTGATCAGTTTTAACCTCTCAGTATTAATTGCAAGAAAACTTCAGGTAGGAATTCTTTTTTTTTTTTCTTTTTTTTTGTCTATAAATTTTTTAGCTCGTGGGGCCTTTCATGCAGCATTCAAAGGAAAACTGATGACCAAATTCCCACTGAAAAGTGGGAAGGCATCATTGGGTTTTTGGAAATCCATGGTTAGCATTGATGAGAGCTGCCACGGACAAACCGCCACAGCTGTGGTTAGAACAGGCTGTTCGCTGACAAAAACATGCGTTCTCATTCCTGCTTTCAACCTTAATTATAAGTAAATGTCACTCATACTTGAACTCTTTAGATGCTATTATATCTGATTATCTGTAAAGTTATCTGAGATTATAAGAAAACTAGTAGGTTATGTTTTCCACCTATTTTCCCCATATGTTGCATGGCCCAGTGTTTTAAATGCTTATGTAATCTTAAGTGTTTATGAAGTTATGTTAAAATTTAAGAATTAAACCTCAACTCTTTTAATTTCTAGAAAAATCTGAAAACTGGAAACTTCCTTAATAGGCTTGGGAAACTATTGTTACATTTACTTGTGGTCTTATGTTTGACGCTTTTTCTCAACAACACGATTAAGGTAGGTTAATAAAATGGCATATTTAATTTAGCATTTCTAAAGAGTTACCAGTTTTACTTTAAACAGGCTCAGTTTGGGGGGGATATTGTTTTATATTTATTAAGTTGATTGGGGTGACATTGGTCAACATGAGCATATAGGTTTCAGGTGTGGGTTTCTGTGTTACAAGATCTGAACAGGCTTAGTGGTAACTTGTTTCAGTAACAGGATTATTTTCTTGATTTTAGTCCTTCTTTCTATTCACTCTGACGTGTTCTACCTTGAACTCCTTTTGAGTTACTAAACTTTTTAGAAACTAAACTTTAAAAGCCTTAAACAAGTATTTCTCTCAATTTAAAAAATTCTGTTTGTGGCCATTGAAAGTTGCAGATTATCGGGTTATTGGTTTTCTGATCTAAGAGATTATACTCAGCCCTAGCCAGTTTGGCTCAGTGGATAGAGCATCGGCCTGTGGTTCCAGGTTCGATTCCGGCCAAGGGCACATGTCTGGGCTGTGGGCTCCATCCCCAGTAGGGGACATGCAGGAGGCAGCCAATCAATGATTCCCTCTCATCATTGATGTTTCTATCTCTCCCTCTTCCTTCCCCTCTGATACCAATAAAGAAATATATTTTTAAAAAAATAAAATAAAAGATCATACTCAATGGGCTTCTAAAGCCAAAGAAGCCCACCTTTTATCTACTTTACATATTAAACTTACGCATAAGATTCTGCCTGACACAGTGATTCTGCCATGAAAGGAAGGGACAGCCTCGGGTCCCTGCTCAGGAGGCTTGGGCCTGAGGACGTGGTGGCACGTGTGGCCACCGCTGGTTCTGCACGGCCCCGAGCCTGTGCCCGGGGGGCCCTGCGAGCGGCACACAGGGCACTGACGCCGTTTCCGGCTTCTCCCTCCCACAGAAAACGCTGAACCTGAGGTCGGATGAGCACATATTTAAATTTCTGAAGGCCAAGTTTGGATTTGGAGCAACGAGGTACGCCTACATTTAAAGTCTTTTTTTCTTCTTTAAACAATAAAATGTATGTTTGCTTTTTATGTTAAATCAGCAAGGACTTTAAAAGTTAAGTTAGCATTGTGCCTTCAACTGCTCATTTCAGACTCATCTGGGGGAAAATGGAAGTTTCCTGACACTGGGTTTAACCCTAGGTTTCCGTTTGTCCCCAGAGACTTCGACGCGAACCTGTACCTGTGTGAGGAAGCGTTCGGCCTGCTGCCCTGGGACACCTTCGGGCGGCTCTCGGACACCCTGCTGCTCCACGCCTACGTGCTCGTCCTGGGCGTCACGGCGACCATGGCGCTGGCTGCCGCCCTCCATCACCTCAGGTGCGCAGGCTGCAGACTCCGGCGCTGGGCCGTGAGGCTCGGTGTCTCGGTGTCGTGGGAAGCAGCAGACAACAGGGCGGTGCTTTTCGGCCTCACGGCCCCAAGGCAGGTGGGGGGCTTTATTGACAGAAAGATGACTTAGAAAGTCGTGGGCAAGGCTGGGGTCCTGACTCGCGGAAACCACCTGAGATGCAGGTGCCCTGAACGATGTTAGACGCGTGAGGCGCGTGGGTAAACGTGGGTGCGTCGCTCCAGTGGGCGCAGCGGGTAGAGCCATCGGCTGGAAGTGCCCCGGGCACTGTTGTCGGTTCAGCAGGAACTGAAGCCCAAGTTCATGGCGCGTCTTTACTTTTTCTTATTTGTAAAAACTTAAAAAATACTGGTAACTCGTAAAACAGCTTTCAAGATCTTAATTTCCGCATTTCAAAAGGATTTCTTTTTGCTATTCTCTTATAATTTAAGGACTGAAGTACTTTCTTTCCTTAAAATTAAATTCGTTACATTGTAGTTTTTCTGCTTATTAATGGGTTCATATTGTGACACTTTTAGCCTCATAAACAAATTAAAATGACCAGTGGCAATTCATTTTGTCTTAGGGAAGTAATACATTTCTAAAGACATGAAAGGGTGAGTGTATTGTCTCTAGAAGAGAGTTGACGAAGTTAGAGTCCTGTGTCCAGCTCTCATGTGTCTGTGCTGTTTTGTCCAGCGACTCTCCCGCCCAGGGTCACGCGGGAAGGTGCGCGGTCAGCCTGGGGCCCGACACCGCCTACAACTTAACCCACACCGTGGCGTTCGGAGCCTTGGCGCTGAGCACTATGAGGTATTCTCGTCTCATCTCCGACTTATCCTCTTACCCGGCCGCTCTTCACCTGGCCTCAAATAGCAGCATCGTGGGAAGCTGTCATTGTCTTCCTTAATGGCCGAGGTTCCCACTGAACATCCTTGTCTGCCGTCTCCTCCGAGGACAAAACCGCAGTCACAGCGGTTTTCCTGGATCACAGTATCTCGGGGTTGATCCTGCATCAGCCCTCGGGCCGGGAGGTTATTGCTCCCTGGCCGGCGTTTCTGCGCAGTCGGGTAGGATCTGACCGCACGGCTGTCTGAGACTGACCTCTGCCCGCTGTCCCCGCAGAATGAAGTACCTGTGGACGCCGCACGTGTGCGTGTTTGCAGCTTCTGGCCTGTGCAGCCCTGAAGTGTGGGGGTCGCTTCTGAAGGTCGCCCGCCTTTACACCCCAGCAAGGGTCAGTGCGCGCCTCCGCCCCTCCATGTCACGGCTTCTCGTGTCTCCTCCTGCCAGCTCTGTTATGTAGGAGTTGCCCAGACAGCCGCCTGGTAAAACGGGTACTAAATGTGAAGCTAAAAGTAGAGAACAGATACATTATGATTTTATAAGGATTTTTTTAAATTTTATTTTGTAATCATTTCTTTCTTTCCCAGCCATCAACTAGATATGCTCATTCTACAGAATTTAGAAATCCTGAAAAGCACAAAAAGAAAACTTAAAAATCGCCAATAACCCTACTGTCCAGAGCTGTCACTAATCCTATCTAATAATAGAGAAACATGGTAATTAACCATAACTTCGCTACCCTTCCCATTGGCTAATCAGTGAGATATGCAAATTAACTGCCAACAAAGATGGCGGCCGGCAGCCACGCAGCTGAAGCGAATAGGAGGCTTGCTTGCTCCAGTGATGGAGGAAGCCAAGGTTCCCCGCCTGCCGCTGCCGCTGCCGCTGCCGGCCTCTGAGCTGCAGTCTAAGAAACAATGTTGCAATTATAGAAGCTAAACAAACCCCAGAAACCTGCTTTCAGCCAGCCGGGCCTCGTAGCTGGAGTTGCAACAGTGTTTCAATTATAGAAGCCAAACAAACCCAGATACCTGCTTTCAGCAGCCCAGGTCTCAGAGCTGGAGCCGAGCCTCAGAGCTAAAGCCAGCTTTCAGTTCCAGTGACAGCCATAGAAGGTAAATAAATCCCAGAATACAAAGAAAAAAAGGAGAGGTTGGGAGCTTCAGTCACCCGCCAGCCTGAAAACGGCCCTCAGCCCCTCACCCAGACTGGCCAGGCACCCCAGTGGGGACCTCCACCCTGAAGGGGGTGTGACCAGCTGCAAACAGCCATCATCCCCTCATCCAGGCTGGACAGGCACCCAAGTGGGACCCCTACCCTGATCTGGGACAACCTTCAGAGCAAACCAGCCGGCCCACACCCGTGCACCAGGATAATATGCAAACTGATCCTAACAGCAGAAAGACTGGGAATGACTGGTCACTATGACACACACTGACCACCAGGGGGCAGACACTCAATGCAGGAGCTGCCCTCTGGTGGTCAGTCGCTCTCACAGGGGGGAGCTCTGCTCAGCCACAAGCCAGGCTGACGGCTGCCAGTACAGTGGTGGTGGTGGGAGCCTCTCCTGCCTCCTCAGCAGCGCTAAGGATGTCCGACTGCAGCTTAGGCCTGCTCCCCACTGGCGAGTGGACATCCCCCGAGGGCTGCCGGGATGCCAGAAGGATGTCTGATTGCCATCTTAGGCCCAATCCCCTGGGGAGCGGGCCTAAGCCAGCAGGTGGTCATCCCCCGAGGGGTCCCAGACTGCGAGAGGGCACAGGCCGGGCTGAGGGGCCCTCCCTCCCACCTGAGTGCACAAATTTTTGTGCACCGGGCCTCTAGTGTAACTATAATGCGCTACCTGACAGCGGTGGGCAATGGGCAGTGGTGACCAGCCTCCAGGCCCTGCATGTCCTGCCCTCTGGCCTCACTAGGAGGCAGCGTGGGCAGCGACCCCAACCCTGACCATGGCTCGGTGGCTTTGCATGTTGGAGACACTCACCCCATTAAATGCTCCCTTACATTGTATTTCTGTCATTTTTTTTTAAGTCATATGTTTACAAAGCAAAACTGTGAGCCAAACGTGTCCCAAACACTTGTCACTAACACTGTCTCCACAGGTGTGTGTGGTGCGGCACGCAGTCCCCCTGCTGACGCTGCTCTGTCTGGGCTGCAAGGTAGGACGGCGGTGCCTCCTGGTGCAGTATGGGCGCGTGGCTGGGTGGGCTGCCGGCAGAGTGCCCTCGGGGTAAGGACTCTCTCCCTGGCCTCGGGGAGCTGGCTTTGGTAGGAGGACTGGTCTGTTTCCAGATAGTCAGGTAAACACTACCAGCTCAATCCTTCTGATCAGTTTTGGTTTCGACTTACTATTCAGATGGTGCGAATCCTGCACATAGAGATGTTTCCAGACCAGTTTTGAGGTGAATGAAGTAGGAGCTTTGCTCCCCCGGGACCTGCTCTCTACGGAGTGCGGGTGCCCTCACTGCGTGTGTCATACAGGCTCCCGTCCCCGCGAGGGCGGCGGGCACCCACAGGCAGGGCAGCCCAGGCCGCAACGCCTGCCATGCAGGTTCGGAGGAAATGGTCCCTGTTCGCAGTGGACTCGCTTAGGGAATGGGCATTCGTCATGTCAATGACCCTGATGCTTTGTCACCTTGATAGTTAGAGGCTGGGACTGTCGCCTGGCGGTGGCCCAGCCCGGCAGCGAGCAGTTCCCAGTCAGCTCCTGCCCTGCAGCCCCCAGCTCAGCAGCCCCTGCTCTTCCGTCTCCGCCGCAGCGCCCGCTGGGGGTGAGGGTGACTGTTGTTTGTTTTGCTTTTCACTGCAGTTCTGGCCGGGAGTGATGGATGAGCTGTCGGAGTTGAGGGAATTCTACGACCCCGACACCGTGGAGCTGATGCACTGGATTAAGTAAGGGGCCCTTCCCGCCTCTCGGGCGTCACCTCCCACTACTCGGGCGTCACCTCCCGCCACTCGGGCGTCACCTGGCTGGGGTCAGCCCCGCCTCTCACGGGTATCCCGCCTCCGTCTGCTCCCTTAGAAAGCTCCTGGCGTTAAGTGGGTGAGCGCCTTTGCTGGGAAGTGAGTGATGGGCGGGTCCCCACTCGGTGCAGGGCGCCTGCTGGCACCAGCTTGGGCCCTGCTGGGCGCTGGGCTGCGGTCCCAGCATCCATGGGAGTAAATGCTCAGCCCCTGGGGATGGGTCACAGCTCCTCTCAGCGCAGGTCCCAGCCCCGGTCAAACCCCAAGGATGCCCGCTCGGCTCCTCTGCACAGCGTGGGGGTTGACGATTCAGGTGGACCCCCACCCGTCACCTGACCTGGGGAAACCGCGCTGGGGCTGAGACACTCACCTTTCAGCTCCAACACCCCGCGGACGGCCGTGTTCGCGGGCAGCATGCAGCTGCTGGCCGGGGTCAAGCTGTGCACGGGCAGGACGCTCACCAACCACCCGCACTACGAGGACAGCGGCCTGCGGGCGCGCACCCGGGCGGTGAGGGCCCTGCGTGGGACCTGGGAAGGGCCCGGGGACTAGGGAGGAGCGTGTCCAGGGCTCAGGTCCCACCCCGTGGGAGGTGAGGCCCCGCCCGCTCATCGGTCACCGCCCGCAGGTGTACCAGGTCTATGCGCGGAGGCCCCCCGAGGAGGTGCACGCCCTGCTGCGCGCTCTGGGCACCGACTTCGTGATCCTGGAGGACAGCATCTGCTTCGAGCGCAGGCACCGGCGCGGCTGCCGCCTGCGGGACCTGCTGGACGTGGCCAACGGACACGTGAGCGCGGGCGCGGGCGGGCTCCAGGCTCTGAGAGGGGCCAGGCCCTGAGCCAGCATGGTCTCCAGGCGTCTGCACACGGGGCACTGGCCTACAGCTGGCTGGTCAGGAGCCTCTGCCCACGGGTCATGTGGAAGGTTTTGCTGTTAAAACCAAAACCAAAACCTCAGCCTTTCTGAAGCTCGAGCATCAGTGGGCTGGTCCCTCGTGGCTGTGGCAGCCGCTCCGTCTCCCTCTCTCCCGGACCCCATGTCCCTGCTCTCCCAGGCCAGCGTGCACTCCAGGCAGACTCCACTGTACAAGGTTCCAGACTCAGAGCTAAGAGCTAGTCTCTCAGACAAGTTCAGGCGCCCAGCACAGATCCTGCACTGTGGCCACCAGCTGAGCTTGGCCCAGAGCCCTGCCCGGTCCCCCACCGACCGGTGTGTGACTCTCCATTCACCGCCCACTCCCGCTCCCGCACCCTAAAGGCCTCAGGGGAGCCGGGGGAAGGACTGGAAGCTCGGATTCTTGCCCAAGCAGAGTCCCTCCTCACCACCTTGAGTGCAGGGCGGCCGGCCCCGGGCTGTGTGCGTTCCGCTCTGTCTTGTTTTCACACGGCCACTGAGTGAGCTGAGGTTTGCTGGGTCCTAGCGAGTCCTCCTGGTCACGTTTGTGAGAAACAGCGTGTCCCCCTCAGACAAGATTGAGATCTGTCCCAGCTTTGCCGGGACTGGGACGCCGTGTGACCTCCAGCAGCCACTGCCATCGGAACCACGTCCCTTACGTTCACTGAAGAAGCCTGGCTCCTGTCCCTACCGCGTTGTTTCTTATAAGTTTGATTGATTGATTTTTTTTTTTTTTTTACCAAATTATACTTGGTTTTGTTTTGGCTTCAGATGATGGACGGCCCGGGAGAGAACGAGGCGGGTTTGCAGCCTGCAGGCCACCCCCGCTTCTGCGAGGAGATCCGGAGGGGCCTGCCGGCCTACGCGGCGCTCTTCACCCGCGTGTTTCAGAACAAGACCTTCCACGTCTACCGGCTCCAGAAGCACGTGGCCGGGCCTCCCGCTCCGTCTCCGTCTCCGTCGGGACAGGCTCGATAGCTAGCGTTTCGTGGTGATGCAGCTGGAGCCTCGGCGCTGTGGTCGCAGCGCGCTCTGCGCTCGGCGATGTTCACACCGCCGTCCCCGCCGTTGGAGGCTCTTCTGCCAGCCTCTCCATCGCCTCGGCTCTGTCCTCTGGGGTGTTCTCCAGCCTAAATGGTCTCAGCTTCCCAGGAGGGACGTAGGCTTCCGTGGCCGGGAAACTGCACGTGTCCATCGGTGGCCTGAAGCGCCACGCGTCCTGTGGGAAATCCACACCCGTCTGAACTTTCCGGTGACCTCCGGCCGAGGCGGCTGAATGCATCGAGGGTGCGGAACCACGTTGGGTAACACTGTCTCACTAGTGAAGGCCAGCCAGTGGCTTTTCAAAGGCTCCTTGTTGTCCTGTTTCACCTACAAGTTTTATAATATTTTCAGATGACCATGCTTTTAATATTTCCAGAACAATCATGTTAGGTCCTTGTAACCAGAATGTCTTGCTGTGCTCCCGTGTAACACGTGTCGTGTCCTGTGGGTGCATGTGTGTGCGTGGGCGCATACGTGTGCGTGTGTGAGTGCCGGACACAGGGAGGTTTCAGGATCCACATTGTAAGTCTTTAAGGGGCGGGAATGTGTATGTGGCCGTGTGAGTGTCCCTGTCCAGTGTTACCATTTTACAACCTACTGACACCACTTTCCTATCCTGCAAGAAAGATAACTTCTCCTGATTTCTTACTTGTTTAAATTGACCGGGTTTGCACAATTTTATAAATGCTTTGTTTTTAGCCTTTGTATTTTTACAGCCTAGAGCCTTGCAGCCTGAATATTTTCTAAATATTGTCTCTTACCTGCGTCACTGATGCAGTATTTCCGGCCGAGGCCTTTTCCTGCCAAGTCGGACTGGTCTCCAGCGTCACTGTGAGGGGCCGGGGGCGGGTCACTTCCTCCCTCCACGCACCCAAGTGCCTCGACGTCCCGCCCACCCCTGCGCATGAGGGCTCTGCGTCTGCTCGCGAGGTTTCATAATTAACTTCTAATCACGGGGCATAAAGCTGTTGGTGAAAGCATTTTGTACGCTTCATTAAAACAGGATGGCCGATGAAGTTCACGTCCTCCCTGTTGTTGCCCTTGGGAGTGATTCCCACGGCCCCTTGCGGTTACAGTGAAGTCAGTCTCCACAGGCACCGCCGTGTGTGTCACGCGTCCCGTGATTTTATGCTCGTCCACTCCTCTCTAAGCAGCTTCTAGAGCAGTGGTTCTCAACCTTCCTGGTGCCGCGACCCTTTAATACAGTTCCTCATGTTGTGGTGACCCCCAATTTCATTGTTACAAATTTAACATAATTAAAGCATAGTGATTCATCACAAAAACAAGATGTAATTATATATGTGTTTTCCGATGGTCTTAAGTGACCCCTGTGAAACGGTCATTCGACCGCCAAAGGGGTCGCGACCCACAGGTTGAGAACCACTGTTCTAGAGGAATGTCACGCTGCCTCGTTGGACTCCAGGCTGCTCAGCTCTTACCAAAGCCTGTTGAAATAAAAATGGACGATAGCTGGGCTTCTCAGATCGTGCGACTGGCACACCTGATCCTGCCTATCCTGTGCCCCCGAGGGGAGCCCTCTGCGGGGGATGATGGGTGATAACAGGTGAGAGCTTCGGGCACAGGCACACGCAGGGCACAGCCTGATGGGCTGCGGGCTCATTTTTTTTTTTTTTTTTTTTTTAATATATTTTTACTGATTTCAGAGAATGGGAGGGAGAGAGAAATATCAGAGATGAGAGAGGATCATGGGCCAGCTGCCTCCTGCATGCCCCTCACTGGGGATCGAGCCCACAACCCGGCATGTGCCCTGACTGGAATCAGACTGTGACCTCCGGTTCATAGGTCAACGCTTAACCCCTGAGCCACCCGGCTGCGGGTTCCATTCCAAACCCTCTTTCTCAGATATGTTTCCGTTCATCTCGGATGTCCCTGCGCGTTAATTGCAGCCTTTCTTTCGTATTTGGAGTCTCGGGAGCATGTGCTCAGGTTTCAGGCCTGTCCTCGCGGTGTGTGTGGCCTTGGGGGTCTCTTCATAGGCTGGTGCTGTTCTTGCCGCACAGGCGGGTTCAGGCTTCAGAGAAAAACATGAGTGCCCACACCCTGCAGACAGAGTCCCCCACACGCACGCGTGTGTGCGCGCGCACACACACGCACGACACTTCCCTTCCCAGTGACCAGGTCCCGCCGAGATGTAAATAATGCTCTCTGTGCTGCTCTCCCCCTGCCTGAGCCCCGCCACACAGCTCTGGGCAGCTCAGATGTGATGGCCTCAGGTGGCGGCTGTTCAGGGACAGGATGACACTCATCTGCTTTAGAGCAGCAGCCGGGGCCTCTGGTGCAGGAAGTGCTCTCACCCATTTAGTGACTCACCAGCTCCCAGCGTCTCCCCCTGGCTGCCAGCCCAGCACCCAGGCTGCTTCTCCCTCCGCTCCCTCCTCCCGGGAAGCTCTGTGCTCCTGAGTCCACAGTTCCCCTGAACCCGGAAAATGGGGTAAAGCCAACAGTTGCTTCTGCAAAAATCAACAGGAATGATTTGATCTGATAAAGGCTGACTTGCTCATAAAAATTGCTTTACAATCGGGTGTGGTTGGAATAATCAGATGTTGGGAACACAGAATTCAAGGAACTGTCTGAGCTCCGATTGCATCATAGACTTAAGTACTTATTCCCCTTTTAAACATCTAGGCTGGCCAGGCAGTACTAGGCTGTACCCGCCGTTGGTGGCAGGGTTTATGCTCAAAGGGCGCTCCAGGCAGGACCCCGTGCAGGAGTCGCAGACGAAGCACAGTGTGTGTTCAGGGTCAGGGCCCCGGCCGGGACCCTCACTTCTCCAAACACCAACCAGGTCCCGGGGCTGGGAGGCTCCATGAGGACTGGAAGGTTCCAGTCACTTCTGCAGAGTTTAAATCGGGGTGTCACAGGTGGGGCGTCATCCAGGCCGGCTGCTGTCCCCTTGATGACCGTGTCCTTGACCTCTGACCTCCACCAGGGGCGGGTGAGTGGGTGACGGACAAGCGCCGACAGAGGACGGGGCGGAGGAGCTATTCCGTCGTTCCACGTGAGCCTCGTCTGAGCTACAGCGACTTGAGCTCATCTGTGGCCAGAACTTACGTGAAGGGACATAATCCCCCATTTTTTAAACCTTGGGGTTCGTAGGAGGATGTTGAAATGTTCTCAGTTCATGTGTCCTGGTCACTGTGGTCACAGACTCTTCCTGTATGACAGGCAGTTTTCTGGCCTAGAAGAGGGTGCTGGGCCGTCGGGGGAAGCGCCCCCCAGAGGGGCCGGCTGGCGTGGCGACCGGTGTCCTGTGTGTCAACGTCCTGTGGGCGAGAGCTCACCGGGAGCTTTTATAACTGACTTTATGGAGATTCCACACGAAATAAAGCCCTTTCCTTCCGACAAGGCGTGTCCCTCTGAAGTCAGAGCCCAAGGAGCCGCTTGCTCGTCTGTCCACCGGCGCCTCGAGGGCGTGCGAGCCGGTCCCTGAGGAGGGCGCGTGCTGTGTGTCTGGGCCCTGGGCTGGCTTCGGCTTCCGCTTCCACTTCCTGGGCCCTCAGCATTCGGGGAGGTGGGGCCGCACACATTCGGTCACAGCGTGCAGGTGACGCGCGAGCTGTTCAGAGACGGTGTGGGAACTGCACACGGAAATGCTTGGGAAGACTGCACCCCTCCCCTCAGAGGACACGCAGTGGGCCCGGTGCTGTGCTGACCCTGCGCGCAGCTGGCCACACGCGCTAGCTGCCGGGAGCCCTCTGCGTGCGTAGGAGGGTCTGCAGACGGCAGAGGTCCATTCACAGGCAGCTGACAGGCCGATCCAACAAGGTCGGCAGCGTCTTTTGTCTGATGTCCTGTCACACAGCCTCCAGGTGGCAGTCGATGAGTTTCAGCCTCTGCCTCCTGGGAGCAGTTGCCGACTTGGCGTCATCCTGTTGTGACTCCGTCAAACCTGTCAACAGTGTGCGAGTCTCCTTTCCGTAACGTCAGCTCCTAAGTCCCTTCGTCCGAGTCCAGCTTCAATGCCCTGAGGCGCCTGAAGGAGCCCAGAGACCGAAAGATGGGGTTTGCCAGGGAGCTGGGAGGAGCCCAGCCGTTGTCTTGGGCAAATAGATGATACAGTTCAAACTAGTTTGGCCTGGCCGGTGTGGCTCAATGGTTGCAGTTGACGCATGAAACAAGATGTCACCTGTTTGATTCCGGTGGGGGCCCGTGCCTGGATTGTGGGCTCAATCCCCAGTAGGGGGCGTGCAGGAGGCAGCCGATCAATGTTTCTCATTGATGTTTTTACTTCACTCTGTTTTCACCCCAAAGTGAATATGATTTACAAAAGGGTGATTTCGCTTCGCAAAGGAGTGAATTTAATTTGCAAAAGGGTGAGTTTGAAGTGGAAAGCCTGTATCTTTCCATCCCTCTCCCTTCCTCTCTAAAAATCAATAAAAACATATTTTTTAAAAACGCTTGAACTAGTTTGGGACTTTTCATAATGGAAAAAAAAAAGAAAACCAACAAAGCAAATGAGGAAATTAGGAAGTTTAGAAGATGAGTGGAAAGGGTAAATGCATTCCCCCCCCCCCTCCCCAAAAGCTGGTTTTTCAAGGCTGCTTCCTTTTCAAAGACAAATGATAGAAACACCTGATAAACCTAAGAAAAATATACAAGATCCGGGAATGTGAAAAAGACAAGCCCAGAGTCAGGATCAGCAAACGGAATGACGTGAAGCAACGTGTACAACTCCATGGCAACGGAAAGCACCGTGAACAGAAACCACCAGGATGGGGCTCTGACAGGCTCCCAACGTGCTGCCCGCAATGCCCGTGGCGGCCACCAGGGGGCGCTAGGGCTCGCGCCGATCTGCGGCTTCCGCCTCCGAAGGTCCTTTGTCCATTGGCCCCCCTGGGACTTGCAAACAGTCTGTCGTGGCCACCGGCCCAGGCGGAGTGAGTGGTCCCCTGTCCCCGGCAAGGCCTGTCCTCTCCATGGGCTGTGGGACACCCCCCCAGAACATGCCCTATGTTCGCTGGCTCACCCGGCTCTGGCCCTGGGCCTGCCTGGCGCTGACCGTCAGGACTCTGACCTATAGGCGCTGAGTGCTGGCCGCACGCCGGGCGCAGCTGGTATTGGGCCTCGGAAAGTCCACGGGGGCTGAGGGGGTGTGGGCACTGGCAGGCAGACGGGTGGGGGCCAGGAGAGGCGGACATGATGGAGGGAATTGGTGAAGACAGACAGGTGACGAGAGAACAGATGCTTACTGAGCATGGACTGTGTGCAGGCGCGGTCCCAGGCTGCAGGGACACGGCCAGGAACAAACAAACCAACACCTGTATCTTTCTTGTCTTCACAGAGATTTCACCGGGAGGGAGCGTCCACAGTGAACATGAGGGCCAGCAGGTGCCTGGTAGCTCTTTCCTCTCGGGAGAGGATCAGAAAACGGAGAGAATCGGGAGAAAATGGGTCAGGGTCAGGGTCAGGGGTCAAGGCTGAAAGGTCAAGGACCTCTCCATTTTCCCCTGATTCTCCGTTTTCTGCGTTCTCGTGCTTCTCTCCTGATTCCCTCTGTTCTCCGAGTTCTCTCTGTTTTGCTCACCTGGCAAACACTTATTGAGCACCGACTGCACGCTGGGCCCCGGGTGCAGCACCGTGAACACCTCCTCGCCTGCCAACAGGCAGGACACAGCAGGTGCCGTGTGCAGGGTGTGCAGAAAGCCTGGCCAGGCGGCTCTGGGACCCTGACTGTGACAGCCAGGAACCCCCTCCCCAGGGCTGCCAGTGAAGACGGCCACCTGTTGCCAGGCAACGGGAGCACTGTCGGGAGGAGAGCTGGTCTTCCAGAGCCTTCTCCAGGCCCCCTCCTGGGAAGGGCTCGGGCATGGCCCTCAGTTGCATGTCCCCCTTCCGGGCGCCTCCCAAATGCTGAGGTCCGGCCACCCGGTCAGAGGTGAGGAGGGGGTGTGGGGAGCAGTAGGCCTGGCTGCGGGGCCTCAGTGGGGCTCCCTCCTCGTTAAGCCTCGGTCCCCACGCTGTGGTGGACTCTCAATCCCACAGTGTGGGGGGCAAACAGAACGCAGCCCAGCGCCCGGCCAGCTCCCACCCCTCTGGAAATTCCCCAGAAAGGGCGCTGCTTCCTGGGGAGGAGGCGGCAAAACTGGGTCACGGATGAAAGGGACAGAGAGAGTGCGGGGAAAGGCAGAGCCCATCGCGGGCGGGCGCTTACCCAGAATATCATCAAATGCCCAGTGAGTCAGGGAGAGGAAACCAGGACGTCCGTCAGCTGGAGACACGGCCCCTGTGGACCGTCCGCCTCCCTGGCCCACGTCAGGGTCTCCGTGCTCCCGCCCTGTGTCCCCGCCTCCTGACCTTCAGGCCTGGTCTGATCCGGCCCCTCGTCCTTACATGAGGGCGGTACCCAGCAACTTGAATAGACAAAAGTAAAGGGCATTGGGCTGCTATCAGGTTACAAAGGTTTCCAGGATTAGGTCAGTGGGCCTCTCCCTCTCCCTCTCTCTCTCTCTCTCTCTCTCTCTCTCTCTCATCCCTCGCCCTGGGCAAGCAGGGTGCCCTCTGGGCATGGGGGGCCAGGGGCAGGGAAGCCAGAGGGGAGAGCGGGTCTTGCACAGTGTGCTCGCCAGGGCCTGGAAACCTTTTCTTAAAGGACCACGTGTAAGACACTAAACACATCCGGCTTTCTGGGCCGCGTGGTCCCTGGGACAGGACCCCGCTGAGCTCCTGGAGAGGGAAGCAGACACAGCTCTGTTTGAATGGACAGCTTTTTCCTCCGCGGTTTCTCTCCGTTAGTGCCATCTGGAGCTGCTAAGGTTTTATTGCAAAAACACTTTATTTACCAAACAGGCAGCCTGCAGATTTGGCCCCAGGGCTGCCGCTCCCTGGCCCCTGCTGTAGGTGTGAAATGTCAGTGTGTTCAGCTGCTGTAACAGACGCCACACTCTCCTCTCAGCTCTGGGGCTGGAAGTCCGGGACGGAGGTGCCGGCAGATTGGGGGTGTCTGGCGAGAGCCCTCGGCTGTCCCGTGTCCTCAGGTGGTGGAGGGCAGGGAGCACTGTGGCGTCTCTTTTGTGAGGGCACTAACCCCATTCACAAGGGCCCCACCCTCCTGACCTAATCACCACGGGCCCCACCTCCTGACACCATCACATTGGGAGTCAGGGTTCCAACCTGTGAGCTGTGGGGTGACAACATTCCATCAATGGAAGGAGGAAGGCCATCCAATGTTGTTAATAAAAAAAATTTTGAGAGAAACAGGTTGCCAGACATAGCAGCCTGACCTTGTTTCCCACGCGTTCACGGAGCGCTAACTCGGTGCCTGGCGCAGTCCTGGGCCCGGGGACCTGGCTCTGAGACGTGATGGGAGGGTCCCCCAGGCTGGCTGTCTGAGCAGCCATGAGTGGTAAGGGCTCAGGGTTGGAGACAACGTATAGGAAATTAACTCAAATAGATCTGCCTGGGAAAAAGCTGGGGGACAAAAATAGACTGTTGGCCGTTTATGTCTGGATCTTTATTTTCACTTGCTTATCTCCATTTTTTTAATTTTTCAACAGGAAACATGTGTTATTGTTTCCTGTAAAATGGCAACAAAATATATGAAGTGTGGGGAACTCATTTCCTGCGTTGGGGCGCCCTGCCCTCCCCGCCGGCCCCGCCCGGTCCCTGGGCCCTTGTGGGCTGGGTGGTGAGGATGGTCATGCAGCCCCACAGCCTGGCTGCCTCCCCCAGGCCCTCAGGAAGGCTGCACTGACCCAGGCCCCGAAGGCCAGGGCTGCATGGATTCCAGCGTTTTCCTCTGCGGTTTCTCCGTTAGTGCTTTCTGGAGCCACCGCGCCCCGAAGCAGAGGCCCGAGGTCACCGCGTGGGATCTGTCACTGTGAGGCTGTGGCCGGAGACCCCAGTGGACGGAAATGTCCCTGTTACTTCCCAGGGTGCGAGCGGTGATGTCTAAGAGCTGAACTGGGGCAGCCGTGGGCAAGTCACCAGAGCCTGCCTTTTTAATAAACACATATTGGTATTGATTTCAGAGAGGAAGGGGGAGGGAGAGAGACAGAAACATCCATGACGAGAGAGAATCATGGATCGGCTGCACACCCCACACTGGGGAATGAGCCCGAAACCCAGGCATGTGCCCTGACCGGGAATCGAACTGTGACCTCCTGGTTCATAGGTCGACGCTCAACCACTGAGCCACGCCGTCCGGGCCCGGAAACACCCCTCTCCTCTTCTGTGGGATGGTTGTGAGGCTTAACCCCATGGCAGTCAGCCCAGCCAAACGCATGGAGAGCCCAAGATGCTGGCGCTGTCCTTGGTGCTGAAGTGAGGCTTGGGGGTCAGTCCTCGCGATGGCTCCCCGAGGCCTGGCGGGAGGAGCCTGCAAGAGGGTAGGGGAGACCCTGAGCCTTGCCAGGAGCCACTGCACGTGCCTTTGTGGGGCTGGGTGCCCACCAGAGCAAGCCACTCGCCGGGGTCCCCGTCCTTATCCTCACAGCCGCTCAGCACGGCTGAGGGTCCAGTCCAAAGTGCAGGCCGGGCAGGTGTCCTGGGGAAGCTGGTTCTGGGAGGGCCTGGAGCCCCTACAAGCCCGAGGGGCACCCCTACAGCCCACGTGCTCAGCTGGTGGACTAAGGACTCGGAGTCCCCCTCTCCCCACCTCCATCCTTGGGAAGCTGGCCTGGGAAAGACGCATGGGGTGCAGGCTGGTGTCCAAGGCGGCCTGAACCTGGGCCAGCTGCCAAGAGGGGTGGACACGGAGGGCAGGTGGGGCAGAAGGGGTACCACATCCCTCTGTGTGTGGCCTGCCCCTCACCTCAGCAGCCAGAGGCTCAGGAAGTGAGTCTGGTGCCGGGCCAGCCCTCCCAGGGCACCAGGGCCCAACCCTATTGTCCAACCTTGAGGGACACCATCCACTGCCTCCTGCCCGCGGACTCCTCCTCCGTGGGGACCTCCCGCAGTCCACGGCCACTGGGAGCACCCTTTCCTGTGGGGCAGGCCCTCTGACCCCAGGGTCGTCTTCTGGGGTCCCGGGGACCAAGGCTGAGCCCTGAGCAGCATGAGTGCACGGAGCCTAGTCCCTGCTCCCCTCATCCTGGGCCCCTTTCACCTGAGACCAGTGGTTCCCAGTGTGGGGCACACACCCACAGGGGGGCAATTTGATGTTTAAGGGGGGCAATTTGAGAATGAGTTTTTAACCATGAATTTTTGTATTTCTTATGGTTCTAGGGGCCTCGTATACAGTATATATATATTGTGACATTTTTATGCATTTCAGTTCTCTATTATATGTTTTGAAACTTTATTTGCTATTTTTTCCTATCACTTTATATTATTATTTTTTAAATAATTTCTTAGTGATTTCTTCCTCAGTACTTCCACTGTGCTTTCGTTCTTTTATTTTTCTCTTTCATGGATGCCATGTTCTTGGGAAGTTTGTTTAGACCAAGCTCATGGCCTTTTAGGCTTCCTCCCTGTGAGTAGGAGTTCGCTTTGTGAATAATGAGAATTCCCTGTCACAGGGGCATCAGGATGTCAGAGAGGCTCAGGTGGGGCGTGGCCAGAACAAGGCTGGACCCACTGACCTGGACCCTCTTCCCGCCATGGCTTTGGGCAGGCCTGTGCCCCACTTTTAGGCAAAAACGGGCAGAGAGTGTGCGGGGAGGTGGCTTTGGCCTCTGCCCACAGCCCTTCGCCTGCCAGGACCCGGTGGTGGGGGTGAAGATGGGGCAGATGGAGCCCCTCCCATGGACCGGACCTGCTGCCTCCCGCTGGCTGGGGGGGGGGGGGGGGGGTGTGGAAGGCCCACACACACCTGGTCAGTCTCTGACCCTCAGCCTGGCACCCCCAGGACAGGGAGGGGCTGGTCCTCCTCTTGGGCAAGTCCCACCAAAGTGGATGCCAGCTCGTCTGCCACCAGCCCCAGCCCAGGCGCGCCCGGCGCACAGCGGCGCCCAGTGCCTGGGACCCGAGATGGGCGAGAGCTCGCGGAAGACGCAGGGACTCGGTGCTAAACCCGCTCCGCGGCGCCCTCGCTTCCTGCCTGGGGGACCCTGGCCCCGGGCACCGGCCACAGTCCAGGAGGGCGCCGCGTGCCCTGGGCGGGTCCCAGCCCAGCCTTCGCGGGCACCCTCTCCGGGGCCACGCCTTTTCCAGCTGCTTCGGCCCAGGCTCCCCGCCGCTGTCCCCTCCCCAGTCCCCCCATCACACACCCGCCAAACCCCGCCCCTCCACTGCCCGCGCCTCCGGCCGCCCGCCCCGCCCCGCCCGCCTCAGTCCCCGGTGGTGGCGGCAGCGGAACCGCGTGTGCCCGCCGAGCAGGGCCATCTTCAGCCCGCGGCGCGGCGCTGACTGGCGGGCAGCGGCCCCCTCGGTGCGCCCAGCCGGGTCCGCGCCGGGAGCATGAGCACGGGCTGGGCGCGCGGGGCGGCGGTGGCCCCCCGAGTGGTGCCTGCGCCCTGCGCCTCGAAGGTGGAGCTGCGGCTGAGCTGCCGGCACCTGCTGGACCGCGACCCGCTCACCAAGTCGGACCCCAGCGTGGTGCTGCTGCTGCAGGCGCAGGGCCAGTGGGTGCAGGTAGGCGGCGGGGCCGGGGGCGCAGAGAGCCCGGGGCTGGAGACGCTGGCAGGGCGCAGGGCGGGGCGTCCGGGAGTTGGGGTGCACGGGGTTAGAGTGAGGTGCACGGGGTCGGAGTGAGGTGCACGGGGTCGGGGTGGGGTGCACGGGTCGGGGTGGGGTGCACGGGGTCGGGGTGGGGTGCATGGGGTTTGGTGGGGGGAACGAGTCGGGGTGGGATGCACGGGGTCGGGGTGGGGTGCACGGGTCAGGGTGCGGTGCACGGGGTCGGGGTTACCAGGACTAGAGAGTGGGCACCAGGAGCCGAGGGAGCCGGTCGGGGCTGGACTGGACGCCGCAGGGGCGGGCGAGCTCCAGGGACATAGAGGGGGTGCTGAGTGGGGTCCCCGGGTCTTGAGGGCCCGGGAGGGCGGGTTGCGAGTGGGAGCAGGAGTTGGGCTGGGGTCGTGGGTCCTCTGCACAGGGCAGCCGGGAGCTTCGCTTCGGTGCCAGGTCCTCCTCCTCCGGCAGAGGCAGCGTCGCGGGGTCCGGGGCAGGGAGGGGGCACGGCTCCGGCCAGGACTGGACCCCGAGACCGGGACGCCCCTCGAGAGGGGCCCCAGCCCGTCGCCTCCACTTTGGGGCGCCTCCAGGGTGACCCGCCAGTGCAGCCGGGGGCGCGGGTGGGGGTCGCTGGTCCGCCTTCGTGCTCCCCGTGGACCTGGCTCTGGGGCGTTTCTGCCTCCGCGACGCGGGGTTCTCCCCTGGACGCTCCGTCCTGAGGGTGGTTCCCACACCCGGGCGCCCGTCACCCCGGCTCGGCCCTCCCTTTGGGAGGTGGCAGCCCTGGGCGCTCGGACAACGTGCTTCCTCAGTCACCGTCTCACCTCAAAGGGGGAGAGCAGAGGTGCTGGGGGGCGAGGGGGGACTGGTGTTGGCTGCAGGAGCCTCGGTGGGGGCCTTGGAGGGGACCCCGCTGCTGAGGGGTGAGCTCTGACCTTGTGCAGTCTCTCGTCATTCTGCCCCCCCTCCTGGGGCTGAGGAACCCCGAGGTCACCCACCTCAGGGGTGAAAGGGCGGCTCGGCCCAGGATCTGCCTGGCAGTAGGGGTGCTGGAGAGGGGGTGCAGGGAGGAGTCCTGTGCCCCAGCCTCCCCCCCATTAGCCCTTGTAGCTCGGCTGGGGCGCTGCCTAATGCCGACACTCATTTGGGTGCGGGAGCCTGTGGGACCCCGAAGGTCCGCACAGAAACCTCCTGACAGGGGGGATTGTGCTGGGGGTGGGGGCGCGTTAGATGGAGGAGAGAGCTGGACCCCGGCCTCTGTGCCCCCACCGGGGCCCCCCCTGCCTGCCCAGCTGGTGCTGGGGAGAGGTCTCTGCTGTGGGTCTGCCCAGCCCAGGTTCCTGGGCTCCGCCCCTGACTCAGAGAGCTGAGCCTCTGTTTCCCCACGTGATATGGGGATAGGGCAGGCCAAGCGGGCGCGAGATGAGGAGGTGCAGAGACGGGGCCGCCATGTCTGCCAGGGGTCACTTTCATTTCAGGGGGGAGGTGCCCAGGGTCCTGGTGAGCTAGGTCCTGATGGGTGGGCACAGGTTGGTGGGGGTCTCCCCAGGAGAGGGCGCCTGAGGGCCGGGGACCGGGGCTGGGCCCGGGGCGGGGCCTGGTGGAAGCCCCCGCGGGCTGCTCCCGCTGCTGCAGGTGGACAGGACGGAGGTGGTCCGGAGCTGCCTGCACCCCACGTTCTCCAAAGTCTTCACACTCGACTACTACTTCGAGGAGGCGCAGAAGCTGCGGTTTGAGGTCTATGACAGCCACGGGCCCGGCAGCCTCAGCTGTCAGGACGACGACTTCCTGGGGGGCATGGAGTGCACCTTGGGGCAGGTGGGCGCCCTTCCCCGCGGGAGGGACGAGGCAGGAGAGACCCAGGAGGGCAGGACGGCTCCTGGGCTGTCCTGAGAGCTGGCGCGATGCCCGGGGTGGCGTGGGCGTGGGCACCACCGGTCCCTCTGGACCAGCATCCTGGCTCTGCCATCTCCCCGGCTCCTCTACAAGCTCCTTAGGGGCCATCCTTAAACACATGTCCCTCTAAACTGGTCATACCTTCGTGGGGCTCAGAATTCCGAGAGCACAGAAGGGCTGCGGGCCCGTCTCCCGCCTGCCTCTCCCCGGGTCCTTACATCTGACCAGAGACGACTCTCGCAGGAGGAACAGGCGTGCGATTTTTTCTCTGTGTAGTTTTAAAGCAAAGTGCATAGTATTCTGTCCTGCAGCTGCTCTTTCACCTCCAGGGCATGAGGGAGCCTTTCCCCGTGGGCGCACGGGCTCTCCCCGTCCCTCCCTGCGGCCGAGGCCGGCCCAGCGGGCTCCTCACCCAGCCCCACCCGCAAGGGGCACAGTGTCCCCGCCCCCCCACCGCCCCACCGCAGTGTTAACAGGGGCTCCTGCCAGGCTGTCCCGCATTTAATGCCCCCAATGCCCTGAGGGGCACTTCTATTTTACTGAGGCTGATCTACATGCAGTAGGACATGGAGACCTTCAGGGTTGAGAGGGATGAGTCAGGCAGCTGTGTGCACCGAGCACCCCAGATCACGCAGGCCCCCCCTCCTCCGCAGGCTGCTCTAGAGCCTCATGTCCATAAATCACAGGGGATGTTCCTATTTGTGTCCTGAGTCTTTCACACGGCGTGATGTCTGTGTGACTCATCCCCTCGCTGCCTGGGCCGGAGCTGGTCTAGGGCACACCCTCTGTCACCCATTTCACAGATGAGAGGACTGAGAGTTAGGAAGGACATGGTCCCGGGGAAAAGCATCAGGGCAGCATGCCCCCCACCTGCCATCACTAGCACGGAAGAGGACAGCACACGCGCACACACACACACACACGAACATGTGTGTACAAGCATGCGCTCGGGAAGGTGTGCAGAAGCACTTGTATACATGCATGTGTTTGCATACATGCACATGCGGACACATGCGTGCACAAACACACACATATGTACAGACGCCCCAAATGTGTGTGCGCACAGGCACAGGCACATGCGTGCACACACATGGGTGCAGATCCATGGACACGCATGTCTGGATGTTCACATAAACTTCAGACAACAAACACGCCCATTGAGAACCTCCTGCCCAGCATCTTCCTGGCCGACTCCCTCGGATGCCCTGCCCTCAGGGGAGTGACAGTCGGTGGGGGAGGGGTCAGTCCGTGGTGGAGGGGGCAGCGGGGAGGCGATGGCGACCTTGAGGGAGTCCCTGACTCTGCCTGAACCTCCTCCCAGGAAACAGGGTGCTTAGAGCGAAGCCCCTGCGGCCGCTGCTGAGGGTCGATTTTAACTGAACAGCAGGAAGCGCTATGGCCACAGCTGCCCGGCCAGCTGCCCATTGTCCCTGGCAGGAGGCCCGGAAGGGAAGCCCACCATGGGAGAGTCAGGGGGGGGCCCGCACGAGGCCCCCCCACCTCGCAGAGAGCGTTCCCACCCTGGGCCTGGCTTCTCTCTGCACAGAATGTTCCCGAGGGCTCGGCAGCCGCCATCCAGGCACCCCCGAGGGGTGGGTGGGCAGATCCCGGCTCCTGCCTGGACTCACTCTCTTTCATGGTCGCCCAGCTCGGGCCAGACCAGAGCTGGCGTGGGGTGGTCAGGTCAGCGCTAGGAGTGTCGGTGCCACCCTCCCGTGGCGTAGCTGAGGACCCCCTGGGTCTTCGGCCAGTGAAGGGTGGGGTCCCCTTCCCCCTTCCCCCCATGCGGGAAGTCACTGCTCCTCCCAGCAGTGGGGGGAGGCCATCACTTACCAGCTGAGGACACCCAGCCGCCTGAGGCTGCCTGGTGAGCAGGTGGCCGGGCTGCATATGGCGTCCCTGTACCCCTCACTGGCCCAGGGCAGGGCTCATACACTGGTGGGGGAGACAGCCGGTGGGAGGAGGCGGAGGGGGGGGCGGGGAGGCGAGACCCCAGGGGCAGGAGGGTGGAGAGCTGGCTGCGTCTCCAGTCTGGCTCCTGCCCCTGTACCACCCGCTCTGCCAGCTCAGGCCCAGGGCTAACTCGCAGCAGGCACATGGGCCCCCCAACACGTGACCCTGGGCCTCAGTCTCTCTGAGCCTCAGTTTTCTCCTCTGACACATGGGCGGTTGGGGGGGGGGTGAGGAGGGGAACGAGGGTGTCCGACAGAGCAGGTGGCGGCCACAGGGGGACAGAGAGGCATCAGGCAGCCGAGTGTCTGGGAGAGGGCCGTGGCGGTGGCTGCCGGGCCACCGGGGTGAGGAGACAGGGGACGGGGTCCCCCCGGGGGGCAGGGGCCAACCCCTCCCTGACCCTCCTGACCCCCAGATTGTGGCCCAGAAGAAGGTGACCCGACCGCTGCTGCTGAAGTTCGGCCGGAACGCGGGCAAGTCCACCATCACGGTGAGGCCGCCCCCCTCCTGCCCGGCCCTGGTGAGGCCGCCCCCTCCTGCCCGACCCACCCCGCAGACCTGTGCCCGCCCTCGCCGTGACCCTGCCCTCGCCGTGACCCCGCCCTCGCCGTGACCCCGCCCTCACCGTGACCCTGCCCTCCCCGTGACCCTGGCCTCGCCGTGACCCTGCCCTCGCCGTGACCCTGCCCTTGCCCTGGCTCTGAGGGTCCCTCGAGGAAGATGAGAGCGAGGCCGGGCTGCACTGCGGTCTGGGTGGTCAGGAAGGGGGGGCGACCGCGTCTGCCGAGCGAGCGCAGCTGTGGCCTCGCCCGCAGGTGGTAGCTGAGGACATCTCCACCAACAACGGGTACGTGGAGCTCTCCTTCCGGGCCCAGAAGCTGGACGACAAGGTGAGTGTGGGGGCCACCTGGGGCTGGGCTGCAGGGGTGAGAGGACCCCAGCCTCCGCCCCTGGGGTGAGGCCCAGGACAGACTGGCCTCGCGGACACAGGGACGTGTCCCCTGAGCGGCCCCCGGGGTCCCGTGGGGGCGGAGGGGAGCAGGTGGTGTTGGCTGGAGGTGTGCAGCCGAGGCCAGAGTCACAGCCAGGCTGCCGGGGGCCAGAAGGGCTCTAGAGCAGTGGTTCCCGCGTGGGGCACATGCCCTCAGGGGGGCAGTTTGATGTTTAAGGGGAGCAATTCAAGAATGAGTTATTAACAGTGAATTTTTTGCATTTCTTATGGTTCTAGGGGCCTCCTAGACCAGTGATGGCGAACCTGTGACACGTGTGTCAGAGGTGACACGCGAACTCATTTTTTTGGTTGATTTTTCTTTGTTAAATGGCATTTAAATATATAAAATAAATATCAAAAATAGAAGTCTTTGTTTTACTATGGTTGCAAAGATCAAAACATTTCTCTATGTGACCCGGCACCAGAGTTAAGTTAGGGCTTTTCAAAATGCTGACACGCCGAGCTCAGAAGGTTCGCCACCACTGTTAGACAGTCTATAAATAATATTGTGACATGTTTATGCATTTCAGTTCTCTATTATGTTTTGAAACTTCATTTGCTATTTTTTCCTATCGCTTCGTATGATTATTTTTTAACAATTTCTCAGTGATTTCTTCCTCAGAACTTCCCCTGTCCTTTCGTTCTTTTATTTCTCTCTTTCATGGATGTCATGTGCTTTGGAAGCTTCGTTAGACCAAGTTAGGGACTAGGAGTTCCCTTTTTGTATAAGAATTCCGTGTGGGAGTGCCTGGGGGGGTCAGGACGTTAGAGAAGCTTAGGTGGGGTGTGGCCAAAACAAGGTTGGGGACCGCTGCTCAGAGGGCAGGGCCAGGCCGCAGGCATCGGACACCCTCCCCGACGGGCTGTGCCCTCCTCGGAGGCTGAGGAGACCGAGGTCTGGGGGTGAAGGCGCAGCCGGGACGAGGCAGAGAGGGCTGGGCGGGCCGCGCCCCACACCCTGCACCCCCCCCCCCCAGGACGTCTTCAGCAAGTCGGACCCCTTCCTGGAGCTGTACCGGGTCAATGACGACCAGAGCGAGCAGCTGGTGTACCGGACGGAGGTGAGGGCCCTGATGGAGGTGTTTCCCAACGGGGTGGGACCCCGAGGCTCCGCTCCGAGCCTGAGGCGCACCCCCTCCCGGGCCCCCAGGTGGTGAAGAACAACCTGAGCCCCGTGTGGGAGCCCTTCAAGGTGTCACTGAACTCCCTGTGCAGCTGCGAGGAGTCCCGGCCGCTGAAGGTGGGGACGCCCTGGGGGCGGCTGGGGGCGGCGGAGGGGGACACGCCAGGGGGGCCCGGGGCAGGCGCTGAGGGCTGGGTCCGCAGTGCCTGGTCTGGGACCACGACTCCCGCGGGAAACACGACTTCATCGGGGAGTTCACCACCACCTTCGCGGAGATGCAGCGGGCCCTTGCCGAGGACCAGGTGAGGCTCGGGGAACCGGTCCGACCCGGCTTCAAGGGGCCCCTGGGAGCAGCAGCCCCCGGACGCAGGTGGGCGCGGCCCTGCGCCCCGGCTCCTCCAGGAAAGACCGCGGGGACTCGCTGCACCTGCCAGGCGCATGGGCAGGGACAGTTGGGAAACCCCGGCCAGGGCTCGGCGTTCAGGCCTCCAGCCCCTCGGGGTGGGTGTTGGCACTGGGACTCTGGGGGGGGCGGGTCTCTGCCTGTCCCTGTGCCCCAGGCCCAGTGGGAATGCGTGAACGCCAAGTACAAGCAGAAGAAGCGCCATTACAGGAACTCGGGGCTGGTCATCCTGGCCGACCTGAAGGTGAGCGCAGCCCCCGCCCGCAGCCCCGCCCACCTGCCAGGCAAGGGGCGCCCCACCCCCGGAGCCCCCCACTGTCGATGGACCCTCAGGGCCTTGGCGATGCCTGGTGCTGCCCAATAGGTGGGGGAGGAAGTGGGTGGGCCGAGGGGAGGGCGAGAAGCAGGAGCAGGTGCTGGGCACTCAGGCAGCCGAGGGCCTGAGGGAGGGGGGACCGTCCTGCCCGTCCGCCCGTCCGTCCGCCCGCAGCCCCACAGCCCCAGCCTCAGGTTCCCGCGGGCGGGCGTCCTGGGCAGGCCCTGCTGACCCCGCTGCCTGGAAGTTCTCCAGGGTCTACTCGTTCCTGGACTACATCATGGGCGGCTGCCAGATCCACTTCACGGTGCGTCCACAGGACCCCAGGCCCCTCCACCCGGCCGGCCAGGTGCACCCCCCGACGGGAGTCAGCACCCAGGCCCCCCAGCTCCCGGGGGCCCCTCCCCACCCGGACGTGGCTCAGAGTTGGTCTGGCTCCCAGGACGGACATGGGGACAGCCAGGCCCTTCTGCTGGGCCCGGAGGCCCCTTCCTGGGAGCTCAGTTCTTTCTGGGCCTTTTCCTGGGGTCCCCTCGCTGTGCAGGGGAACCGGGCACCTCAGGGTGGGGGACGTAGCCAGGACTCACCCCCAATAGGAACAGATGAAATACGTGCGGAGAGGACACAGGGCCATTGACTCAGAGGGACACCGGGGTCAGGGCACCAGCGGGTGTGGCCCAGGTCCTGCCGTCCCCCCGTCTCCACCCCATCGCTTCACTGACCGACCCAGACTCACCTGAGGGTGTGACTGAGCCCCTGTATGGGGCCCCCGGCAGGGCTGGCTCCCGGAGAGGGTGGTGGGGAGGGTGGCAGCTGAGAGGTGCCTGGTCCCGGCCCAGCCCTTCCCACTGCCTGGCCCGTGAGTCCAGCCAAGGGGGCTCTGGGTGCAGGAGGCCCCGACCGGTGTCCCCATAGGGCCCCTCCCAAGGCCCCGGGAGCCGCTCTGGGATGCCCCTGGCTGAGTGGCTCCCCGCGCCTCGGTTTCCCGCACCTGTCAAATGAGGGGTGCAGGAGCCATCCCAGGCCAGGAGGGAAGGGGCTCCAGGATCACCGTGGGGTCCCCACAGGTGGCCATCGACTTCACGGCCTCCAACGGGGACCCCCGGAACAGCTGCTCCCTGCACTACATCAGCCCCTTCCAGCCCAACGAGTACCTGCAGGCCCTGGTGGCCGTGGGCGAGGTCTGCCAGGACTACGACAGGTGCGTCCTCCGGCCCCCGCCCCCCGTCCCCCGGCCCCGGCTCCGGCTCCGGCCTGGGCCAGGGGATGGGCATCACCGACGTGTCCACCCATCAGAGCAGCCGCCCAGGCCAGGCGTGCATGGGCCACGGTTGGTGACAGCCGGGTGGGCTGGCTCCACGTTGCGGATCCAGGTGGAGCAGGTCAGAGACCGTGTGTCCACGTGGGGCTGGCCTTCACCACAGGGTCCCATTCACCCTTCACACAGACACCGGGGCGGGGTCTGCGTCCACTTCACAGAGCAGTAAACTGAGGCCACGGAGGGGCAAGCTCCTGTCTGGGGTCCAGGGGGCAGGAAGCCAACCTTCCCCGGGTCAGGTGCCTCCCAGTGGGAGGAGGTGGCCCGCTGGCGCTGCCCCCACCTGCCTGCACCGCGTCCCCGTCCCCCAGGTTGGCTCAGGGCCTGGCTGGGTTGGAAGGGGTGGCACGGAGTCTGTGAGCCCCACTCGCACCCGGAACCAGGAGCCCTGTGTGACGGCCCCTCCCTTCCAGCGACAGGAGGTTCTCCGCGCTGGGGTTTGGAGCCCGGATCCCTCCCAAGTTTGAGGTAGGACAGCCTGGGACCCCTGGCTACTGCCCCTCCTGGCAGAGGGACCCTGGCCATGCTGGGTCCTGGGACCCCTGGCTACTGCCCCTCCGCTGGGCACCGGGGACCCTGGCCTCCCAGCCAGAGGGGCTGACCTTTGACCTCTGGAGGCGGGAGAGCGGGGACTTTAGCCTGGAATCTTCTAGTTACAATAACAGTCCGACTGGCTTAGGCAGAAAACCATGTGGGGGGGCGGGGCTGGTATTTTTTTTTTAAATATATTTTTATTGATTTCAGAGAGGAAGGGAGAAGGAGGGAGAGAGAGAAGCATCAGTGATGAGAGAGAGTCACGGATCGGCTGCCTCCTGCACGCCCACCTACTGGGGGTGGAGCCTGGAATCGGGCCTGTGCCCTGCCTGCGAATCGAACTGTGACCTCCTGGTTCATAGGTCGACGCTCACGCACTGACCACGCTGCACTGGTCCAATTAGAAATGCAAATCGGGGACTCGGGTCCCGCTGGATCCAGGGGCTGGAGTGATGCCAGGGCCTGTCTGTCTGTCTGTCTGTCTCCCAGTCGGTGAGGCCTGGGGCCCGGGGAGGGCAGGCAGCTGACAGGTCCCTCTTGTGTCCACTCAGGTGTCCCATGACTTTGCCATCAATTTCAACCCCGAGGACGACGAGTGTGAAGGTAGCAGCCCGAGGGGCGGGGGGGCGGGGGGGGGGGCGGCGGCGGCGGCCGAGGGCAGGACTCACCGCCTCCCCCGCAGGAATCCAGGGCGTGGTGGAGGCCTACCGGAACTGCCTGCCCCGCGTCCAGCTCTACGGCCCCACCAACGTGGCGCCCATCATCTCCAAGGTGGCCCGCGTGGCTGCCGCCGAGGAGAGCACCGGGGAGGCCTCTGTAGGTACCTGGGGCAGCGGCACAGCGGGGACCGGGTGCATGAGGAGGTGTGGGTGCCGTGGGGAGACAAGGACCGGCCATATGGGGGGGTGGGCAGCCAGTGCAAAGGTCATCTTCTTTTTAAAAAAAATATATTATTTATTAATGTCAGAGAGGAAGGGAGAGAGAGAGAGAAACATCAATGATGAGAGAGAACCATGGATCGGCTGCCTCCTGCACGCCCCCCACTGGGGATGGAGCCCGCAACCCAGACATGTGCCCTGACCGGGAATCGAACCCTGACCTCCTGGTTCACAGTTCAATGCTCAGCCGCTGAGCCACGCCGGCCGGGCTTGTCTTTTTTCTGGACCGTTTGAGAGCTGGCTCACCTCCTGGCCGCCCCCCAGAATTCTCCCTCCCCCAGGAGGGCCCCTCTCTGAATTCTGTTCCTTGGGTCTCAGGGTCTCGCCACCGGGACCTGCAGGTCCCTGCTCTCTGGCCTCAGACCTGGGTTCAAGTGGGGGCTCCACTGCCTCAGCCCCCCATCTGCAAGGGGGTCACCCCGGCAGCGCTGAGGGTGAAGACGGGTGACATGGGCCCCGTGTGTGTGCAGGGCACAGGCTCGGACTCACTGGTTCTCGTGTACATATTGTGCTTCAGCAAAAACACCCCAGAAAAACCTGAAACCACGGCGAAGGGGTGTCTGCAGTCCCCCCAGGCCATCTGGGGGGTCTTCCAGGGGGGCTGCCTCCCCCAGTCAAGCCCCCAAGTCCACCAACCAATCTCCCCGCGTCCCCAGCGATACTACATCCTGCTGATCCTGACGGACGGCGTGGTGACCGACATGGCGGACACGCGGGAGGCCATCGTGCGAGCCTCCCACCTGCCCATGTCCATCATCATCGTGGGCGTGGGCAACGCCGACTTCACGGACATGCAGGTCCTAGACGGGGACGACGGCGTCCTGCGCTCCCCGCGGGGAGAGCCCGCGCTCCGGGACATCGTCCAGTTCGTGCCTTTCCGGGAGCTCAAGAACGTGAGTGCTCCGGACAGGCTGGGGGTTCCGGGCCCGGCCCGGGGGCACCCCCGTCCCAGCGACGGCGGCAGGTCCCACTCGGGCGGGGCCGGGAGAGGCAGGCGCCGCATGGACGGAGCCCGAGCCCGTCTCCTCTCCCCAAACCGCTTTCAATCACCTGAAAACCTGTCTGTTAGGAAAATGTCAGAGCCACACCTAGGGGGCCTGGGCGTGGGCGTGAGTCCACGTGAGCACACACACAGTCCGCCACGCGGACCAGGCGGCCTC
Organism: Myotis yumanensis; assembly: GCF_028538775.1. NCBI lineage: Eukaryota > Metazoa > Chordata > Mammalia > Chiroptera > Vespertilionidae > Myotis > Myotis yumanensis. The sequence goes on from NW_027223769.1 coordinate 40,993,670, forward strand.
ACGGGGGAGCGGGGGCGGGGGGGGAGGGCTGGGCCGTGAGGCTGCACTGCCCGCCTGTCCGTCTGCCTGGGCCACCTTCTCTCCTCTCGGTGGCTGGCAGCTGGAGCCCACTGACCCAGGGGAGGGGTCACGTGACCGTATATGCCACTCGGGGCAGGTGCCCCGAGCCCATCAGCTGCCACTTGAGGTGTCGGGCACCGCAGCCTCCTCTTTCAGGGTCTACCTGCTCATCGGAGGCTCACCTGCCACCAGGTGGTCCCCTCAGCGCAGCGGTTCTCAACCTGTGGGTCCTAACCCCTTTAGGGGTCGAATGACCCTTTCACAGGGGTCGCCTAAGACCACCGGAAAACACATCTATAATTACATATTGTTTTTGTGATTAATCACTATGCTTTAATTATGTTCAATTTGTAACAATGAAAATACATCCTGCATATCAGATATTTACATGACGATTCATAACAGTAGCAACATTACAGTTATGAAGCAGCAACGAAAATAATGTGATGGTTGGGGTCACCACAACATGAGGAGCTGTATCAAAGGGTCGCGGCGTTAGGAAGGTTGAGAACCGCTGCCTCAGCGGCTCCCACACCAGGTGGCAGACAGGGCTCAGGAGGGTGAGGCTGGGACCAAGGACCGGGAAGGCCCCTGAAAGCAGGTGTCCCCACCCGCAGGCGTCCCCCGCGGCGCTGGCCAAGTGCGTGCTGGCTGAGGTGCCCAAGCAGGTGGTGGAGTATTACAGCCACAAGGGGCTGCCGCCTCCAGGCCTCGGCGCCCCATGAGGACCCCAGAGAGGGGGTGCGGCCGGGGTGCCTCCTGTCCCCAGCACCCTTGGGGTCCCCTAAACTCCCCCCTGACTTCCCAGAAGCCTCCTGTCCCCCAGCCGCCCAGGCCCCCTCATCCTCTGGGGCCCCCGAGGTTGAAGGATGAACAAACCCAGGCCCGAGGAGACCCAGAAACAGAAGCAGAAGGGGCGGGGGGCTGGCAGTAGCCCCCACACCCGGCCCGGCCCCAGGAGGGGCTGGGGGAGTCACGGTGCATCTGGTGTTCGTGGGGAGGGGCCAGCAGGCAGCGTCCGTCACAGAGAACATGGCGCCCGGGCCCCGATGGTCAGCCCTGCCCCCTGTGTCCCTTCCCTGCCCCTGCTCTGAGGGCCCTGCCTCGGCACCCAGCTGGGCTCAGGTGCAATAAAGCGTCGCCTTTTCCTGCCAGCAGTTTGTGCGTTTACTGCCCCCGTCCACCCCACCCCTGCAGCTGAGACTGCCCCCCACAGGAGGGGTGGGCAGGGAGAACGGCGCCTTCGGCCCTCACTCTGGGACGGGGAATCTTCCAGCCTCAGGCTCACTGAGTCCTGCCTGGACTGTATGAAGGGCCCTCCCAGGATGCAAGGGTCAGGAGGCTGCACCCCGGGGAGAGCCCGAGGGTGCAATGGCTGCCCAACCTCTGAGTGACCCCCTCCCCCAGGTGGGAAGGGGCTGCCAGGCAGGGCTTCCATGGCTTCAGCCTGCGCTTGGCTCTATGGGGACCTACTGCGCGCTGCAGGCTCTGCTCTGGAAAGGGGGTGGGGGGGACTCCGCCAGCCGAAGCCTCCCAGCCCGTGGGGGGTGGATTCCAATCAAGATTTCCCCTGAATTATCTCATCTGGGAGAACAAACTGTCCTGACCCTGAGCCCAGCCCCACCCACCCCACCCCTCCACCCGTCCACCCACCATCCACCATCCACCCCACCACCCACCCACCCATCTATCCATCCATCATCGATCCATCCACCACCCACCCATTTATCCATCATCCACCATCCACCCCATCATCCACCCACCCACCCATTTACCTATCCACCATCCACCCCTCCATCCACCATCATCCACCCATCTATCCATCCATCATCTATCCATCCATCATCTATCCATCCATCATCGATCCATCCACCACCCACCAATTTATCCATCATCCACCATCTATCCATCAATCTATCCATCCATCATCTATCCATCCACCACCCACCCATTTACCTATCCACCATCCATCCCTCCATCCACCATCATCCACCCACCCACCCATCTATCCATCCATCATCGATCCATCCACCACCCACCCATTTATCCATCATCCACCATCCACCCCACCATCCACCCATCATCCACCCACCCACCCATTTACCTATCGACCATCCACCCCTCCATCCACCCATCATCCACCATCCACCCCTCCATCCACCATCATCCACCCACCCACCCATCTATCCATCCATTATCTATCCATCCATCATCGATCCATCCACCACCCACCCATTTATCCATCATCCACCATCCATCCATCAATCTATCCATCCATCCATCCATCCATCCATCACTCCTCCATCCATTCATCCCCCTACCCCTCTCTCCCTCGCTCCCTCCATCCATCCATCCATCTACTCTGGGAGCCTATTTTTAGCTCCTGATTCATCTCCTGTTAAGCAGGGATAATGGGCATTGCCATGGTAACCTGGCTACTCGGCGTTTCGGAAGGGGACGTGGGTCTGTTTGGCAGGGAGAGGACAACAGAGAGGCCGCTTCACCTCGCACGTGTCGGAGGTGCGGGGTGGGGGGGGCGTTGTGGGTCTCAGGTGGGAGGGCAGGTGTCAGCCTGGCCTGGCCCGGACGCTGAGGCCTGTATCACAGGACTTTGGTCTCAGCAGCAGGAAGCTTCGGACAGGTCCTGGGCTCCACTCAGGGACAGAGCTACGAGGTCGGTCAGTTGAAAACTGGGGAGGCAGAGGGCACAGGGGGGTCAGCTGAGAAGAGTGGGGGGCAGCAGTGACCCAGGGAGCAGCCCTCGGGCAGGCCAGGGCGCCCTAAGAACTGGGTGTGGAGGGAGGTACCTTCCCAGAGCTGTGGCCTCAGTGGGGTGTAGCCACTCTCAGGACCCAAGAAGCAAGCAGAGGGCAGAGGTTAAAACCCCAGAGAGTAGCCAGGGGCAGCCCACAGAGGACGCCCCCCCTCACCCCTCTGCAGCCAGGACCTCGGAGGACGGCAGGGGCAGTGGCCATGGGCCTGGCCACAGGCAGGTGGGGCTGGGCTTGTGCAGGTGTGTGAGAGGCGGCTGGCGGGAGGCCGGGTCGGGTCGGAGTCCGCAGCTCGGCTGTAAGGATGCCCGGCCTGCTCTGCCCGGAGTCACATAAAACAACAAATGTTACAGCCCCTGGGTGGGGAGGACGCCCACCTCCTTCTTAACAGCAGCCCAGTTTTCAGGGGACCCTCCATCGCCCCTCAGGTCCATGTAATTCGTGGACCCTGGACCCAGGCCTGGCCAATCAGAGAGAATACTGTCCCCTGGCCACGCTGATTGGCTCAGGGTGGTCATGTGACCTGAGCTGGCCAATGAGACTCTGTCCTGGGACTTTTGTTGACCTTTAAGTTTTCCTCTGGTTGCTGAGCTGGTTGGTGGGTTGGGAGCCAGGAGCCTTGGTGACCACGGCCACTCAGGGCAGGCCCTCCCGACAATGAAGCCACACGGGGGGAAGCGGACCAGAGAGAAAGGGCCCCAAACCCAGCTCCTGAGCCAAGAGTCTCCTGTGAAGGGGGCCGTGAGCTCCCTTTCACTGGGGTGGGTTTCTGTCTGAGCTTCCCTCCTCACCTGTCGCTCGGGGGTCCAGCAGCTTTCAATCATGAGCCCCGAGTCCTTGGCCACCCCTCCCACGGAGAGCTGGGGTGAACGTTCCTTCTCCTGAATCCCGGCCGGCGTGGGTCCTGTGGGACCTCAAGGCTCGGTCATGAAAGGCCACTGTGCCCTGCCCACTGGAGACACCGGCTCTTGGCACCCAGGCCGAGCTGCCGGGAGGCCCAAGCATCCGGGGAGGGGGCACTGAGGCCCCCCGACAGCCAGCACCCACTCCTGGCTGCAGGAGTGACCTTCAGCCCGCTGACCCTTCCCGGAACCTCAGAGAGACTCTGAGCCAGAGCCACCAGCTGGTCCCGCCTGTGTTCCCGAGGCCACCGTGCTCGCTGTGCTTGAAGCCAGCACATTTCCATGTGACTTTTTTTTTAACATATTTTGATTAATTTCAGAGAGGAAGGGAGAGGGAGAGAGAGATAGAAACATCCATGATGAGCGAGAATCATGGACCAGCTGCCTCCTGCCCGCCCCACACTGAGGATCGAGCCCACAACCCAGGC
>NW_027223769.1:41000330-41023509 GCF_028538775.1 Myotis yumanensis
GTGAGGGGGCAGCCAGGACCCCCAGTGCATGCTGGGTTAGCCTGGCCAGCCCGTTTGGAGAGCTGCTGGCAGACCTGGTCCAGACCCAGGAGTGCCTGACGCCTGCCCAACACCCGCACACGAGCGCACGCAGGCGGTGGGTGCCACTGGGGCCACGGGCAGGGAGCCCTGTTCTCTCTCTGTTTTCCCTCCTCCCTGGTCCCGGGGTTGTTTTCGGTTTTGTTTCTAAAATATTTTTATTGATTTCAGAGAAGGGAGAGGGAGAGGGAGAGAGAAACATCGAGGATGAGAGAGAATCATTACCTGCCTCCTGCACGCCCCCCACTGGGAATGGAGCCCACAGCCTGGGCCCGGCCCTACTTCCTGGTTCCTGGGTTGAGGCTCCGCCCTGAGCCACGCGGCCGGGCCCAGGTTGCTGTTTCAATGGGCTCCTGAGGACTTGCTTCCTGGTTGCGTTTCCCCGTCCTGGTTGGAGCCTCACGCTTCGGTGCCGTGCACATTTCAGAGCGGGACACCGATCCCCACGCCAACTGCCACCTGACCCACATGGGGGCCTTCGGACACTGAGCCTGATCCCCTTCCCGTGTGCGTCAGGGACCTGAGCTGCCGTGTGGTTATTCCTGGGTCTGTTCTGCAGGGATCTGTATCTGTTCACCTCGGTGCTATTGCTCTGCTCACCGCCTGCTCGCACCTGTCCCCTCCCCTGAGCACCAGGGCCCTCACCCCAGAAAGGCGGCCTTGACCCCGTCCGGCCATCCGGCCGTGTCCTGCACAGCTGCTGCCTAGCAGTTCCCTCCAATCCCTCGCGTGGTGCCCGGCTCTCCACTGACCCCTAGGGGTGGGCTCTGCTCTTACTGGCCACTCTGCACAGGAGCTGGGCAGCGGGAGCCCCCAGGGGCCTGCACAGCCTCGCCCAGGGCCTCAGGCTGGTCCCAGGGGCCTGCCCCGGCTGGTCCTCTGACCCCCTGGGCTTCGGGAAGCTCAATGCCACCTGTTCCCGCAGTGGCTCAGGGGAAGCCGGGTCTTTCCCCGAAGGCCCCATGCCCACAAGGACCCCAGGGGTGACCCAATGCCCTGTCCTGCGCGCACACACCCCCCACCATCAACGGCAACCTTCCTACCGACCGGCACTGCCAGGAAGTGACACGCTCGCTGAGCCGTCTTCAGACGCCTCAGACAGGCTCCCTGGGGTCCTGCCTGCACCCAAACCCTCGGCGTCTGAACTGAGAGGATCGGCCTGGCGGGGGGGCGGCGGGGGTGGGGGGGGCTGAGCAGCCTGACCCTCAAACGGCTGCTTGCGAAGCGAACGGGGAACCGAAAACCAAACACAGTCTCTAGAGTGAGGAACGCCGTGTGCAGCTACGAAAACACTGCAGCCCTTCGTGCCCGGAGCCGGTCCCTCCTCTGTCCGTGTGACCTCCCCCTCCGGGCTCAGGACACCCCTCGCCTGCACCCCCGTCGGACAGGGTTGGGGTGTGGCCTGGATCAGTGCTTCCCGGGTACCCATCCTTTTCTATCTGGAAGGAACGCTTGTTGCCTCTCACGTTGGCTTTTATTTTGGGGTTCACACCACGTGCACATGACAGTCCAGGGCGTTTGTGGGTGAGCAGGCACATGGGGCCTGGCTTGGGGGGGGGTGGGGGGCTGTCGGTGGGAGCAGGGGAGGGCGTTGGCAGCCGTGAAAAGGCCCCGACAGGAGGGCTTTTGTTGCCAAGGAGACTGTCCACATGTCCTACAGGCACCCCTCGTGTGCAGGTGACCTGGAGGGAGCTGGTCCGTGCGCTCATGCTGGCGGCCCCCGGGCAGGGGGCAGAGTGGGGGTCCCCGGAGGAGTGGGGGGACCTGCAGCCTGGCCCGGGGCCCACGGTGAACGTTACACAGGCTCTTCGCTGGACCAGAGTGAGGGCACACCCTGTGCTGTCCCCATCTGACCCAGCCAGGCCCCTGCGCCCTCTTCTCTTCTCCAAAGGCCTGGAGTTCAGCCTGTAGAGACCTGAGCAAACACTCCCCTGGTTCCTAACAGCTCAAGCCGCCTCCCTGGGATGGCCCAGCCCCCTGAAGTCTGCACTGCCCGGGGCTTGGCTGCTGTCCCAGCCACACCTGAGGGCAGGCCGTCCCTGGGGAGGGCGGGGGCCTGGCTGGGACAAGTTAGCACCCCCAGATGGGCTTCACGGGGACCCAGGTCCCCTTTATGTGTGTGTGTGTGTGTGTGTGTGAACTTCAGAGAGGGAGAGAGAGAGAGAAACATCAATGATGCCCCCACTAGGGCATGTGCCCTGACCAGAATCAAACCCTGACCTCATGTTCATAGCTGGATGCTCAACCACTGAGCCACACCGGCCGGGCCCACACCCCCTTTCTAATGCAATAACTTTAAATTTTTTTATTGAATTTCCTGGAGAATACATTCAGGACTTCCTCACATCCCACCCCCAGGGGAAGGGGGAGACCTGCTTGGGCGTCCGTAGGGAGGACACCCCTTGGTGGGGGAGGTCCCGGCCGACACGCGCCTGCACGGGCACCTCCACGGGCACAGGAGATGCCCATCTGTCCTCAGGCGGCAGCGACCGGCGTGTGGAGAGACGGAGAGCGGGCGGTCAGTCACGTCCTCCCGCCCTCCAGGCCCCGCACACCCGCGGGCGCCGCCCCGAACACCTGCTCCAGGGTCGCTCACGCTGGGCACAGGGTGGACCGCCAGGCAGGCTCTGGAGGGGCGCGAGTGGCTGCAGGGGAACCGTTTGTTCGATTGTCTTCCTTTTGTCCCCAGGATCTGCTGTCAGAGTTGACCTTTTACCTCTGATCCTTCCTGCAGGATCTGAGGACGAGGGCTGGGGCGCCTGCGGCCTCCCTCCTCCTTCGAAGGGACAGGCTGTGAGCGGCTGAGTGGCCCAGGCCGTCCCCATCGGGGCCTCCAGGGTATTTCTAGGCCCAGGAGGGACTCGCCCAAGTGGAGCACTCGCTGGTTCCTGGCAGAGGCAGGCCCAGCCCAGCTCCCCATGCAGGGCTCTGGGCTCTGGGCTCCGGGCTCCAGGTTCTGGGCTCTGGACTCTGGGCTCTGGGCTCTGGGCTCCAGGTTCTGGGCTCTGGGCTCCGGGCTCCGGGCTCTGGGATCTGGGCTCCGGGCTCCAGGTTCTGGGCTCTGGGCTCCGGGCTCTGGGCTCTGGGCTCTGGGTTCTGGGTTCTGGGCTCCGGGCTCCGGGCTCCGGGCTCCGGGCTCTGGGATCTGGGCTCTGGGCTCTGGGCTCTGAGATCCTGGCTCCAGGCTCCGCCTGTCTGCTGTTCCTCACAGCAGGAGGCTCGTCAAGAATGCGGCTGTGTCCCCTGCATTTCCTGCCCAGAGCCTCCAGGGAGTCCCCACAAACAGGGCAGACGAGGGAGGGCGGAGGCGGCCACCTGCTAGCCAAGCCCGTCTCAAAGACAAACACACTCGCTGAGTTCAAGTGCGGACAGATTTTAATCAGTAATAACTAACGCAGGCGGTGAGGAACCAGCCGGCAGGGAACTCGGCGGTTTGCTGGGAGGGGACAGGGACCAGGGGAACGTGAGCGGCCAAAGGGCCAGGAGGGAGGGAGGGAGAAAGTGACAGGAAGGGGGAGGGGCCCTCCAAAACGCATTCGCTGGCAAAACGCAGGTAAATGGGGTGTGAAGAGAACTCCCAGCTGCTGGTCAAGGTCCGGATCCCTGATGCCCGGAGCCCAAGGCAGCTCTGATGCCCGGAGCCCAAGGCAGCTCTGGCCGCCAGCGCGCGCTCCCTCTTCTAGTCGGTCCACAGGAGAGCACCTCAACAGGAGCCCTGGACGACGTATACTGCTGGGCACTGGCCGGTGGCTCAGTGGTTACAGCCTCGGCCCGTGCACCCAAGGGTCTCAGGTTCGATTCCGGTCAAGGGCACATACTTGGTTTGCAGTTTCAGTCCCCAGCCCTGGTCAGGAGTGTGCGGGAGGCAACCAATCGATGTGTCTCTCTCACATGGATGTCCCCGTCCCCCCCCCCCCCCCCCTCCATGCTCTCTGAAAATGGAAAAGTATATCCTCGGGTGAGGATTAACTAAAAAAATAAAAATTTATGCCCAGCCAGCCTGGCTCAGTGGTTGAGCATTGACCCATGAACCAGGAGGTCAGGGTTCAATTCCCGTCAGGGCACACGCCTGGGTTTCAGGCTCGATCCCCAGTGTGAGGCGTGCAGGAGGCAGCCGATCCATGATTCTCTCTCATCATGGATGGTTCCATCTCTCTCTCCCTCTTCCTTCCTCCCTGAAATCAGTAAAATTATATTTTAAAATAAATAAATAAAAAGGTATGATTTGGGTCTAGTTTCTTAAGAGGCCAGAGAAGAAAAGAGTGACAGTTCTCCTGTTTGGGATATTCTCTGACCTCAGGGCTCAGCCGAGCATTTAATGGCCAGAGGGGACCCTTCTTCCCCCCGGGGGGGGGGGGTGCAGGGTGGTGTCTGCCCTCCTCCCCACCCTCCTCCCCTCCTCACCCCTCCTTCCCACACTCAGAGAACCAGGGTTTCTACAGGAGGAAGTGGCATTGTCCCCTTCCTGGGGACAGGCCTGAGAGAGGCACAGGTGGCTGGGGCGGGGCCAGGGCAGCCGGGAGGCCCCGGTGACGGGCCCTGACTGGGGACAAGCTTGCATCGCCCGCTGAGGCCACTGTGAGTGGGCTGGGGGGCAGTGGGCCGGGCGGGGGGGCGCTGCTGCCCAGGGAGGTGCTGCCCGGAGGGGAGGTGGCCAAGCACGGTGCCTGCCCCGGAGCCCAGGTCAGCAGGCACAGCTGGAGACTGGCAGCTGGAGCAGCTGGAACAGCTGGATTCTAGGAGGTGAGAGCTGCTGCCAGCTCCCGTTTGCAGAGGGGGAACCAAGGCTCGGGCGGGGCTTCCGGGTCAGGACCGGGAACTCAGGCTGGATGAGGGGCTGTAAAGGCCTTATCAGGAGAGCAATCTGCTGATGCAGCCGGAGAACCTGGGGCTCTAACTGCCGGGGCGAGGACGCGGCCCCACCTCGGGGCGCCTCCACCAGGGCCCCCGAATCACCCACGCGGCCCCCAGGAGCAGGGAGCCCGCAGCCCGGGCAGAACACTCAGAATTACCCACAGGTGTCCCTCGCTCTCCAACGCACCGAGTCCCACAGCAAACCGCAGACTCCCTGGGACTCGTCCAGTAGCCAATAGGCAGCCAGGGGCCCGGGCCCACCAGGGGGTGAGCGGGCCCCACGGGCAGAGTGTGGGGCGGCTCCTCCGCCCTCGGACGGTGAGCCTGGTCTGGGGACAGCAGGCCGTGGGCAAGCCAAGGGTCTGAGATGGAGCCTCCAGGAGGCAAACACAAAACAGGGAGCAGCCCTCACAGCTGAGAGGTGAGCCTGCAGCCAGGACGCGGTCCCCTTGTCCCCTCAGAGCCGGTCCCCTTCTCAGGCCCCGGCCGTCACACGGGGGGCTCCCTCCCGCCTTCCCCGTGGGCCGGGCGCTGGCTCTGAACAGGAACATTCGGGGACAGTTTGGGGGACCCGGAGCCCCTCAGCCCCAGACGGTGAAGCCACCGCTGTGCACTGCGAGGGGGTGAGTCCTTGACCTCTGACTCCCCCCTCGGGCATCTGGCCTGTGCCCTCACCCCCCATAATCCAGTGTTGGCTCCCCAACCCCAGGGCCACACCCGGGGAAGCAGGAAGCGTGAGGTGCTGCCGGAGGCAGTTGGACAAGCACCGTGTCTGCATCCCACACTTCCTTCTGTCCCTGGTCCCGGCTGGACTCCTAACCCCAAGGTGGGGTGGGGAGAAGGGGCGGGAGCCGGCCGAGCAGCGGTGAATGGCGGCCTCAGAGGACCCGGAATCCGTGGGGAATCCCACAGCTGTGCGGGGGATGGGGTGGCCTGCCTGAGTCCTGGGCTTTTTCTGTTTTGTTTTGTTTATATTTTTATAGATTTCAGAGAGAGGGAGGGAGAGGGGGAGAGAGACAGAAACATCATTGGTGAGAGAGAATCATGGACCGGCTGCCTCCTGCACGCCCCCCACTGGGGATGGAGCCCACAACCCAGGCCTGTGCCCTGACCGGGAACCGAACCCCGATCTCCTGGTTCACAGGTCGGCGTTCAACCCGTGTTTAAGGTGATGACATTACAAGTAGAATCTGTCCCCGAGAAGGTCAGACCCAGGCCCCCTGTCCGTCCCTAAATGGGGGCTTCACCAGAGGAGCCCGGTGAGGTCAGGGGGGCAGGAGGGCAGGAGGGCAGCCGGAATGTGGAGTCGGTTGCCCCACAGTCCAGGCCCCGGTCTGGGGCGCCCCGAGCACACGCAGCCCTGGCCGGGCTCCCCAGGAGCAGGTCCCCCAGCCCCTCTGCTGGGCCGTCACCCTCAGATCCCGCCCACGGCCAGCCCTGCCCAGGGCGAGGGTCAGAGAGGGTCGGGCGCCATGCGGGGGCCACACAGCCGCCAGCCTCTACTTGGATGCCCCTCCCTCAGAGCCCCTTCTCCTCCAGACTCCCCTCAGCTCCGAGGTGAGGGAACCCCCAACCGCCCCCTGGATCATCGCTGTGTCTCCTTCCTCCCAAGTCTGGCATCTGAACCCCTCGCGGCAGCAGCCCGACTGGGGACGGTCCCCCATTTAGAGACAGTGGCTGGCAGAGGGGGAGCAGAGGGGGGGGAGACAGTGGCTGCCGGGGCCTGGGTGGGGACCGGACAGCCCACCAGGGTGTGTCCCCACGACGACCTCAGAATCCCGAAACCACGCGGTGACGCGCCCCCCCACCCCCCCGCCCCGGGCTGGGCCGGGCCCACGGACCTGCCCTTGATTTCGAAAGTCCCGGGGGTTCTGCCAGAGGAATTCCGGCCGACCGTGGCGGCTTTGGCTCCTCGGTGGCTGGGAATATGGGGAGATCACCCCCACCCCTCACATCATGGAAACCAGAGCCCCCGGCCCCCGGGCCGGCCAGGCAGACAGGGTCCTGAATCTGGGGCCGGTCCCCGGGGAGTGAGGGCCGCAGCAGGCCTCAGGGCCCTGAGGGAAGGGGCCTGGGTGGAACCCCTGAGTCCTTCGCTGACCCGTCAGGGACCCTGTGGGCTGAGCAGCAGGGGCCCAGGGACCCAGGGACCCTCCGGAGCCCCGGCACCGAGCCTCCTCCTCCCAGCTCTCCAATCAGCACACCCCGTGCTGAGATCGCCCCCACATCACTGCCCTGGGGACCTCGATTCCTGTCTCCAACACCGTCCCTGCGGTCCTGCCTGTCCCGGGCCCCGGGCCCAGCCTGCGGGTCGGAGGGAGCCTGAGCTCAGAGGGCCGGGCCCACAGAGCCTCCCTTGCGTCTGAGAAACTAGAACCAGCTGACATGTGGGAGGCATTAGCCCCTGTCCTGCCTGTGGGGTTGCGAAGGCCCCGGGGGAGTGTTCCCTCTGAGAGGTGGCTTTTCTGTGCAAGGGAAGCTGGCAGCAGCTCGGGGGAGGGGTGAAACTTGAGAAAAAGAGCAATAAACCCCCACGTTCACTCAGGACTGGGGAGCAGAGCGGCCGTGAGGCAGGTTCCAGCGGCCCCTTCCTGCTGCCGGTGAGTCGGGGCTCCCGACGGGGCCGGGGCCGCGGCTCCGTGATCCCCCCACCTCAGAGCCACCTGGGGGAGGGTGCGCAAGTGGGCATCCGTTAGTGGGCACCTGCTGTATACCCAGTGAAGCCTCTGAGCTTGAACTGGGGGGGGCTGGCAGGTGAGTGCATCAGGGGCCGGGGAGGGGGGCCCGCAGGCTGGGTTCTGGGCTTCTCCGGAGATGGATGGAGGGCGGCTGGAGCAGGGGTCACCGGTGCCAGGTCAAGGGGTAAGAGGGTGGCTTCTGGGGTGGGGGAGGCAACGAGATACGGCTGGAGCCACCTCCTCTCGGGGTGTCCCTAACGGAGGACCCGCCACTGTGCCGGGTTACAGGGCAGCCAGGCTGTGCGGCCACCGGGGAGAGTGGTCAGGGCCGGACCACCAGGAGGACGTGGGTAAGCCACCAGCCCCTGAGCTGCACATTCATGGGGGTCTGGGCCTCAGCTGGGAAAGCGGGAGGCAGGCTGGGGCCACCTGAAGGCTCAGGTCTGGCTGGGGCCACGTGGGGGCTGCTGGCAAGACCGGCTAAGCCAGCCCTGGCCTGTTCGGCTCAGGGGGTAGAGCGTCGGCCTGCGGAACAAAGGGTCCCGGGTTCGATACCGCAGTTGCAGGCTCCTCCCCAGCCGGGGCCCTGGTAGGGGCGCCCGCAGGAGGCAACCCATCGACGTGTCTCTCTCACAGGGATGCTTCTCTCTGTCTCTCCCTCTCTCTCCCACTCCCGCCAAAAATCAATGGAAAAATACCCTCGGGTGAGGATTAAAAACAAACAAGCGAACAAGAAACTAGCTAAGCCAGGTTCCCAGGGGGGCGTCCAGGAGGCAGACCCAGGCGGTGGACAGCTGTCCCTCGGGCCACCGCCTCCCGAGAGGAGGTCGAAGCTGCACCATCAGGCGAGCCCGTGGGGCCAGGCCCGCTCCCCCCGGAGCCTCACCTCCAGGTGGCAGGTGACCGCGGGGCAGGAATCAGACTCGGAAGCAGAAGCTCGGGAGTCCAGCTCTGGCACCGGCCCCTCGAAGGCGGGCGGCTCGCCCATTTGCACGGAGCTTGAGCGGGCAGCGTGCACAGCTCCCCCCGAGGCTGCGGCCGCGTTCCTGACCCTGACGCCCGCCGAGTGGGGAGGGGAGTGACTGCCGAGACCGCCCGCTGCGCGAGGAGAGGCGGCAAAGGAAACCGCAGGTCACAACAAACAAACAAACGAGGAGAGAGCCCAGCCCGCAGAGGACAAACCCTCTGAAGCCCAGTGCCGTTCCCATCACCAGCGGAGCCGCGGGAACACACCACAGCCACCGCAGCGCACGCAAAACCGCTCTCGGGCGTTGACTACAGAATCCCCAGAAGGAGCTAGTAAGTGAACGAGCCGGGAACAGAACAAACGCAGAAGAGAAGCTAAAACAGGAGAGAAAACACGGAGCCAACTCGGGAGGGCGGGTCTCCGAGCGAGAGGCAGCGAGGACCGGGACGCCATGCTTCTCTGGAGAAAGGCCGGGCCTCGGGCTGGGAAGCGAATGCTGCCGGCGGCATGGACACAGCCCGGAGCTCAGGCCTGTCTGGGAGGAGCGCAGCCCCAAGGGTGAGCAAAGTGGAACTTGGACGGCCCTGGGCTCCGCGCCCACCCCTCCCCGTGCACAGAAGCGGAGCTTTCGGGCTCTTGGGGACGTCTGCGCCCAGACGTGTGTCTGAGACCTGCAAGGCCCGACCTCACAGACCCCGCTGCCCACGCGGCCGTGGCCAGGGGAGGGTTGGGGCACCAGCTCCAACAGAAGAAGCACAAGAACAGAAAGGGAGGAAGTCTCCAGGTCTGAAATCACCCGGAAACTGCAAGTTAAAGCACAGAGCTCCGAACACAAAGGCGACCGACAACTCCAGAGTGAACAGAAAACCTACAGCCGGGTGTGTGGCTCAGGGGTTGAGCGTCGACCTAGGAACCAAGAGATCGCAGTTCAATTCCCAGTCAGAGCACAGGCCTGAGTTGTGGGCTTGATCCCCAGTGGGGGGCGTGCAGGAGGTAGCCGATCCATGGTTCTCTTTCATCACTGATGTGTGTGTGTGTGTGTGTCTCTCTCTCTCTCTCTCTCTCTCTCCCCCTCTCCCTTCCTCTCTGAAATCAATAAAAAAAATATACTTTAAAAAAATACTACTCGTCATGATGACTGAGGTTTCTGGTGCCCCCAGCTGTGCCTCAGGCCAGTGCCTCGCTCTGTCCCCCTGAGCTTCAGAGCAGGGCGGGCTGAGCCAAAGCCACGTCTGTGGTTCGAGAACAGGCCGCCATCCTGGGCCCCGGGCTTTGGGTGCCGCTTCCGGAGGAACCACTGACAGTCTGGGTTTCCGGCTCACGCCCCGAAGTCCAGCCCACGTGCCTGGAGCCTGTGAGGCCAGCAGCTGCAGGCCAGGAGTTGGGGTGCAGACCCTGGCACTGGTGGGTGTGGTGGGAGCAAAGTTCAAGTGCCTTTTCGCTCTTGTTTGTAGACCTGCGACGGGCTCCCCATCCAGGAGCAGGAGGCAATAGCAGCGCAGCCCTGAGCCGACCGCCTCTGAGCTGCGTCCTTCCGTCTGGATCCCGGCCCCTCCCCAGGGGTCAGCAGCCTCTTACTACCCCTCAGCCTGGTCCAGACAGCAACGCCCAGCCACCTACCCACCCTGGCCAGGAATGTGCTGATTGCTGATAACGCGGCCCCTCCTGGCAACCACTGCCTGACCAAAGGCCTCTGCACTGTCTTCCAGCCTCAGCTCGTCCCCGGCACACGGCAGCCAGGCCGGAGCAGCTGCGGGACCAGGGCCCTGGGGACTGCGCCATGTGGACCTGCTGGTGGCTCTGGCCCCTGGTGGCCGTCTGCACCGCTGACCAGTTTCTGGATCAGGCAAAGAGAATTATGCAGAACACACCTGTCATTGACGGGTAAGTGGCCTCCGTGGGCTGGGGCTGGGAGCTGGGAGCCGGGAGCCGGGCCATGGGCCCCGGACGTGAGGCAGGACTGTCCTCCCTCTGCCTGGACTCCGTGTCTCCAGCTGTAACATGGGCCCTGCCCTTTGCTGGCCTTGGTTCTCTGTGGGGGCCTCACGGGGCCCCCAAAGGCCTCCACAGATGGGGGCCCACAGGGAATGGAGCAGGAGGCACGTGATGAGGTCCCTGGGGCACCTGGGGGCCAGGTCCCAGCGCAGAGTGGGTGCTGGGCTGAGGGACATGCGGGCCTGGCCGGGTCGTGCTCACTCAAGCCACCTGGCCTCGGCTTCCTCCCCTGACGCTGGAGGTGAGGGTGGGGTCCACCACAGGCCCCGGAAGCTGTGGCCCTCCTCCCTGAGACCCTTCCTCATGCCCCTTCCTTTTCCTGTGTCCACCTGGGGTGACCCCAGCAGGGGTGGGGTCAGCTTGACCTCACTCGATGCTCAGAGGACCCCCCTAGTTCAAGCCCCCAACCAAATCCCGGCGGTGCCCACGCCTGCACCCCAGACCCTGGTGCCACCTGTCACTCTCTCTGAGGTCACAGCCAGCTGGGCAGCACCCATGCATCTGCCCCCTCCACCTCCCAGGGCATCGGCATTGCCCCCCTCCGTCCTCACTCCCCCCGCTGCCCCCTCTCCCCTCCCCCCGCCCAGTGCTGGGCACCTCGTGAGCCGGACTCCCCGCTTCCTCCAGGCAAAGTCTGTCAGCACCACGGCCAGAGGGATCTAGTCCCGCTCAACCCCGTCCCCACCTGAGGCTGCAGCTGATCCCAGTGCCCCACAAGGCTCACACGGTCCTGGCTCATCCTGCACCCGCACCCCCTCAGCCCCCCAGGGCTAGTGGCAGGCCTTCCCTGACCTGGGGGTGCACTCAACCATTGAGCCACCCCAGCCAGGCTGCAATCGCTATTATTGATTTTGATTCCGTCAGCCTAGTCCTAGCCCCCCCAGAATGAGGGAACAACTCCTCCGGCTCCTGCTGCGGGCATCTTCCACCCGCCCCTGCTTCACCCCCCCCCCCCCGCCCCTGCCAGACTGCGGGCCTCCAGGGCAGGGAGCATGTGTGTGCCGGCACCTTGCACAGGCCCCTCGGAGGCAGAGAGGAGAGCAGGGGACTCGAAGCTCAGGAAGGAGATGGAGGGAGGGGGGGGGCAGGCTGAGTGGGCACCTGGCACCCCTCCTCCTCTGGGGCCCCCACAGCTCACTGTCTTCTCTGCACCCCCGCCCTGGTTTTCTCTGCTTACCTTGCAGAGTTTCTTGTTCAACAAACACCGAGGTTTCTGCCAAGTAGTAACGCCTGCACATTAATGAGCAGCCAGCACAAGCGGGGTGGGGGGTGGGGCTCTGCTCGCACTGCCAGGCCCCCAGGGTGCCCGTGAGTGCACGGGACCCAGTCCCTGCTTTCAGCGGGGCGGGGGTGAGGGGGGGAGGGTTCGAACGCTGCAGCCTGGCTGGGGTGGCTCAATGGTTGAGTGTCGACCAATGAACCAGGAGGTCAGGGTTCAATTCTTGGTCAGGGCATGTGCCCGGGTTGTGGGCTGGATCCCCAGTAGGGGGTGTGCAGGAGGCAGCCAATCCATGATTCTCTCTCCTCATTGATGCTTCTATCTCTCCCTCTCCCTTCCTCTCTGTAATCAACAAAAATATATTTTTTAAAAAAAATAGTGGATTGCAGGTCAGAGACCCAAATAAGTAGCTTCAACATTAGAGGAATCCAGAGGGAGTTCTGAGGGTGTGGTGCCATAAAGTGGCTGCAGCAGCTCCGGCCATCACATCTGCCTGCCGTCCTGCAGTAATGAAAGGGAAAGGGGAAAACCACGCCGTCTGTCACAGTCAGCTCTGGGGAGCTGTCACAGGGCAGAGTGAGTGACAGGGCCACCCCAGCTACCAGGGAGGGGGGAGTTTCTATTTCAATGGCCATGCGCCCGCGTGCCCATGTCACCAGGAAAAGGGGGAGAGTGGCCACCAGCAGTGCCTCCAGCAACAGCGGCCCGAGGGTGTGTGTTCGGCACTCGGGAGCCTCACCTTCCCTCGAGTGGCCTTGCTGCCGCTGAGGACCGTGCCCAGAGCACTAAGCTAAGGAGGCAGCTGCCTCCCCCACGTGGGGTTCCAGCGAAGGGTGGAGAGGCTGAGGGGCAGAGGGTCCCCAGGAAAGGAGCGCTGTCCCCTCCAGAGGCCTGCCCCAGGGACAGCGCCCAGAGCCGGACGCCCCCACCCCTGCAGGGAGGGAGTGACCTTGTCCACTCTCCACCACTCGGGCAGCCAAGGTGTCTGAGCCCCAGTCTCGTCCTTGTCGTGGCCATCACATCTCACCCTCACAGAACCCCTTGCCCCTCCCCAGAGAGCGGGGGGGGGGGGGGGGCTGCCAGGGTCTGAGGTGGAGCTTGCAGAGGAAGGGGTGGCATGTGGGGGGGGCCCCAGGACAAAACCCCCTCCAGGCCCAGACTGTCCTCCCAGCTCCTTGTTACCAGATTAGGATCCAGTGGGCTCCTGCCTAGATGTCCCATGTGTATACAGGCACATGTGTGGGTGTGTGTGTGTGAGCATGCACGTGTGTGAGTGTGTGTGCACGCACTTGCTCACAGTGACTGGTGCGTCTGTCTGGGCCTGACACTGTGTTCTAATCAGCTCCCAGGGGCCTGTGTGGCTTGCACAGGAGCATGGGACGCCTCGGATGGAAGGCCTATCCACTTAGGGCTCTCAGCGCAGGTTACCTGGCTCAGGTGTGCTCTGGGCACGAGTAATCTGCGTCCCCTGGGGCCAGCCTTGGCCTGAGCGTGTGAGAAGCAGGAATGAGAGAGGGGACAGAGGCCAGGGAGGAAGCTTGGAGCCCCAGGGCCCAGTGGCCACCGGGACCTGCCTCCTATCCCTCCTCCTGCCCCTCCAGGCACAATGACCTGCCGTGGCAGCTGCTGCGCAGGTTCAACAATGAGCTTCGGCAGAAGAACGCCAACCTGACCAGCCTGACGGGCACACACACCAACATCCCCAAGCTGAAGGCTGGTTTTGTGGGGGGCCAGGTACCGTCCGGCCAGCCCTGTGCTCACCCATCTTGGGGTCCACCCTCCTCCTCCCTTGGGTCCTGGCCAGTCTCCTTGGGGCCACAGACCTGGAGGGGACAGGCTGCGGGGACGGCTCCCAAGACCGGGGAGGGGGGACCAGACATTCACATGGGGGGGCGGCCTGGAGCCTCCGGTCCTAGCCCTGCCCCGTGGCCCCCAGTTCTGGTCTGCGTACACACCCTGCGACACCCAGAACAAAGACGCTGTGAAGAGGACGCTGGAGCAGATTGACGTCATCCACCGCATGTGCCAGATGTACCCCGAGACCTTCCAGTGTGTCACCACCAGCCAAGGTAGGTGCCGCCGGCCACCTCCCTGGCCCCACACCGCCCTCTAGTGAGCAGAGGCTGCTGGTGCGTATGCACCCCCTGGACGCCCAGGCACACCTGCCACCAGGTGCCCACAGCCCCGGCCGGGTGCCTCTGCTCACAGGCATCCGAGAGGCCTTCCGGGCGGGGAAGGTGGCCAGTCTGATCGGGGTGGAGGGTGGCCACTCCATCGACAGCAGCCTGGGCGTCCTGCGGGCACTCTACCTCCTGGGCATGCGGTACCTGACCCTCACGCACAGCTGCAACACGCCCTGGTGAGTGACACCAGGGAGGCCGGGCGGGGGGTGGGCTAGGGCCTAGGCTAGAGGGTGGCCGGGGCAAGCCCCCTGTGGGTGGGCGGGTGGGCGGGGACCACTGCGCTCCTCCCTCCAGGGCGGACAACTGGCTGGTGGACACCGGGGACCACGATGCCCAGCACAGCGGCCTATCGGACGACTTCGGGAAGGTGGGTGGCAGGGGCAAGCACCTCGGTTTCCCTCACTTGCAAAACGGAGCATCCTGGGCTGAGCATGTAGCTGGAACGCACTGGTCATCAGTGGCCCAACCCTCCAGCCAGGGAGTGTTGGACACCAGGCCAGCAGGGGGCCCTGCCCAAACGCCTCCCCCTGCCTGCACCTCTCAGGGGGCAGCGGTGAGCCCCAGAGGCCTGTGCCAATAAAGTGCACCCAGTGCAGCCCGCCTGGCCCATCGCCCCCCGACCGGGGTCCGGTGCTCCCGGCCCCTGAGCCCTGTGTCCCCCCAGAGCGTGGTGAGGGAGATGAACCGGCTGGGCGTCATCATCGACCTGGCCCACGTGTCTGTGGCCACCATGAAGGCCGCGCTCAACCAGTCCCAGGCCCCCGTCATCTTCAGCCACTCCTCCGCCTTCGCGTTGTGCAAGCACCGGCGAAACGTGCCGGACGACGTGCTCCAGCTGGTGGTGAGGGCGGGGGCTCTGCCCCGGGCGGTCCTGGGCCCCGGCGGTCCTCCCGGGCTCCAGTGCTGCCCCCACCCTGTGCCCACGGCTCCTCTCTCTCTGAGCAGAAGCAGACGGGCAGCCTGGTGATGGTGAACTTCTACAATGACTACGTCGCCTGCAAAAGGGAGGCCAACCTGTCTCAAGTGGCAGGTAGGTGGGTGCGAGCGGACGCATGGCTGGGGGCAGGGCGCCTCTCCCAGGACCCACACCGGCTGCCTCCCCCCAGACCACCTGGACCACATCAAGAAGGTGGCGGGAGCCGGAGCCGTGGGCTTTGGTGGGGACTTCGACGGTGTTACAAGGTGAGGATGGAGATTGTTCTGTGTGAGCTGGGGGTCGAGACCCCCAGGAACCTGTCAGGAGGGGCTGGAGGAGGGAAGTGTGTCCTGAGGGCCTTCCCAGCACCTCTCGCTCCGAAGGCCATCCCACGGCACCCCCCGTGCCTCAGGATGGGCAGGTGGCTGGGGCCCCAGGACCCCGACCCCTGGCTGCACAGCCTGGTCCTCTCGGCCTTCATCTCAGGCTCCCGGTGGGGCTTGAGGACGTGTCCAAGTACCCAAACCTGGTCGCCGAGCTGCTCAGGAGGCAGTGGACGGAGGCGGAGGTCAGGGGCGCCCTGGCTGACAACCTGCTGAGGGTCTTCGAGGCGGTGGAGCAGGTGAGGCTTGTTGGCGCGCCCGCCCTCCCCAGCCGGCGGCGGCAGCAGGCAGCCAACCCTGTCTGTCCCCAGGCCAGCGACCACGCCCGGGACCCCGAGGAGACGCCCATCGAGCAGAATTACCTGGACAGTTCCTGCAGGACGAGCTATGGCTACTCAGCGGCCCCCCGCCTCCACCTAAAGCCCGCGTCCCTGCTGGCCTCCCTCACCGCCCTCCTCCTCGGCCTGCGTCTCCTGTGACAGCCTGGGGACCAAGCCCCGGCACAGGGATGACTGCCCGTCGGGGCAGCCGACCCCAGGAACTGCTCCCGCGCACAAGGACTGGCCTGTCCTGCGTGGGCCCTGGGATCCCCGGGCCGTGCGCTGTGGGGGGCTCAGGCCAGGCCCACAGAGGCCCCTCAATAAAGGCACCGGCCCTTTGCGTCCTGAGGGTGTCATCCTGGAGGGCTCTCCCGCGTCCTGGGCACATCCTGGGAAAGGGCCCCTGGCTGGACGTCCAGGCACAGGAGGCCCGAGTGGTGGCAGGACAGGCCGGGAAGGGCTCGGGTCTGACAGGGGCTTCGCACGGACACCGCGAGGGTCTTTAAACACAGCCCAGGCTGCAGTGCCACCGCCCCCCGCCCCCCTGCACTTGGACACTCCCACCTATACACACACTTCCTCCTAATTATGCCTGCACACACCCACATGCATGTACACACACCTACACACACCCACACGCACTCACACACGTGCACGCACCCCCTTGGCTCAGCCTCCTGACAGATTGGAGGCGAGGCCAGCAGACCTCTCTGGGGTCACCTGCAGGGGCTCCTCCCAGTGAACTTGGTCCTGCTGCCTCCCCCCACCCCCACCACCCCGCCTCCCGGGCCTGGGCAGAGCGCACACATCCGTGGGTCGGGAGGGGAACAGCACCTCCCGCTGGACATTCGGTGCCTGTGTCTTGAGATGAATATTCTCGTCGGTAACAGACCCCGGTGGGGCCCCACCAGGTCAGAGCCTCTCCAGGCCCGAGAACGTGCCCTCGACAGGGCAGGCTTTGGCGACGGGCAGGAATTCCTCTGCTCAGGCGGCCCTGCCCAGCGTGGCCCCGCGGACCCTGGCAGCCACCTGGGCAGCCGTGCTATTCGCTCCCCAGCCCCTGGGAGGAGGCGTGAGCCCCCCAGGCTGTGGGAGCAGCTGGGGGTCTCGTGGGCACGGCCCTGCCTCATCCCCAGCTAGCACCTCCCCGGAGGATCCAAAGTGACCAGAAGGGACATGTGTGGGTATCTGCTCATCACTCCACTACGCCGGGGCTGTTTCTGGGGGGCTGTCAGGCGGTGGGAGGGGACCCTGGCGGCGTGAGAAAGGCTTTAATACTCGTCCTGAAATAGTCTCAACCACATTATGTTTAAAATTATTTCAAGGTAAAAACTCCAGATTCTGTCTGTCTGGGCCCGAGAATCTGATTCCCTGGGCCCCGCCTGCTGTCCTCCCAGGTCCCTCAGCCTCCTGCGTGGGGGGCCGGACGGCCACACTGAGGGGCCCACCTCCCCCCGCCCCCCCGCCCCAAAGCCACTGAAGCAAACCTGGAGCAATCTCAATCAACTTTTATTTACAGTAGCATTATGGGAAAAGGGCACATACGCCCACCGCCTCCCATGAGCCACGGCCTCCCCGCCCCCACCCGGGTCCCAGAAACCCACCTCTGAACCCCAGCACGCGGGCGCCCCGAAGGGCACGGCCAGGGAGGAAGGCGAGGTCGGTATCGCAGGAGAAAGGCCAGGTCTCACCCAGCCCACGCCCCTTCGGCTGCCCAACGCCGCCCACTGCACAGACACCACGGCTCCCACGCCCAGGAAGAAGCAAGCGCAGGAGTCAAGGTGAAGGTGTGAGGAGACTGGTCAGCCGGAGCCTCCGGGAAGGGCTGGTCAGCGGTCAGCTGTGCAGAGCCGGCCTGGCCGCACCCACCGCACAGCTCCACCAGCTGCACAGAGGAGGACGCAGACCCAACGCTGCCCCCTGCCGCCTGCTCCTTGTATTTTGGCAAAAAAGAAACCCCAAAACACACAAAAACAAACCAAACAGCTTCAGGAAAACAAAGTAAACTTCAGGACGTGAAGAACAGGAAGTGCAGCCGTCTCCTGGCCGTCCTAGCAGGTCATCGGAACGACCTGCTGCTCTGTCCTGGACACGCAGCCACAGCGGGGGCGGGGGAGGGGGGGCCCTCCCCACAAGGGCGGCTCTCTGGGCCGTCAGCCACTCTGGCTTCCAAGGTCAAGGGTGTGAGCACAGGCAGGAGGGGCCGTTGGAGGAGGCACTGCAGTTTAGTACCAGATGTGATTGTGTGGCTGACGGCTCCTCAGCCAGGCCCGGCACAGACGGGGCTCCAAGGGGTCACCCCGCACCCAGGCAGCAGGGGAGTGAGGACGTGCCCCAGAGTGGACACGCCTGGACTTGGGGCCAGCTTCCCCCAGGGGCTCAGCCAGCAGCAGAGGGCAGGACCAGGCTGGAGGAGACAGGACCCCACCCCTGGACGTTCTGCAAAGGCCACGGGGGACGTGTTTGCTGGGTGGCCCTCGAGGGGCCACATATCCTGGGGCCGTGCCTGCACCCATGTCTGTCTAGGGGTGGGGGAGGCCTGCCCGCTGCTGGGAGGGCTCCAGGTACTGCCTGGCAAGGGGACCCCGACCCCCACTGCTGTTGGTCAGCAGCACACCTGCTATCACAGGGCATCGCCACAGCCCGGGGCACAGAGGGAGCCCACAGACCCTCCAGCTGCTTGGCCCAAAGTCACAGAAACCACCCAGGAAAGTCAGAAGTTTGTGCAAACGCACCGCCGCCCAGCCTAGGAGGACAGGAGGGTTCCAGGCCCAGCAGGCGAGTGTGGAGAGCAGTGAGGGCTGACGCTGCAGGTCGGCACGAAGGCGAGAGGCAGGGCACGCGGGCCTGGAGGCTGCCTGCGCGGCTCCTAATTCCTCAGGGCGGCCAACCTGCAAAGCACAGCAGCGTTGCCAGGAGGGAAGGCGGCCTCGACACCCGCCCGCCCTCTCCGCACTCCTCTCCCCGAGTCCAGCGGCTCAGGGCTCTTCTAGCTGACACGCAGGAGGCTGTAAACAGCCATGTGCGACCCTTTGCACCGTGAGCTGTGGACGGGGAGCAACTCGCCTACGCAGTGCGGACGTGGACCGGGCAGGGAGAGCTCAGGGCTTGACGCAGAAGGGGTTTCACTTAAACTTGGGAACTTAGGAAGCTGGGCAGGAGCCACCTCCCTCGGTGCCTGCATCGTGCTGCGGGGCGGGGTGGGGGGCGGGGCGGGGCGGGGCGGGGTGGGGGTGGGGGTGGGGTGGGGGCGGGGGTGGGTTCTGAGCCGGGCATCTCCTCAGAAGGACCGGGGCCCCGCAGCCGAAGCCGCATGTCACACGCTGTCCTCCAGTCGCCGCCAGCCCACAGCCTGCCCGCTTGCCTCACAGGCGGCCGCAGAGTTCGAGCGATCACCCACCTGCGCGACAGCTGGTCCTCCTGGCTGCGCACGGAGCTCTCGCCCACGGCAGACGCGCCTTCGGGCAGCTGGCTGAGCTGGTCCAGCACCTCCAGGCCGTTCTCCTCCGCGATCTGCACGATGAGGCTGTCCACCTGCTCCTGCGGCGTGGTCAGCGTGGTGGCCGAGCTCATGGAGTCCTCCATCACCTGGGGGCCGGGCTCTGGGCAGTCAGGCCAAGCCGGGGAGCCCCCACCGCAGCCTCACAGGGGCCCCGGCCACACCACAGCCACCGTCTCGTTTCCTGCTCGCTCCCCACTCCCCCTCTCTCCAGCCTCTGGGTGTCAGGCAGGGAGTGTTTCTGGCCACCCCACCTGGAGACCGCGGGCCCCCCCTGCCCCAGGCCTCCTGTGCTCGCGCTGTGTGCTGTCGGGACCCTGACAAGGGTCAGGGACACGGAGGCGGCCCCACTGGGGCTCAGCACAGAGGACACCTGCCAACGCCAGGGAGGGAGCAACGCGGGGCAGCCACACGGGCCGCCCTCCCGACGCGCCGCCCGCCCGCCTGGAAGGGGCGACCTACCGAGGTGTGCACGTCCAGGTTCTGCACCTGCTGCTCGAACCTGTCCATCACCGCAGACACCTTCTGCAGGTCCATGCTGCTCAGCGCTCGGTCCAGGGCTTTGGTCACCTGCGCCATGTTCTTGGTCACCTGGCCCAGGAGGGAGTAAGGAGGCAACAGGACTGAGGAGGGGACATCCCACCAGGGACAGGCCCGAGCCCTCCTCCACCCAGGCCAGCGAGATCCAGCCCTGCCGAGCCGGCAGCCCCCGGGCCACACAGGCCCTCCTGCGGGCGCCCAGGAAACGCCGCCACCAGTGGACACGAGACCAGCGCGGCACGCGGGAAAGCCCGAGGACACCCGGCTCCAGGGCTGTGCTGTCCCTGGCAGACACTGGCTGTGCAGGGACTCCCCCGTCCACCCCGCAGACCCAAAGGGCCCTGGCATGACCCCGTCCAGCCCCAGCTGGTCCCCTGGACGTGGCCAGCAGGGGGAGCACCCACAGGTATGAGGCCTGGGCCAGACACTCACCCCCTCACCCCCTTCATGGTCACAGCTGTCTGCACCTTGGAGGCCACTGCGTCCACGCGAGACGCCATGCGCAGCCAGTTCACACCTTCATTCTTCTTGCGAATGGCATTCTCCGCGTAACACACGGGCACACTCCACGTTCTTCTGCTGCAGGGCCTGAAATTTGGGGCCATGCCCACCCTGCTCAGGGGTCTGGCCTGGCCTCTCCTGGGGTGTGGTTGCTGACGTGCCCCTTTCACAACCTTGGCAGGGCTGCGAGCTTCATGGAGATGCAGACACCCAGGCCCTCAGCGCAGCCCACAGTGGGTTTAGACGGGAAAGCCCTGGAAACATGGCCACCTGTCCCCCACCCCCTCCACTCCCGCGACTCACTCGGCCTCTTCAGCTCCCTCCCGAGCCTCTCACCCCCCCGCCCCCACACACACACCAGGGCTGAAGGCGAGGACGCAGCCACAGTGGGAAGGGGGCTCTCTGGCCCCCTCTCTGCCCTGGGAGCCAGTGTGGGCAAGACGTCCCCCAATCCAACACGCCCATTCAATAGCTGTCACAGAGGCCCCATCAGGGCAGCCAGACCCCCCTCGGCCTTTCCTTCTGTCCCTCCCTGGAGAGGCCCCGGGAGCCCTCCAGCCCTGCCCTCACCCCACAGAGGGGTTGCCTTCCCTCTGCCCAGGCTCTGGTGCCCGAGCTTCGCAGGGAAAAGCGGGCCTCAGTGCAGGGGTCAGGAGCGACCGCCAGAAGCCCCACTTCCTACACCATTTAGAAAAAACTCAAGTTCAGAACAGCGGGAATGAATAAAAGGCATGGACATCAAGGAAAAAGCATAGGCGATGCCTCATCTTTCTGCTCTGGATGCCTGGGGGTGGGGGGGCAGAAAAGGAGCCCCCCCCCTTTTCTGTGGCCTTAGCGGCGGCCCCTCCCCTTCCCTGCGGGGAAGCCACAGCCACGAAGAGATGCCAGGAGCCTAGCTGGTGTGGCTCAGGGGTTAAGCATCAACCTATGAACCAGGAGGTCACGGTTCGGATTCCCGGTTGGGGTACACGCCTGGGTTGCAGGCTCGATCCCCAATGTGGGGCGTATAGAAGGCAGCGATCCATGCTTCTCTCTCATCATTGAAGTTTCTATCTCTCTCCCTCTCCCTTCCTCTCTGAAATCAATAAAAATATATTTTTAAAAAAAGAAAGAACAAGAAAGAAGACCCAGGAGCAAGGACAGTGGCAGCGCCTCACCTTCTTCACCTTGGCCTGCTCCGCCTTCGAGTCCTTCTCCGCCTTCTTGGCCAGTTTCTCCAGCTGCTTCGCTGTGAACTGAGCAGAGGCGAGAGCCCTGGTCACACTGGCAAAGCCCTGCCCACCTAACAAGGTGCCTTCCACAGGTGTGCTTGTGAACAAGTGCCCGCAGCCGCCCACACCCCACCCTCCTGCCCATGGCAAAGCCCGGGGTGACGAGCAACACCAGCAGCTGGCGCACATCACGCTGGCCGGCCCCGTTGTTCAGTACTAACCAGGATGTTAAATGGGGGGTGCGGGCGGGGAGGGGCCCTGGAGGGGAAGAGCGGCAGAGCTTGCCCCGGATTCACCAGAAGTGCAAACGGCACCCAGACAGGAGGGACACTCAGATGCCCACACAGCCGCCTTCCATGGGATTGTAAAGGACTTGAGGTCACAGCTTTAAAAGCCCAGTGGAACATCAAGGGAGGAGCCTCATGCCCAAGTGTTTCTTCAAGGTAACACCTCTTTCACGGATGAGCCCAAGTGACCCTTGCCCTCAGCTGCTACCAGGCAACTCAGTAACCCCCTTGTCATCAGTCCCGGCTGAGCCTGGGCAGCGGTCACCAAGTGACAACCAGTCCGTGAGAGTGCGATTCACACCAACGTCCCGCTCACCAGCCAGCAGTGCGGGGGTTGGGGCCAAGGGCCCTTCGGTACGTACCTTCAGCTGGAACAGGGTATCTGCAAAGAGAGGAGACAGTTTGAGGATGTTAAGAAACGTGTACGAGCAATACTGCCAGCAAGCAGAGAGGGTCACTGGACCCTCCAGCACACAGAACTGGACCCAAGCACAGGAGGGGCCGGCACTGTCCGAGGGCTCGGGAAGACGGATGGGCCTGCAGCTCTGCTCCCGTCCGCGGTGGACACAGGGCCTGGGCGGCCCGCAGGGCCTCCTGAGCCTCAGGTCCCTCGCCGGCAACACCAGGATGGCGCCAGCTGACCCCAAGGGGTGAGTGTGCGGGCAGCGGAGGGTGCGGCCCCCCGTGAAAACTCAAGGTGGTGGCTGGTAATGAAAGCAACTTTGCAAAGGTCCCTTGGGATTCCTTCCGGGTTTAATAAGGCCGAGGACGTGACAGTGTATTTTTTTATAAGATGCTCTTTCCCTGAAAGCAAATGGATGGAAACAGCGGTGGGTGACGCTCCTCCATCGGAGAGCAGAGCCTTTCGAATCGCCCAGGGGGCCTCGCCATCCGCACCGAGGAGCCCAGGAGACCCGGGTGTTCTTGGCGAACCGCTTGGCAGCGGACTTGCTCCTGACGCAACCGAAGCCCAAAGGCCAGCGGACGCCAGTGCGTCTTAAAGCTACGACAGCGGTCCCACTGCTCTGTGGGGAGGAACCTCGGAGGTTCACCGCACTAGCTCGGCGTGAAGACGCCTCAAACCAGAGCGGGCGGACCTGTGGCTCTAGGAAGCGCAGGGAACCTGACCGGGCGCCCTGGGCTTAGAGCAGGAGAGCAGGGTGGCCGGTGCCCAGCGCTGCCCGCCCCCCCCCCCCCCATCCAGCTCATGCCAGACTCTGAGAGACCAGAACTTTGTGAAGGCGAAACCTCACCCCGAAGAAAGGGCTACGGGCATCACGCAGCTCCCGTGGGGAACCGCCTGGAGGAGGGAGTGTGTGTTGGGGGGGGGGGGGGCTCCCCCTTCTGAGGCCATTTGTACCCAATTCCTTCACACAGACGACATGGTTGCTGGCTCTCGCATGTCACAGAGGGGCCAGCCCTGAGCATCCAGCAGAGGTGGCAGCCCCTCCGTCGGCGTGTCCTCGGGGGGTGGGGGGGCCGCAGGCTGCCCCTCAATGTTCCCCACCTGCAGCGGGTCCCGCCCGGGGGCTGCTGGCCTGAGCTTTC
>NW_027223770.1:0-12500 GCF_028538775.1 Myotis yumanensis
CCCTAACCCTAACCCTAACCCTAACCCTAACCCTAACCCTAACCCTAACCCTAACCCTAACCCTAACCCTAACCCTAACCCTAACCCTAACCCTAACCCTAACCCTAACCCTAACCCTAACCCTAACCCTAACCCTAACCCTAACCCTAACCCTAACCCTAACCCTAACCCTAACCCTAACCCTAACCCTAACCCTAACCCTAACCCTAACCCTAACCCTAACCCTAACCCTAACCCTAACCCTAACCCTAACCCTAACCCTAACCCTAACCCTAACCCTAACCCTAACCCTAACCCTAACCCTAACCCTAACCCTAACCCTAACCCTAACCCTAACCCTAACCCTAACCCTAACCCTAACCCTAACCCTAACCCTAACCCTAACCCTAACCCTAACCCTAACCCTAACCCTAACCCTAACCCTAACCCTAACCCTAACCCTAACCCTAACCCTAACCCTAACCCTAACCCTAACCCTAACCCTAACCCTAACCCTAACCCTAACCCTAACCCTAACCCTAACCCTAACCCTAACCCTAACCCTAACCCTAACCCTAACCCTAACCCTAACCCTAACCCTAACCCTAACCCTAACCCTAACCCTAACCCTAACCCTAACCCTAACCCTAACCCTAACCCTAACCCTAACCCTAACCCTAACCCTAACCCTAACCCTAACCCTAACCCTAACCCTAACCCTAACCCTAACCCTAACCCTAACCCTAACCCTAACCCTAACCCTAACCCTAACCCTAACCCTAACCCTAACCCTAACCCTAACCCTAACCCTAACCCTAACCCTAACCCTAACCCTAACCCTAACCCTAACCCTAACCCTAACCCTAACCCTAACCCTAACCCTAACCCTAACCCTAACCCTAACCCTAACCCTAACCCTAACCCTAACCCTAACCCTAACCCTAACCCTAACCCTAACCCTAACCCTAACCCTAACCCTAACCCTAACCCTAACCCTAACCCTAACCCTAACCCTAACCCTAACCCTAACCCTAACCCTAACCCTAACCCTAACCCTAACCCTAACCCTAACCCTAACCCTAACCCTAACCCTAACCCTAACCCTAACCCTAACCCTAACCCTAACCCTAACCCTAACCCTAACCCTAACCCTAACCCTAACCCTAACCCTAACCCTAACCCTAACCCTAACCCTAACCCTAACCCTAACCCTAACCCTAACCCTAACCCTAACCCTAACCCTAACCCTAACCCTAACCCTAACCCTAACCCTAACCCTAACCCTAACCCTAACCCTAACCCTAACCCTAACCCTAACCCTAACCCTAACCCTAACCCTAACCCTAACCCTAACCCTAACCCTAACCCTAACCCTAACCCTAACCCTAACCCTAACCCTAACCCTAACCCTAACCCTAACCCTAACCCTAACCCTAACCCTAACCCTAACCCTAACCCTAACCCTAACCCTAACCCTAACCCTAACCCTAACCCTAACCCTAACCCTAACCCTAACCCTAACCCTAACCCTAACCCTAACCCTAACCCTAACCCTAACCCTAACCCTAACCCTAACCCTAACCCTAACCCTAACCCTAACCCTAACCCTAACCCTAACCCTAACCCTAACCCTAACCCTAACCCTAACCCTAACCCTAACCCTAACCCTAACCCTAACCCTAACCCTAACCCTAACCCTAACCCTAACCCTAACCCTAACCCTAACCCTAACCCTAACCCTAACCCTAACCCTAACCCTAACCCTAACCCTAACCCTAACCCTAACCCTAACCCTAACCCTAACCCTAACCCTAACCCTAACCCTAACCCTAACCCTAACCCTAACCCTAACCCTAACCCTAACCCTAACCCTAACCCTAACCCTAACCCTAACCCTAACCCTAACCCTAACCCTAACCCTAACCCTAACCCTAACCCTAACCCTAACCCTAACCCTAACCCTAACCCTAACCCTAACCCTAACCCTAACCCTAACCCTAACCCTAACCCTAACCCTAACCCTAACCCTAACCCTAACCCTAACCCTAACCCTAACCCTAACCCTAACCCTAACCCTAACCCTAACCCTAACCCTAACCCTAACCCTAACCCTAACCCTAACCCTAACCCTAACCCTAACCCTAACCCTAACCCTAACCCTAACCCTAACCCTAACCCTAACCCTAACCCTAACCCTAACCCTAACCCTAACCCTAACCCTAACCCTAACCCTAACCCTAACCCTAACCCTAACCCTAACCCTAACCCTAACCCTAACCCTAACCCTAACCCTAACCCTAACCCTAACCCTAACCCTAACCCTAACCCTAACCCTAACCCTAACCCTAACCCTAACCCTAACCCTAACCCTAACCCTAACCCTAACCCTAACCCTAACCCTAACCCTAACCCTAACCCTAACCCTAACCCTAACCCTAACCCTAACCCTAACCCTAACCCTAACCCTAACCCTAACCCTAACCCTAACCCTAACCCTAACCCTAACCCTAACCCTAACCCTAACCCTAACCCTAACCCTAACCCTAACCCTAACCCTAACCCTAACCCTAACCCTAACCCTAACCCTAACCCTAACCCTAACCCTAACCCTAACCCTAACCCTAACCCTAACCCTAACCCTAACCCTAACCCTAACCCTAACCCTAACCCTAACCCTAACCCTAACCCTAACCCTAACCCTAACCCTAACCCTAACCCTAACCCTAACCCTAACCCTAACCCTAACCCTAACCCTAACCCTAACCCTAACCCTAACCCTAACCCTAACCCTAACCCTAACCCTAACCCTAACCCTAACCCTAACCCTAACCCTAACCCTAACCCTAACCCTAACCCTAACCCTAACCCTAACCCTAACCCTAACCCTAACCCTAACCCTAACCCTAACCCTAACCCTAACCCTAACCCTAACCCTAACCCTAACCCTAACCCTAACCCTAACCCTAACCCTAACCCTAACCCTAACCCTAACCCTAACCCTAACCCTAACCCTAACCCTAACCCTAACCCTAACCCTAACCCTAACCCTAACCCTAACCCTAACCCTAACCCTAACCCTAACCCTAACCCTAACCCTAACCCTAACCCTAACCCTAACCCTAACCCTAACCCTAACCCTAACCCTAACCCTAACCCTAACCCTAACCCTAACCCTAACCCTAACCCTAACCCTAACCCTAACCCTAACCCTAACCCTAACCCTAACCCTAACCCTAACCCTAACCCTAACCCTAACCCTAACCCTAACCCTAACCCTAACCCTAACCCTAACCCTAACCCTAACCCTAACCCTAACCCTAACCCTAACCCTAACCCTAACCCTAACCCTAACCCTAACCCTAACCCTAACCCTAACCCTAACCCTAACCCTAACCCTAACCCTAACCCTAACCCTAACCCTAACCCTAACCCTAACCCTAACCCTAACCCTAACCCTAACCCTAACCCTAACCCTAACCCTAACCCTAACCCTAACCCTAACCCTAACCCTAACCCTAACCCTAACCCTAACCCTAACCCTAACCCTAACCCTAACCCTAACCCTAACCCTAACCCTAACCCTAACCCTAACCCTAACCCTAACCCTAACCCTAACCCTAACCCTAACCCTAACCCTAACCCTAACCCTAACCCTAACCCTAACCCTAACCCTAACCCTAACCCTAACCCTAACCCTAACCCTAACCCTAACCCTAACCCTAACCCTAACCCTAACCCTAACCCTAACCCTAACCCTAACCCTAACCCTAACCCTAACCCTAACCCTAACCCTAACCCTAACCCTAACCCTAACCCTAACCCTAACCCTAACCCTAACCCTAACCCTAACCCTAACCCTAACCCTAACCCTAACCCTAACCCTAACCCTAACCCTAACCCTAACCCTAACCCTAACCCTAACCCTAACCCTAACCCTAACCCTAACCCTAACCCTAACCCTAACCCTAACCCTAACCCTAACCCTAACCCTAACCCTAACCCTAACCCTAACCCTAACCCTAACCCTAACCCTAACCCTAACCCTAACCCTAACCCTAACCCTAACCCTAACCCTAACCCTAACCCTAACCCTAACCCTAACCCTAACCCTAACCCTAACCCTAACCCTAACCCTAACCCTAACCCTAACCCTAACCCTAACCCTAACCCTAACCCTAACCCTAACCCTAACCCTAACCCTAACCCTAACCCTAACCCTAACCCTAACCCTAACCCTAACCCTAACCCTAACCCTAACCCTAACCCTAACCCTAACCCTAACCCTAACCCTAACCCTAACCCTAACCCTAACCCTAACCCTAACCCTAACCCTAACCCTAACCCTAACCCTAACCCTAACCCTAACCCTAACCCTAACCCTAACCCTAACCCTAACCCTAACCCTAACCCTAACCCTAACCCTAACCCTAACCCTAACCCTAACCCTAACCCTAACCCTAACCCTAACCCTAACCCTAACCCTAACCCTAACCCTAACCCTAACCCTAACCCTAACCCTAACCCTAACCCTAACCCTAACCCTAACCCTAACCCTAACCCTAACCCTAACCCTAACCCTAACCCTAACCCTAACCCTAACCCTAACCCTAACCCTAACCCTAACCCTAACCCTAACCCTAACCCTAACCCTAACCCTAACCCTAACCCTAACCCTAACCCTAACCCTAACCCTAACCCTAACCCTAACCCTAACCCTAACCCTAACCCTAACCCTAACCCTAACCCTAACCCTAACCCTAACCCTAACCCTAACCCTAACCCTAACCCTAACCCTAACCCTAACCCTAACCCTAACCCTAACCCTAACCCTAACCCTAACCCTAACCCTAACCCTAACCCTAACCCTAACCCTAACCCTAACCCTAACCCTAACCCTAACCCTAACCCTAACCCTAACCCTAACCCTAACCCTAACCCTAACCCTAACCCTAACCCTAACCCTAACCCTAACCCTAACCCTAACCCTAACCCTAACCCTAACCCTAACCCTAACCCTAACCCTAACCCTAACCCTAACCCTAACCCTAACCCTAACCCTAACCCTAACCCTAACCCTAACCCTAACCCTAACCCTAACCCTAACCCTAACCCTAACCCTAACCCTAACCCTAACCCTAACCCTAACCCTAACCCTAACCCTAACCCTAACCCTAACCCTAACCCTAACCCTAACCCTAACCCTAACCCTAACCCTAACCCTAACCCTAACCCTAACCCTAACCCTAACCCTAACCCTAACCCTAACCCTAACCCTAACCCTAACCCTAACCCTAACCCTAACCCTAACCCTAACCCTAACCCTAACCCTAACCCTAACCCTAACCCTAACCCTAACCCTAACCCTAACCCTAACCCTAACCCTAACCCTAACCCTAACCCTAACCCTAACCCTAACCCTAACCCTAACCCTAACCCTAACCCTAACCCTAACCCTAACCCTAACCCTAACCCTAACCCTAACCCTAACCCTAACCCTAACCCTAACCCTAACCCTAACCCTAACCCTAACCCTAACCCTAACCCTAACCCTAACCCTAACCCTAACCCTAACCCTAACCCTAACCCTAACCCTAACCCTAACCCTAACCCTAACCCTAACCCTAACCCTAACCCTAACCCTAACCCTAACCCTAACCCTAACCCTAACCCTAACCCTAACCCTAACCCTAACCCTAACCCTAACCCTAACCCTAACCCTAACCCTAACCCTAACCCTAACCCTAACCCTAACCCTAACCCTAACCCTAACCCTAACCCTAACCCTAACCCTAACCCTAACCCTAACCCTAACCCTAACCCTAACCCTAACCCTAACCCTAACCCTAACCCTAACCCTAACCCTAACCCTAACCCTAACCCTAACCCTAACCCTAACCCTAACCCTAACCCTAACCCTAACCCTAACCCTAACCCTAACCCTAACCCTAACCCTAACCCTAACCCTAACCCTAACCCTAACCCTAACCCTAACCCTAACCCTAACCCTAACCCTAACCCTAACCCTAACCCTAACCCTAACCCTAACCCTAACCCTAACCCTAACCCTAACCCTAACCCTAACCCTAACCCTAACCCTAACCCTAACCCTAACCCTAACCCTAACCCTAACCCTAACCCTAACCCTAACCCTAACCCTAACCCTAACCCTAACCCTAACCCTAACCCTAACCCTAACCCTAACCCTAACCCTAACCCTAACCCTAACCCTAACCCTAACCCTAACCCTAACCCTAACCCTAACCCTAACCCTAACCCTAACCCTAACCCTAACCCTAACCCTAACCCTAACCCTAACCCTAACCCTAACCCTAACCCTAACCCTAACCCTAACCCTAACCCTAACCCTAACCCTAACCCTAACCCTAACCCTAACCCTAACCCTAACCCTAACCCTAACCCTAACCCTAACCCTAACCCTAACCCTAACCCTAACCCTAACCCTAACCCTAACCCTAACCCTAACCCTAACCCTAACCCTAACCCTAACCCTAACCCTAACCCTAACCCTAACCCTAACCCTAACCCTAACCCTAACCCTAACCCTAACCCTAACCCTAACCCTAACCCTAACCCTAACCCTAACCCTAACCCTAACCCTAACCCTAACCCTAACCCTAACCCTAACCCTAACCCTAACCCTAACCCTAACCCTAACCCTAACCCTAACCCTAACCCTAACCCTAACCCTAACCCTAACCCTAACCCTAACCCTAACCCTAACCCTAACCCTAACCCTAACCCTAACCCTAACCCTAACCCTAACCCTAACCCTAACCCTAACCCTAACCCTAACCCTAACCCTAACCCTAACCCTAACCCTAACCCTAACCCTAACCCTAACCCTAACCCTAACCCTAACCCTAACCCTAACCCTAACCCTAACCCTAACCCTAACCCTAACCCTAACCCTAACCCTAACCCTAACCCTAACCCTAACCCTAACCCTAACCCTAACCCTAACCCTAACCCTAACCCTAACCCTAACCCTAACCCTAACCCTAACCCTAACCCTAACCCTAACCCTAACCCTAACCCTAACCCTAACCCTAACCCTAACCCTAACCCTAACCCTAACCCTAACCCTAACCCTAACCCTAACCCTAACCCTAACCCTAACCCTAACCCTAACCCTAACCCTAACCCTAACCCTAACCCTAACCCTAACCCTAACCCTAACCCTAACCCTAACCCTAACCCTAACCCTAACCCTAACCCTAACCCTAACCCTAACCCTAACCCTAACCCTAACCCTAACCCTAACCCTAACCCTAACCCTAACCCTAACCCTAACCCTAACCCTAACCCTAACCCTAACCCTAACCCTAACCCTAACCCTAACCCTAACCCTAACCCTAACCCTAACCCTAACCCTAACCCTAACCCTAACCCTAACCCTAACCCTAACCCTAACCCTAACCCTAACCCTAACCCTAACCCTAACCCTAACCCTAACCCTAACCCTAACCCTAACCCTAACCCTAACCCTAACCCTAACCCTAACCCTAACCCTAACCCTAACCCTAACCCTAACCCTAACCCTAACCCTAACCCTAACCCTAACCCTAACCCTAACCCTAACCCTAACCCTAACCCTAACCCTAACCCTAACCCTAACCCTAACCCTAACCCTAACCCTAACCCTAACCCTAACCCTAACCCTAACCCTAACCCTAACCCTAACCCTAACCCTAACCCTAACCCTAACCCTAACCCTAACCCTAACCCTAACCCTAACCCTAACCCTAACCCTAACCCTAACCCTAACCCTAACCCTAACCCTAACCCTAACCCTAACCCTAACCCTAACCCTAACCCTAACCCTAACCCTAACCCTAACCCTAACCCTAACCCTAACCCTAACCCTAACCCTAACCCTAACCCTAACCCTAACCCTAACCCTAACCCTAACCCTAACCCTAACCCTAACCCTAACCCTAACCCTAACCCTAACCCTAACCCTAACCCTAACCCTAACCCTAACCCTAACCCTAACCCTAACCCTAACCCTAACCCTAACCCTAACCCTAACCCTAACCCTAACCCTAACCCTAACCCTAACCCTAACCCTAACCCTAACCCTAACCCTAACCCTAACCCTAACCCTAACCCTAACCCTAACCCTAACCCTAACCCTAACCCTAACCCTAACCCTAACCCTAACCCTAACCCTAACCCTAACCCTAACCCTAACCCTAACCCTAACCCTAACCCTAACCCTAACCCTAACCCTAACCCTAACCCTAACCCTAACCCTAACCCTAACCCTAACCCTAACCCTAACCCTAACCCTAACCCTAACCCTAACCCTAACCCTAACCCTAACCCTAACCCTAACCCTAACCCTAACCCTAACCCTAACCCTAACCCTAACCCTAACCCTAACCCTAACCCTAACCCTAACCCTAACCCTAACCCTAACCCTAACCCTAACCCTAACCCTAACCCTAACCCTAACCCTAACCCTAACCCTAACCCTAACCCTAACCCTAACCCTAACCCTAACCCTAACCCTAACCCTAACCCTAACCCTAACCCTAACCCTAACCCTAACCCTAACCCTAACCCTAACCCTAACCCTAACCCTAACCCTAACCCTAACCCTAACCCTAACCCTAACCCTAACCCTAACCCTAACCCTAACCCTAACCCTAACCCTAACCCTAACCCTAACCCTAACCCTAACCCTAACCCTAACCCTAACCCTAACCCTAACCCTAACCCTAACCCTAACCCTAACCCTAACCCTAACCCTAACCCTAACCCTAACCCTAACCCTAACCCTAACCCTAACCCTAACCCTAACCCTAACCCTAACCCTAACCCTAACCCTAACCCTAACCCTAACCCTAACCCTAACCCTAACCCTAACCCTAACCCTAACCCTAACCCTAACCCTAACCCTAACCCTAACCCTAACCCTAACCCTAACCCTAACCCTAACCCTAACCCTAACCCTAACCCTAACCCTAACCCTAACCCTAACCCTAACCCTAACCCTAACCCTAACCCTAACCCTAACCCTAACCCTAACCCTAACCCTAACCCTAACCCTAACCCTAACCCTAACCCTAACCCTAACCCTAACCCTAACCCTAACCCTAACCCTAACCCTAACCCTAACCCTAACCCTAACCCTAACCCTAACCCTAACCCTAACCCTAACCCTAACCCTAACCCTAACCCTAACCCTAACCCTAACCCTAACCCTAACCCTAACCCTAACCCTAACCCTAACCCTAACCCTAACCCTAACCCTAACCCTAACCCTAACCCTAACCCTAACCCTAACCCTAACCCTAACCCTAACCCTAACCCTAACCCTAACCCTAACCCTAACCCTAACCCTAACCCTAACCCTAACCCTAACCCTAACCCTAACCCTAACCCTAACCCTAACCCTAACCCTAACCCTAACCCTAACCCTAACCCTAACCCTAACCCTAACCCTAACCCTAACCCTAACCCTAACCCTAACCCTAACCCTAACCCTAACCCTAACCCTAACCCTAACCCTAACCCTAACCCTAACCCTAACCCTAACCCTAACCCTAACCCTAACCCTAACCCTAACCCTAACCCTAACCCTAACCCTAACCCTAACCCTAACCCTAACCCTAACCCTAACCCTAACCCTAACCCTAACCCTAACCCTAACCCTAACCCTAACCCTAACCCTAACCCTAACCCTAACCCTAACCCTAACCCTAACCCTAACCCTAACCCTAACCCTAACCCTAACCCTAACCCTAACCCTAACCCTAACCCTAACCCTAACCCTAACCCTAACCCTAACCCTAACCCTAACCCTAACCCTAACCCTAACCCTAACCCTAACCCTAACCCTAACCCTAACCCTAACCCTAACCCTAACCCTAACCCTAACCCTAACCCTAACCCTAACCCTAACCCTAACCCTAACCCTAACCCTAACCCTAACCCTAACCCTAACCCTAACCCTAACCCTAACCCTAACCCTAACCCTAACCCTAACCCTAACCCTAACCCTAACCCTAACCCTAACCCTAACCCTAACCCTAACCCTAACCCTAACCCTAACCCTAACCCTAACCCTAACCCTAACCCTAACCCTAACCCTAACCCTAACCCTAACCCTAACCCTAACCCTAACCCTAACCCTAACCCTAACCCTAACCCTAACCCTAACCCTAACCCTAACCCTAACCCTAACCCTAACCCTAACCCTAACCCTAACCCTAACCCTAACCCTAACCCTAACCCTAACCCTAACCCTAACCCTAACCCTAACCCTAACCCTAACCCTAACCCTAACCCTAACCCTAACCCTAACCCTAACCCTAACCCTAACCCTAACCCTAACCCTAACCCTAACCCTAACCCTAACCCTAACCCTAACCCTAACCCTAACCCTAACCCTAACCCTAACCCTAACCCTAACCCTAACCCTAACCCTAACCCTAACCCTAACCCTAACCCTAACCCTAACCCTAACCCTAACCCTAACCCTAACCCTAACCCTAACCCTAACCCTAACCCTAACCCTAACCCTAACCCTAACCCTAACCCTAACCCTAACCCTAACCCTAACCCTAACCCTAACCCTAACCCTAACCCTAACCCTAACCCTAACCCTAACCCTAACCCTAACCCTAACCCTAACCCTAACCCTAACCCTAACCCTAACCCTAACCCTAACCCTAACCCTAACCCTAACCCTAACCCTAACCCTAACCCTAACCCTAACCCTAACCCTAACCCTAACCCTAACCCTAACCCTAACCCTAACCCTAACCCTAACCCTAACCCTAACCCTAACCCTAACCCTAACCCTAACCCTAACCCTAACCCTAACCCTAACCCTAACCCTAACCCTAACCCTAACCCTAACCCTAACCCTAACCCTAACCCTAACCCTAACCCTAACCCTAACCCTAACCCTAACCCTAACCCTAACCCTAACCCTAACCCTAACCCTAACCCTAACCCTAACCCTAACCCTAACCCTAACCCTAACCCTAACCCTAACCCTAACCCTAACCCTAACCCTAACCCTAACCCTAACCCTAACCCTAACCCTAACCCTAACCCTAACCCTAACCCTAACCCTAACCCTAACCCTAACCCTAACCCTAACCCTAACCCTAACCCTAACCCTAACCCTAACCCTAACCCTAACCCTAACCCTAACCCTAACCCTAACCCTAACCCTAACCCTAACCCTAACCCTAACCCTAACCCTAACCCTAACCCTAACCCTAACCCTAACCCTAACCCTAACCCTAACCCTAACCCTAACCCTAACCCTAACCCTAACCCTAACCCTAACCCTAACCCTAACCCTAACCCTAACCCTAACCCTAACCCTAACCCTAACCCTAACCCTAACCCTAACCCTAACCCTAACCCTAACCCTAACCCTAACCCTAACCCTAACCCTAACCCTAACCCTAACCCTAACCCTAACCCTAACCCTAACCCTAACCCTAACCCTAACCCTAACCCTAACCCTAACCCTAACCCTAACCCTAACCCTAACCCTAACCCTAACCCTAACCCTAACCCTAACCCTAACCCTAACCCTAACCCTAACCCTAACCCTAACCCTAACCCTAACCCTAACCCTAACCCTAACCCTAACCCTAACCCTAACCCTAACCCTAACCCTAACCCTAACCCTAACCCTAACCCTAACCCTAACCCTAACCCTAACCCTAACCCTAACCCTAACCCTAACCCTAACCCTAACCCTAACCCTAACCCTAACCCTAACCCTAACCCTAACCCTAACCCTAACCCTAACCCTAACCCTAACCCTAACCCTAACCCTAACCCTAACCCTAACCCTAACCCTAACCCTAACCCTAACCCTAACCCTAACCCTAACCCTAACCCTAACCCTAACCCTAACCCTAACCCTAACCCTAACCCTAACCCTAACCCTAACCCTAACCCTAACCCTAACCCTAACCCTAACCCTAACCCTAACCCTAACCCTAACCCTAACCCTAACCCTAACCCTAACCCTAACCCTAACCCTAACCCTAACCCTAACCCTAACCCTAACCCTAACCCTAACCCTAACCCTAACCCTAACCCTAACCCTAACCCTAACCCTAACCCTAACCCTAACCCTAACCCTAACCCTAACCCTAACCCTAACCCTAACCCTAACCCTAACCCTAACCCTAACCCTAACCCTAACCCTAACCCTAACCCTAACCCTAACCCTAACCCTAACCCTAACCCTAACCCTAACCCTAACCCTAACCCTAACCCTAACCCTAACCCTAACCCTAACCCTAACCCTAACCCTAACCCTAACCCTAACCCTAACCCTAACCCTAACCCTAACCCTAACCCTAACCCTAACCCTAACCCTAACCCTAACCCTAACCCTAACCCTAACCCTAACCCTAACCCTAACCCTAACCCTAACCCTAACCCTAACCCTAACCCTAACCCTAACCCTAACCCTAACCCTAACCCTAACCCTAACCCTAACCCTAACCCTAACCCTAACC
>NW_027223770.1:17500-230000 GCF_028538775.1 Myotis yumanensis
CTTCAATCTCGAAGCATTGTGAGGCTCTCATTGAGCCTTCCTCCTCATGGCCTCTCGTTCTGGCCTATGCTCATCTCTGATGGGTGTTGACATTACTGACCCCGGAACCGCGGGTGTCCTCCGTAGAATTGGTTGGCGGGTTTTTTGTTGTTGTTGTTTTATCGTAGGGAACGAGTTATTTTGTTTCTTTGTTTGTTTGTTTGTTTGTTTTTACCACACCTTTTCGGGTTATTATGGCCAAGGTGAAAACAGCAACTGGTAAAATGAATCCTGAAAATGACTCCACACAAAACAGGTCTTTTTCAGAGTTATTTAATAAAATAAAAGTTAAGAAAAAATCTGTCTAGGAGTTTTGTATCCTATTTCCAAACAGAAGAAACAACTCCATCATTGGCCCCAGGTCCCTGGCCATCCTCGCGCACACTGACTTGCTGGTGCTTTAGCTGGTGCCTATCATCGCATCGTCTTCGTCCAGCAGGGCGTCCATCTCCTCGAAGTCGTTCTGACCGTCCAAGTCCTTGGTGTCCTTCATCGCACTGTCAGCGTCCAGCTGGGAGTCCAACTCCTCGGTGTCCCTCATGGAGCTGTAAGCGTCCTTCTGGGCTTCCAACTTTTTGGTGTCCCTCATGGCATGGTAAGCGCCCAGGTGGGCGTTCATCCTTTTGGTGTCCCTCATCGAGTTGTAAGCGTCCTT
The DNA here is from genome assembly GCF_028538775.1 of Myotis yumanensis. NCBI lineage: Eukaryota > Metazoa > Chordata > Mammalia > Chiroptera > Vespertilionidae > Myotis > Myotis yumanensis. The sequence continues at coordinate 18,195 of NW_027223770.1, forward strand.
TTGTGTGTTCAAGTGCTGGGTGCCCCTCATCGCCCTGTAAGCGTCCTGCTTGTCGTCCAACTGCTTGGGGCCCCTCATGAAGTTGTAAGTGTCCAGCTGGGTGTCCAACTCCTCCGCCGAGATGTGTCGCTTTGAATGGCGGCCAGTGCGCCTGCCTGGACGCTGGTTGCCTCCTCGGGAGCGGCCCTGAGTGCCGCCACTGCCGCCGAAGCCTCCAGATCCTCGGTTTGTAGGCACACAGCCTCTGTTGACACTCCGTACTGGCCTGGGCATCGTGTCTATCTGCGAGTTGAGGACCTGGATGTGGAGGGGACAGCAATCCAAAGGGACGCCGTTGTACTGTTTCCTGGCTTCCAGGGCATCTGCCTTGCGCTCAAAGTGCACGTGGGCTGTTCCCAGGCTGCGGCCAGAGTGGTCGTAATGGACAGTGGCCTGCTTCAGAGGCCCGAACTCCGCAAACAGCTGCTGGATGTCCACATCGGACACTCCGAAGTCCAGGTTGGACAGCAGCAGCTTCCCCCCGTCATCAGGCCGGCACCCCTGCCAAAGGCCATGCGGAAGCGGTCGTGTTGCCACTCGTCGGGAAGCTGTCTCGGCCTGCTGTAGGCTACGGGCTGGTTCCTGCCTCTGCCGAGGGCCACCCTGTTCCGGAACGGCCCGCTGCCCCAGCTCTCGGGAGCAGCGGCTTACGCTCCGCCACCGTGGCCTCCCTTGGAACCGACCCTGCCTCCGCCCGGCCGAGGTCCCTGCCTCTGCCGCGGCTGTGGCCGTGGCCGTGGCCGTGGCCTCCCTGGGAGCTGGCCCGGCCTCGGTCCCAGCCTCGGTCTCGGTCCGTGTCCCCGCCCCAGCCCCCGCCGCGGCCCTGGCCCCAGCCATTGCCCTCCCGCTGGCTCGGGTCCAGCTTAATGATGTTTTCCAGTGACATGTGGATTTTGTCGGCCATGGCGGGCCCCGAATCATCCTTGGACCGAGCCCGTGCGGAGGTACGCTGGTCCTTCACTTCCCGCGCGGCACCGGAACTGTTCCTGTCCGGGCACCAGATGTTGGGGTCCAGGCCCAGAGGTTCCCAAATGTGTGCACGATTAGGTGAAGAAGAAATGACACCGAGACAGTGTTCAGTGGATCTGCAGCCTGCCAGGCTCTAGCCAGGTGCTCTATCGGCTTCTATGTCCCGGGACCGGGTCTTGGCAAGACCTCTCTCCTGAAAGCTCCCTCGTAGAACGAGGATGACGACCACGACCACAAGCCTAGGGCTGAGAAGCTCTGCAAAGAAGGCCCTGCGTTCTTTTATAGCCCCAGAGCTGGTGGGAAGAGCCAAATCACCCACCCGCTCACCAATCAGCCCCCGCAGGACCAACGTCACCGGTTGGGCCTCAAGTTGAGGGGAGGAGGCTTGCATTGGCACTGCAGGACCAGGAGAAGGCGCCACTGGCCCGCCCAAGCCATTCACGGGGCTTGGGGGAGGATTGAGCGACGGGGCAGGTGCCCAAGGAGGCCCGCAGGGCTCCCTCTCCACGCCTTGCGGGACAGCATCGCCGTTTTTTCTCGGTGGAAGTGGGGACAATACATACTTAGACAGGCTCCGGTGGGCCCAGGATGGGCCAAAAGGAAAGAAAGCCACGGAAAATCTCCTAGGCGTGCCTCACTCAGCAGATATCTTGTTAGCCGGACCTTGTGCTCCTGTGTGTGTGTGTGTGTGTGTGTGTGTGTGTGTGTGTGTGGCGGGAGGACTCGGGGGGCTGGGGGGGTTGGAGGTGGGAGGGATAGGTGTGTGGGTGTGGGTGTGGGTGTGGGTGTGGGTGTGGGTGTGGGTGTGGGAGTTTGTGTGTGCGAGCGAGCGTGTGCGTCTGTGCGTGTACATCCGCAGTCACGCACGGACACTCCTTGCTTTGAACGGTCTGTCGCCATCCATGAACACCCTTCAGCCCCTGCCTTCTCAGAGACAACGCCCCCTGCAGGTCCTTCTCTCCTGGGGTCTAGCCAGAAATGGGGAAGTCCAGTCACCTGCCTGTGCTTTCCCCACAGGAGGTTTCAGGAGGGGGGCTTGCATTGACGTTTCTCAACCAGCAGAGGGCGGGATGGGCTCCTTGTCCCCTGCTCCAGTCCACACAAATTCTGTAATCCACAGCCAAAGATGACTTCCTGGCCTGTCCATCTGATCGACACCCTGCCCACGCCCACCCCCCTCACCCCCCACCTCCAACCCTCCCCCCACCCCGCTCACTCTGTGCATGGATGGTCAGGCCCCCGCCCAGAGAACAAGTCCAGGCCTGGCCACCTGGGCTTGCCAAAGCCTCAGAAATTGGAAAGGCGGGAGCAACCTTTTTTTTCTGAGGAGGGTTTTTTGTTGTTGTTGTTTTATCGTAGGGAATGAGTTATTTTGTTTCTTTGTTTGCTTGTTTGTTTGTTTGTTTTTCCCACACCTTTTCGGGTGATTATGGCCAAGGTGAAAACAGCAACCGGTAAAATGAATCCCGAAAATGACTCGGCACAAAACCGGTCTTTTTCAGAGTTATTGAATAAAATAAAAGTTAACAAAAAATCTGTCTAGGAGTTTTGTATCCTATTTCCAAACAGAAGAAACAACTCCATCATTGGCCCCAGGTCCCTGGCCATCCTCGAGCACACTGACTTGCCGGTGCTTTAGCTGGTGTCCATCATCACATCGTCATCGTCCAGCAGGGCGTCCAAGTCCTTGGTGTCCTTCATCGCACTGTCAGCGTCCAGCTGGGAGTCCAACTCCTCGGTGTCCCTCATGGAGCTGTAAGCGTCCTTCTGGGCGTCCAACTTTTTGGTGTCCCTCATGGCATGGTAAGCGTCCAGGTGGGTGTTCATCCTTTTGGTGTCCCTCATTGAGTTGCAAGCGCCCTTTTGGGTGTCCAACTGCTGGGTGCCCCTCATTGTGCTGTAAGCGTCCTGCTTGGCGTCCAACTGCTTGGTACCCCTCATTAAGTTGTAAGCGTCCAGCTGAGTGTCCAGCTCCTCAGCCAAGATCTGTCGCTTTTAATGTCGGTCAGTGTGCCTGCCTGTACGCCGGTTGCCTCCGTGGGCACGGCCCTGAGTGCCGCCCCCAAAGCCTCCAGATCCTCGGTTTGTAGTCACCCAGACTCTGATAACACTCTGTACCTACCTGGGCTTCGTATCTATCTGCGAGTTGAGGATCTGGATGTGGAGGGGACAGCCATCCAAAGGGATGCCGTTGTACTGTTTCCTGGCTTCCAGGGTGTCTGCCTTCCACTCAAAGTGCACGTGGGCTGTTCCCAGGCTGCGGCCAGAGAGGTCGTAATGGACAGCGGCCTTCTTCAGAAGCCCGAACTCCGCAAACAGCTGCTGGATGTCTGCATCGGACACTCCAATGTCCAGGGTGGACAGCAGTAGCTTCCCCCCGTTCATCAGGCCGGCACCCCTCCTGAAGGCCCTGCCGAAGCGGTTGTGTTGCCACTCCTCCGGAAGCTGTCTCGGTGTGCTGTAGGGCGCCGGGAGGTTCCTGCCTTAGCCGAGGGCGGCCCTGTTCCGGAACGGCCCTTCCGACCCAGCTCTCAGGTTCGGCGGCCTGCGCTCCACCACCTCGACCTCCCTGGAAGACGGCCCTGCCTCAGTCCCGGCCTAGGTCCCTGTCCACGCCGCGGCCGTGGTCGTGACCTCCCTGGGAGCCGGCCCAGCCTCGGTCCCAGCCTCGGTCCCTGCCCCCGCCCCCGTCCCAGCCGTGGCCCCGGCCAGACTAATGATGTCGTCCAATGACATGTGGATTTTGCCGGCCATGGTGGGCCCCGAATCAGCCTCGGATCGAGCACGTGTGGAGGCACGCTGGTCCTTCACTTCCCGCGTGGCGCCGGGGCTGTCCCAGATGTTGGGGTCCAGGCCCAGGGGTTCCCAAGGGTGTGGACGAGTCGGTGAAGAAGAAATGAAACCGAGACAGAGATCAGTGGATCAGCAGCCCAGCCAGGCTCTAGCCAGGTGCTCTAGCGGCTTCTATGTCCCGGGACCGGGTCTTGGCGAGACCTCTCTCCTGAAAGCTCCCTTGGAGAATGAGGATGACGACCACGACCACAAGCCTAGGGCTGAGAAGCTCTGCAAAGAAGGCCCTGCTTTCTTTTATAGCCCCAGAGCTGGTGGGATGAGCCAAATCAGCAGCCTGCTGGACTAATCATCCGCCCCCAGGACTGAAAGCTTCACTGGTTGGGCGTCAAGTTTAGGGGAGGAGGCTTGCATTGGCGTTCCAGGACCAGTAGAGGGCGCCACTTGCCCGCCCAAGCGATTTGCGGGGCTTGGGGTAGGACTTGGGAGACGGGGCCGGTGCCGCGGGGCTCCGTCTCCACTCCTTGCTGGACGGCATCGCCGTTTTTTCTCAGTTGAAGAGGGGACAATACAGACTTAGACAGGCTCCGGTGGGCCCAGGCTTGGCCAAAAGGAAACAAAGCCACGAAAAATCTCCTAGGCGTGCCTCACTCGGCAGATATCTTGTTAGCGGACTTGTGCTCCCGTGTGTGTGGCGGGGGACGCGGGGGGGGGGCGGCAAGGCGGGGGGGATAAGTGTGTGGGTGTCGGTGTGGGTGTGGGAGTGTGTGTGCGCGCACGAGCATGTGCGTCTGTGCGTGTACATCCGCAGTCACGCACGGACACTCCTTGCTTTGAACGGTCCGTCGCCATCCATGAACACCCTTCAGCCCCTGCCTTCTCAAAGACAATGCCCCCTGCATGTCCTTCCCGCCTCGGGTCGAGCCAGAAATGGGGAAGTCCAGCCACCTGCCTGTGCTTTCCCCACAGGAGGTTGCAGGAGGGGAGCTTGCATTGACGCTTCTCAACCAGCAGAGGGCGGGACGGGCTCTTAGGTCCCTGCCCCAGTCCACACAAATTCTGTAATCCGCAGCCAAAGATGATGTCCTGGCATGTCCATCTGATCGACACCCACCCACACACAGCCCCCCATCCCCAAACCTCCCCCCACCCCGCTCAATCTGTGGATTGATGGTCAGGCCACCGCCCAGAGAACAAGTCCAGGCCTGGCCACCTGGGCTTGCCAAAGCCTCAGAAATTTGAAAAGCTGGATCAACCTTTTTTCTGAGGAGGGTTTTTTGTTGTTGTTTTATGGGAGGGAACGAGTCATTTTGTTTTTTTGTTTGTTTTTCCCACACCTTTTCGGGTGATTATGGCCAAGGTGAAAACAGCAACCGGTAAAATGAATCCGCACAATAACTGGGTACAAAACAGGTCTTTTTCAGAGTCATTTAATAAAATAAAAGTTAACAAAAAATATTTATGGAGTTTTAAATCTTATTTCAAAACAGAAGAAACAACTCCATCATTGGCCACAGGTCCCTGGCCATCCTTGCCCACACTGACTTGCTGGTGCTTTAGCTGGTGTCCATCATCGCATCGTAATCGTCCAGCAGGGCGTCCATCTCCTCGGCGTCCATCTGGCCGTCCAAGTCCTCAGTGTCCCCCATCGCGTTGTAAGTGTCCAGTAGGGTGGCCAACTCCTCGGTGTCCCTCATGCAGCTGTAAGCGTCCTTCTGGGCGTCCAACTTTTTGGTGTCCTTCATCGCTTTGTAAGCACCCAGATGGGCGTTCATCCTTTTGGTGTCCCTCATCAAGTTGTAAGCGCCCTTTTGGGCGTCCAACTGCTGGGTGCCCCTCATCGCGCTGTAAGCATCCTGCTTGGCGTCCAACATTTTGGTGCCCCTCATCGAGTTGTAAGAGTCCTGCTGGGCGTCCAACTCCTCCTCTGTGATCTGTTGCTTTGAATGGCGGCCAGTGCTCCTGCCTGTCCATCGGTTGCCTCCGAGGGCGCGGCCCTGAGTGCCACTGCCGAAGCCTCCATATCCTCAGAGTGTGTGGGTGAGTGCCTGTGTGCTTTTTCGCGCGCTGCTGCATAGGGGTGAGGTGGGGCGGAGGGGCGGACAGGGCCCTAGAGGAGGCGCCATCATTGATTAGTCCTTTGACCCAGCAGCTGCCCGCGCCTGTCCTAGGGCCTGGCAGACATAGTTGGCCAGACAGCCGTGGCCCTGCTCTCAAGAGGACTGGGTAGTGTGTTGTTCCCCGGGGGGCTTTTAAGAGAATCCATGTGAGAGATGATGACCTGCGTGATGGAATGCCAAAGGAAACCACACTGTGAGATCTCCTTGTTAGATTCAGCTCGCCATCTGAACTGCCTCTTCCGGTGTCAGGGTGACTTCTCCCCTAACTGGACATCATTTCGGATTCTTGGGAGCACGTTGGTCTCCACGACATTTGACGGCCCTGACATCCACAAGGGATAACCCAACCGTTTCCTTGGTTTGTAAATTGGGACTGGAGGCCCCCTGCTCCATGATGTCTAAGAGAAAAACAGGGTGTGTAAAGAACCAAAAAAAAAAAAAAAGAAGTGTTTAGAACTCTGTCTCCTGGCCCCACTTAGCAGAGACAGAGAATGATGTCCCACCAAGACTTTTCCGTGAGAGCCCTTGATATGCCCGAATGAACTGTCCTGAGCAGGGTCGTGTCATACAGAGGCACCTAGCACCTGAGGCAGAAGATCTTGGTTGTGTCTTTAGCAGATCGTGTTGAAGAGAACATAGACGGAGGGAGCTGCCATGTTTCCAAGCAGCCATAGGGGAAAGGGCTGTGTGAACCTGAATGTATATGTTCAAAACTGCATAAGGAAAACTAACACACCAACACTTTGCTTCTTTCACAACAGATTATATTGCTCAAATATGGGCAAGCATTGTTGACCTGAAAGATAAATTTCTTACAAAATTCTACATTCAAAGTTGCCAGATCACCCTAGTTGCCGCAATGGATGTCACAGTTCTATAAACAACTTTCATTTCCACAGACATTTCATTACTTTCTCAGCTGTGTGTTCAAGGGCTCTTTACAAGTGTTCACACAGGCAGATACACACACACACACACACACACACACACACACACACACAGCAAAGATGCCCTCATATTTTCTAATATATAAACAACTATGTATGTGTGTTTCCATTTGGGATTGCTGTATCCTTTGTGTGGGATATTTTAGGTTGAGTAAGAAGTGATCAGCGAATGCCTCGCCTTTCAGACACAGTGGTTTGTACTCTGTGAATGGTCACATACATGACCAGTGTTGTTTGATGAATGAATGGTTTCACCTGATTTAAACCTGGATCATTTCACTCGAGTGAATAATGTGTAAACAGTGTTGGTCTTTCACAATTCCCTCTCCTTTGTTGAGCTCCGTCATGTTTTCTCGGGGAAGGACCATGACTGGAGTGACATGCCTAGGGCTCTACTCCCGTGTAGGGACTCTGGTGTCTGACGAGATTCGCATATTGACTGAATGCGTTCCCACACTGACCGCATTCACATGGATGGCCTCTGGTGTGTGTTATGTGGGAACGTGTCTGTCAGCTCAGACATTTGACGGAAAGCCTTCCCACACATGGGACATACATGTGGTTTCTTCCCCGTAGGCATTCTCCGGTGCTGGTTCAGGCCAGAGCTTTGACTAGTGACATTCATTGCATTGCTTGCCCGGATGGACCCAATCCTGCTTTTCTGGGGTTAGATCTTTGATTGAGAGCTCTGTCACATAGGGGACATTCATGTGGTTACTCTCCTGTGTTGATGGCCTCATGCTGTCTAAGGAAAGAACTCTGAATGAAGGCTTTCCCACACTCACCGCACTCATAAGGCTTCTCTCCGTTGTGCATTGCATTGTGGTTTCTAAGCCCAGATCGTTGCAGAAAGCATTTCCCTCGTAGGTGACATTCACATGGTTTCTCTCTAGGGTGCGTCATGTTCTGCCCTCTGATGTTGAAAACATTCCTGAAGGCCATCCCAGGGTCACACTGTTGTGTGAATGTCATTGTGTCTACTAAGGCATTCATCTAGTCCAGGTGACTTTCCACAATGTTGGCTGATAGCTGGTTTCTTTCTTACATGAACTGAGGAATGTGGAGACACGGCTGATCTATGAGTAAATTCATCACTCCTATCAGCCCTCAGCACCCTTCTTTTCGAAGCTGTGGAGAGCTCGCATTTTCACGGCATGGTGGGGGCAGAGGTAGGATTCTGGACATGTTCTGAAGTCGTCAAGGTCAGAGAGGGATCCTCAGATGGGGTTGGGGTGGGTATGGACTGAGGGATTCTGAGAGGGGCACTGAGGCTGCTGAAGGACCACAACTGAGAGGCAACTCTGGAGGGTGAATTCCTAAGGGCTTTTAGTGCCCCTGAGGGTGGAGATGACCTTGACTGTGAGAGAGGAATTAGGCAGGGACCTAGAGGTAGAGCCCAAACTACTGTCATTTCTAGGAACATCAGACTCCACTCTCCTCTCAGGGACCTGAGCTTTGTGGCACAACCATGATGCCAAACATGATTTGACATGATCAGAAATGAAACCCAATCACAAGCACGAAATATTGTGCAGAATTTTATTAGTATGGGATAAAAAGTATATGCAGCAGAATTTAATAAATCATTTCATACAGCATAATACATAAAATAAAATAAGTAAAATACCCTCCCCAACAAGACCTGATGCGTCTTCCCGGTGTTCAATGATGCCCCCGCGAGAAGGGGGTGAATCCTCTGAGTCCAGGAAATGCGATGGGAAAAGCACCAGGAAGCTATAAATGAAAGCAGGGTCTACTCTGCCGAGCTTCTCAGCCCTAGGCTTGTAGTCTTGCTCGTTGACCGTGTTCACCAAGCAAGCTTTCAGGGGAGAGATCTCACCAAGACCCGGTCCCGGGCCATAGAGGCCGCTGGAGTACCTGGCTAGAACATGGCTAGGCTGCTGATCAAGTGGAATTGCCCCCGCCCCCGTGCCCGATGGGTGTGGGTGCCAGATGCTTCAACAAGCGCCCCCCCCCTCCCCGCCCCAGTTGCAGATAGTGAGTGACACTTGCCCTCTGCCATTCTCCAGAAGCACCGCCCGCAGCACCACTGGGATGTTAGGCAGCCACCTCCTCAGCCCCAGCTTCCATGCTGTGCCCCAGTGTGAACCGGCCACCGGAGGACCCCGGCCCGCCAAGCGCTGCAGAATTGAGGAGCCCGTGGGCCCTGAAGACGGGATGGTGCCCAGCCTGTAAGGCCCCCCGGTGCCCTGGGCCGCAGACACGCTCACCTCAGTGCTGGTCGTGGCTGAAGGCTGTGCCCTGACTAGCATCAACCCAGTGCTGGAGCCCCAAGGCAAGCCTGAGCCTACGTTGGTCCCACCAGTGTCTCTGGTCCCTGAGGTGCACTTGGGCTCGGGAGAGGGGGCACACTCGCCTATCAGCCTGGAACCCGGCGCTCTCCTGGATGATGCTCCCGCGGAAGACCTGACCATCCAGCAGGAATTCTTCTGCACGTCAGCCCCACACATTGCCCTCCCAATAGAGGCCCCCCACCAGGACGAGGAGGTGTCGGCCTGGTTCCAGCCTCCCTTGATGCTCCCTGCAGGCTGGCTCACTGGAACCCGGTCAGACAGCCCCCTGATCCCTCACGGCCGCATCCAAGGGCCATGGCCTCGAGCCCCGACGCCTAATCCAGAAAGAAACGCGCCTGGGCCCCATTCCAACCTGAGCTTCAACCTGTGGGAGCCCTTCCCCAGCTCACCGCTCCAAATTCTACCTCCGTCTCCCAGCCCAAGACCAGGTCCTCGTGTGCTCCGCCCCAGGCGGCACGCTCTGGGGCCTGCTCCCAAGGCCAGGAAATGCCTGTTTTAGGAATGAACGGGATGCAATCCCTACTCACGGGGCTGAGGACCATGAGAAGGGATTCTAATAGCTGTTTTGAGTTTACCACACATCTGAAAACAATGAATAAAGACAGATGCTCTTTTGATGCAGGCTGCTTTGCAGAATTGTTGATCAATGGTCACCACCAGGTAAAGCACCAGCAAGTCCGTGTTTGCATGGAGCTAGGCCAGGAAGTCATCTTGCACTGCTTACCGAGGGCGAGCTGGCGGGGTGCTTTGTCCAATGAGGGAGTTGAAAAAACAAACAAACAAACAAAAATCTTAAAAAATAACCCTCCTTATAAAAACCTTCTTTAAAAGAAATAAACTCTTTAAAAAAAATAAAACCCTCTTTAGAAATGACATCAATCCAGCCTTTCAATGCCCAGAAGCTTAGGCAAGCCCAAGTGGCCTGGCCTGGACTTGGTCTCTAGGTGGGGGCTTGACCAGCCATGCAGAGAGGGAGCGTGACGGGCGGTTGTCCACCAGATGACCAGGCTCAGGCGGGGCTGTCCCGCCCTGAGCTGGTCGAGAAGCGCCAATGCAAGCCGCCCTCCTGCAGCCATAGCCCGGTGCCTGGACTTGACTTCAGCAGGGAAGGACAAGCAAGGGGCTCGCTAATATACAAAACCATACACAGTTTATACACATCAACTTCAGCCTTTGCCTCCCATGACCTCCAAGGCCAGCTTCATTCGGTGTGTCTGCGTCTCTGGCCTACCCCAGTCCGCCACCCACCCACACCCACACCCCACCCTCTCCGAGCCCATTCCCTTCGAGGAATGAATGCCAAGCCCAGCCACGTTCAGCAGAATCTTTCCTTTCAATCCTTTGGGTGAATGCCACCTGAAGGGGCGTGCCTGCCGGGTCGTTGCTTGGGGCATGTGCCCCCCTCCTAAAACTTGAGGCCCGACTGGTGGCGCCTTCACTCCTGGAAGTGGCTGATTGGTGGAGCGGGCAGGCGACTGGTTTGGCTCCTCCCACCACGCTCTGGAGCTATAAAAGAAAGCCCAGTCTACTCTGCCGAGCTTCTGAGCCCTAGGCTTGTTGTCTTCGTCATCAACCGTGACCACCAAGCAAGCTTTCAGGGGAGAGATCTCACCAAGACCCGGTCCCGGGACATAGAGGCCGCTGGAGTACCTGGCTAGAACATGGCTAGGCCGCTGATCAAGTGGACTTGCCCCCCGACCTCAACTGGTGTGGGCGCCAGATGCTTCACCAAGCCCGCCCCCCCCCCCACCCCAGTTGCAGACAGTGAGTGACACTCGCCCTCTGCCATTCTCCAGAAGCACCGCCCGCAGCGCCACTGGGATGTTAGGCAGCCGCCTCCTCAGCCCCAGCTCCCATGCTGTGCCCCAGTGTGAACCGGCCCCTGGAGGACCCCCGCCCGCCAAGCGCTGCCGAATTGAGGAGCCCGCGGGCCCTGAAGACGGGATGGTGCCCAGCCTGCAAGGCCCCCGGATCCCTGGGCCGCAGACGCGCTCACCTCAGTGCTGGTCGTGGCTGAAGGCTGTGCCCTGCCTAGCATCAACCCAGTGCTGGAGCCCCAACGCGAGCCCACGTCCTCCAGTGTCTCTGGTCCCTGAGGCGCCCTTGGGCTAGGGAGAGGGGGTGCACTCGCCCATCGGCCTGGAACCGGGGGCTCTCCTGGATGATGCTACAACGGGAGCCGTCACTATCCAGCAGGAATTCGTCTGCATGTCAACCCCACACATCGCCCTCCCAATAGAGGCCCCCCACCAGGACCAGGAGGTGTCGGCCTGGTTCCAGCCTCCCTTGATGCTCCCTGCAGGCTGGCTCACTAGAACCTGGTCAGACAGCCTCCTGCTCCCGCACGGCCCCATCCAAGGGCCATGGTCTCGAGCCCCAATGCCTAGTCCAGAGAGAAACGCGCCTGGGCCCTACTCCAACCTGAGCTTCAACCTGTGGGAGCCCTTCCCCAACTCACCGCTCCAAACTCTACTTCTGTCGCCCCAGCCCCAGTCCAGGTCCTCCTGTGCGCCGCCCCTGGCGGCACGCTTTGGGGCATGCTCCCAAGGCCAGGAAATGCCTGTTTTAGGAATGAACGGGATGCAATCCCTCCTCAAGAGGCTGATGACCAGGAGAAGGGATTCTGAAACCTGTTGTGAGTTTACCACACATCTGAAAACAATGAATAAAGACAGATGCTCTTTTGATGCAGGCTGCTTTGCAGAATTGTTGATCAATGGTCACCACCAGGTAAAGCACCAGCAAGTCCATGCGTGCATGGAGCTGGGCCAGGACGTTGTCTTGCACTGCTTACCGAGGGCGAGCTGGCGGAGTACTGTGTCCAATGAGGGAGTTGAAAAAAAACAAACAAACAAACAAACAAACAAAAATCTTAAAAATAACCCTCCTTAAAAACACCTTCTTTAAAAAAAATAAACTCTTAAAACAAAAACCCTCCTTAGAAATGACATCAATCCAGCCTTTCAATGCCCAGAAGCTTAGGCAAGCCCAAGTGGCCTGGCCCGGACTTGGTCTCTAGGTGGGGGCTTGACCAGCCATGCAGAGAGGGAGCGTGACGGGCGGTTGTCCACCAGATGACCCAGCTCAGGCGGGGCCGTCCCACCCTGGGCTGGTCAAGAAGCGCCAATGCAAGCCGCCCTCCTGCAGCCAGAGCCCTGTGCGTGGGCTTGACCTGAGCGTGGAAGGACCAGCAAGAGGCATGCTAATATACAAAGCCATAAACCTTTTATTCACATTAACTTCAGCCTCTGCCTTCCATGACCTCCAAGACCAGCTTCATTTGGTGTGTCTGCGTCTCCGGGCTACCACCTTCTGCCCCCTCACAACCCCCCCATCCCCCACCCTCTCCCGGCTCATTCCCTTCGAGAAATGAATGCCAGGCGCAGCCACGTTCAGCAGAACCTTTCCTTTCGGTACTTTCACAGGGCCTAGCTTGGGGGCATGTGGGCCCAACAGGTGACGCTTTCACAGTCCTCAGTCCAGGGGGCGGCTGATTGGTCGAGCGGCTGATTGGGCTCCTCACACCAGGCTCTGGCGCTATAAAAGAAAGCAGGGTCCTGTGTGCGGAGCTTCTCAGCCCTAGGGTCGTTGTCTTGGTCGTCATCGCCTTCCTCGTTCTCCAAGGTAGCTTTCAGGGGAGAGGTCTCGCCAAGACCCGGTCCTCGGTCGTAGAAGCCGCTGAAGCACCTGGCTAGCACCTGGCTAGGCTGCTGATCAACTGAACGCCCATCTTCATGCCATTTCGTCTTCGCCGGCTCTGTCCACGCCTTTGGGAACGCCTGGAACGCCTGGGCTGGGGCCCCAGCAGAGGCACAGGAGGAGCTGGCCATACCCCAAGATGATGAAGAGAACAGAAAGTCATCCTGAGCTGCCGCCAGAGGTCATCCAAAAGCCTCGCAGCAGCCTGCGCATGCACTTGCTGGAATCTATGCAGGCTCTCCATGCACTGGGCCAGAGGAGGAAGGATGAGAAAGCTGGCCCGGACCCCAACATCTGGAGCCCGCACAGGAACAGCTCCTACGCTGCGCGGGAAGTGACGGACGGCCGAGCTGATGCGCTGCCTCGATCCCAGGCGGACTCCGCGCCTGCCATGGCCGACAAAGTGAACATATCTGTGGACTATGTATCTCAGCTGAACTGGAGCCAGCGTGGAGGCTGCAGCGGGGCTGGCACTCCAACAAAGGCAGAAGAGAAGCTCGCTATTCCCAAGAGGAAGAGGAAGAGAAGTCATCCTGAGCTGCTGCAAGAGGCCATCAAAAGGCCTCGCAGCGGACTCCAGAGGCAGTAGCTGGAGTCTGTGCAGGTTTCCCATGCACTGGGCAAGAAGAGTGATGAGAAAGCAGACCCGTCTTCCTCGCGGGCCCTGGGAAACTCAAGTAACGCCAAAGGCCCCCCAGCCACGCCAGGTTTTCCAACCACCGCTGGATGCGCGCTGCATGAGGGGGCCATGTCTAATGGGGTTTATATGCTGCTGAGCGCGGCCAATGGAGGCGTGAAGCCAGTGGTGTCCAGCACATACCTGCTGGACTTTCTGGTGCAGCTGAAAGGTTACACACCTACCATCCCAGATCCGGTGACTCGTTTCTACCTGAACTGCGCTGGCTTAGAAGCTGCAGACCCTCGCATAGTTAGGCTCTTCTCCATAGCTGCCCAGAAATTCATCGCAGATACTGCCAACGATGCACTGCAGCTGTGCAAAATGAAGGGCACCGCTGCTCGCGGCTCCGGCAAGTACACTCGAACCATGGAGGACTTGGCCGCTGCCCTCAGCAAGTATGGCATCGATGTGAACACACCGCCCTATTTCACCTGAGCCACCCAACCTATATGTACTTGTCTGCCCCCTAATCCCCCGCTCTGGCCTGTTTTCATAATACACTTTATTTGGACAGAAATAAAATCGTCATTCCTGTCTAGTCTATTCTGATTGGCTGGTTCCTTACACAGCAGGGATTTTTTAATTTGTTTGCAAGCCCGCTTTCTAAGGCCCCTGTTGGCTGTGCCCCGCTGCTGGCGGCGCAATCCAGGACCTGCTCCCAAGGCCCAGAGAGGCCTGTTTTAGGAAGGAACGGGCTGCAATGCCTCACTGATTACCAAGGGGGGAGCTGGCGGGGTCCTGTGGCCAATGAGGGAGTTTTTGTTTTTGTTTTTTGTTTTTCTTAAACAACAAACAAAAAAACAAACAAAAAAATAAATAAATAAAAACCTCCTTTTAAAAAACCCCTCCTTAAAAACAAACAAATAAACAAAAACCCCTCTTTAGAAATGACATCGATCGAGCCTTTCCACTCAATGCACAGATGCTTGGGCAAGCCAATGTGGCCTGGCGGGTACTTGGACTCTGGGCGGGGGCCTGACCATCCAGCTAGAGAGGGGGAATTGTGGGTTTTCTGGAGGTGGACCAGATGACCCAGCCAGGGCAGGGCCGTCCCGCCCTGTGCTGGTCGAGAAGTGCCTAGGCAAGACGCCCTCCTGCAGCCAGAGCCCTGTGCCTGGACTTGACCTGAGCAGGAAAGGACAAGCAAGGGGCTCGCTAATATACAAAACCATACACAGTTTATACACATCAACTTCAGCCTCTGCCTCCCATGACCTCCAAGGCCAACTTCATGCGGTGTGTCTGCGTCTCCGGTCTACCCCCGCCCGCCACCCACCCACACCAACACCCCACCCTCTCCCGGCCCATTCGCTTCGAGGAATGAATGCCAGGCCCAGCCACGTTCAGCAGAATCTTTCCTTTCAATCCTTTGGGTGAATGCCACCTGAAGGGGCGTGCCAGGCGGGTCCTCGCTTGGGGCATGTTCGCCCCCACCTGAAACTTGAGGCCCAACCGGTGATGCTTTCACTCCTGGGGGCGGCTGATTGGTGGAGCAGGCGGGCGGCTAGTTTGGCTCCTTCCACCACGCTCTGGAGCTATAAAAGAAAGCAGGGTCTACTCTGCCAAGCTTCTCAGCCCTAGGCTTGTTGTCTTGGTCGGCGACCGAGTTCACCAAGCAAGCCTTCAGGGGAGAGATCTTGCCAAGACCCGGTCCCGGGACACAGAGGCCTCTGGAGTACCTGGCTAGAACCTGGCTAGGCTGCTGATCAAGTGGACTGGCCCCCTGCACCCGACAGGTGTGGGCGCCAGACGCTTCACCAAGCCCGCCCCCCCAGTTGCAGACAGTGAGTGACACTCACCCTCCGCCATTCTCCAGAAGCACCGCCCACAACGGCACTGGGATGTTAGGCAGCCGCCTCCTCAGCCCCAGCTTCCATGCTACGCCCCAGTGTGAACCAGCCACCAGAGGACCCCGGCCCGCCAAGCGCTGCCAAATTGAGGAGTCCGTGGGCCCTGAAGATGGGATGGTGCCCAGCCTGCAAGGCCCCCCGGTGCCCTGGGCCGCAGACGCGCTCACCTCAGTGCTGGTCGTGGCTGAAGGCTGTGCCCTGCATAGAGTCAACTCGGTGCTGGAGCCCCAACCCGAGCCCGAGCCCACATCGGTCCCGCCAGTGTCTCTGGTCCCTGAGGCGGGCTTGGGCTCGGGAAAGGGGGCGCACTCGCCCTTCGGCCTGGAACCAGGCGCTCTCCTGGATGCTCCCGGGGGAGCCGTCACCATCCAGCCGGAATTCTTCTGCTCATCAGTCCCACACCGCCAAGCGCTGCTGAAATGATTGGTAGAATCAACATCATTAAATTGTCTATACTGCCAAAGCAATCTATAAATTCAACGCACTTCTCCTTAAAATACCAAGGGCATATTTCACAGACCTAGAACCAACTCTTCAAAAATTCATCTGGAAGAAAAAACGACCCCAAATAGCTGCAGCTATCCTGAGAAAGAACAAAGTAGGTGAGATCTCAATGCCAGATATCAAGCTGTATTACAAAGCCACTGTTCTCAAAACTGCCTGGTACTGGCACAAGAACAGACATATAGATCAATGCAATAAAATAGAGAGCCCAGAAATCATCCCCAACCAATGCCCTCAATTAATATTTGACAAAGGAGGCAAGAACATACAATGAAGTCAAGATAGTCTCTTCAATAAATGGTGTTGGGAAAATTGGACAGATACATGCAAGAAAATGAAACTAGACCACCAACTTACACCATACACAAAAATAAACTCAAAATGGATATAGGACTTAAATATACAATGGGAAACCTTAAAAATACTAGAAGAATCCAAAGGCAACAAAATCTCAGACATATGCTGAAGCAATTTCTTCACCGATACTGATCCTAGGGCATTGGAAACTAAAGAGAAAATAAACAAATGGGACTACATCAAAATAAAAATTTTCTGCACAGCTAAAGAAACCATCAACAAAACAACAAGAAAGCCCACTACATGGGAGAATATATTTGCCAACATTATATCTGATAAGCACCTATTCTCCAACATTTATAGGGAACTCATACAACTTAACAAAAGGAAGATAAACAATCCAATCAAAAAATGGGCAAAAGACCTAAATAGACACCTTTTAAAAGAGGACATTCAGAAAGCCAAGAGACATATGAAAACATGCTCAAAGTCACTCATCATCCGAGAGATGCAAATCAAAACAACAATGAGGTACCATCTCACACCTGTGAGAATGGCTATCATCAACAAATCAACAAACGACAAGTGCTGGAGAGGATGTGGAGAAAAAGGAACACTTGTGCACTGCTGGTGGGAATGCAGACTGGTGCAGCCACTATGGAAGACAGTATGGAGTTTTCTCAAAAAACTGGAAATGCAACTCCCGTTTGACCCTGTGATCCCACTTCTAGGAATATATCCCAAGAAACCAGAAACACCAACCAGAAAGGATATATGCACCCCTATGTTCATAGCAGCACAATTCACCATAGCTAAGATCTGGAAACAGCCTAAGTGCCCATCAGTAGATGAATGGATTAGAAACCTCTGGTACATCTGCACAATGGAATACTATGCTGCTGTAAAAAAAAGAAGGAACTCTTACCTTTTGCAACAGCATGGATGGAACTGAAGAGCATTATGATAAATGAAATAAGCCAGTCAGTGAAGGAAAAATACCACATGATCTCACTCATTCATGGATAAAAGAGTCCATTATAAACTTTTGAACAATAATAGATACAGAGGCATAGTTGCCTCGAACAGACTGTTAAACTACAGCAGGAAGGCCGGGGAGGGTGGGGGGGCAGAAGGGGGACGGTAATAGATCATCCAAAGGACTTCTATGCATGCACATAAGCATAAAATAATGGACATAAGACACTGGGAGGTAGGGGAGGCCAGGGCATTGTCAAGGAAATCAGCAAAAAACGGAGACATATGTAATACTCTTAGTAATAATTTAAGCAATGACAAGATTATTTTTTAAAAAAGAAGAAAGAGACCTTCCTTAGTATAAGCCACTGAAGCTTTGGGAATGTTTGTTACTCACCATAACATCTAGCCCAGCATTTCTCAACTTGTGGGTCATGACCATATTGGGGCTTGAACGACATAATCATTTCACAGGGGTTGCTGAAGACCATCGGAAAACACATGTGTAATTACATATTGTTCTTGTGATGAATCACTATGCTTTAATTATATTCAATTTGTAACAATGAAAATACATCCTGCATATCATATATTTACATGACAATTAATAACAGTAGCAAAATTACATTTATGAAGTAGCAACAAAAATTATTTTATGGTTGGGGGTCACCACAACATGAGGAACTGTATTAAAGGGTCACAGCATTAGGAAGGTTGAGAACCACTGATCTAGCTGGTCCTAATGGGTGTGCTTTAACAATTCTACTCTCCTGGAGGCAGCAGAGTCTAACGTTTTAAGTCAGATCTCTGTTATTAGAAACACTTGGGTTTGCCTTCCAGCCCTGCCTTTATTTAACTCTACTATCAGGCAGTTTACATAAAGCCTCTGAGCCTCAATTTGCTCTTCATAAAATCTCAGTTTGCAGAAAGGACTAAATGACATAATAATGCATGTAAAGCACTGAATTCCAGGTCTGGCACATGCAGTAAACATTCGGTAGCTATTAGCTCCATAGTTCCACAATGTGTACTGAATACAAACATTCTAACATTGTATGAAGGGTTAACCTTTTGTTCTTTGTAGCATTTCAAATGTTATTTTTAAACAAATGAAATTGTACTGTATATATTCTCTCATAGCCTGATTTGTCTCTTAAAAATGTCATATTTTTTATTAAAAATAAAAAATCTGAGAGCTGGTATAGCCCAGAGGATTTAGAATCTTCCCATGCACAGAAAGGTTTCTGGTGAAATTATTCATGAGGCACAGTCTAGTGCCTCTGAAATAGGCACTGTTCTCAGGAATCTGGCTGGATTCCCAGTGGGAGGGTGAGGGGTTGACAGGAGGCAGCTGATCTATGTTTCTATTTTCCCTGTCCCATCCTATCTCTCAAAAAACAAATTAACAAAAAAAAATCAGTTGGAGACAACAAACCCCAGAAACTACCACTGGCCACCCGATCCTAATGTTGTCATTTCCCAGCAACATTCTGGCTTCCAAACACCTATATTCGCAATGGTCAGTGAGTGACTGGGATCCTATTTACACCTGGGAGGCCTGGAAAGGTATATTACCCAAAGGGCTATGTCCCTAATGATGGCTGGGTTTAGCCAATGAAAACCCAGGAGAGGCATATTATCCAGGTGTACATGGTTGAGGGTGGGAGTTCCTGCATCTACCTGGTGGTCATATTGACCTCTTTGGTCTGTTCACAGAGAGTGAGGCTTCCCAGCGCCAGGTCTCCAGAAGGACAAGGCATCAGAGGCAGTATCCCCCTATGAAGGGGTGTGTCTGAGGTTTGCTGAGCCCCAACACGCCAGAATTTGGGCTTTTGTGACTCCTGGACACCTCTCTGCTTACAGAGTTTGACGATACCTTGTTGAGTTAACCCTCCAGCCTGGTGTGTGGGCACCTCTGGGGTCCTGCAGTCCCGGTCCCACTTCCAGGAACAGTGAGTTCATGTGTAGCAAAAGGTGTGATGGGGAAAGAGGTTAACAGGTTACAATACCTCCATGTGAGGACATGATGGTGTGACTGAACTAGGAGGATTTGGGAAACGTAGGACTTGTTTTGTGTATATAGGCAACAAAGAAGATGAGGCAGAGTTTTGCACAAGGAGTTTTACTTTCATTCTCAGGAATCTGGGGACATGAAAGGTCCTGATGAAAAGAGGGACATTGTGTGAGGTAGTTCTGTAAACTTTTCCCAAAGCAGCTCAGAAGAAGAACAGACTAGAAGAGAGATGATAGCAGCTGGGGACAGGTGGCAAAAGTCCTATAAAAGATAAGGTAACTGGAAAGATTGTGCACTGAGGACTGAGTCTTGAAGGAATGTGGTCATCTTGAGGACACATTGGCTTATTGACTGGGAAATGGTACTGAGCAGTCTGAGCCCATGGATCCTGGGGTTGGTGGCCAGAGTCTCAACAGATCTTTCTCTGAACACAGATTCCTGCAAATGCAGAGTGGTTTAAGGGTTCTGTTTTTTGGAACTCATATCAGGGCCTCACACTCTTACAACTTCTGTGATAGTGGTATCCTGGGATTGTCTTGCCTCTGTTCTAGCCCTTATATCTGGGGACCTTGATGAGACACCAAGCCCAGAATTCTAAGTACACGTCTAAGGTTGTCTGAAATGACACCTGTTTTTGGCAAACAATGGAATAAGATGTGAGTAGACCTTCCAGTCATAGGTTCCTTTATGTGCAAAGGCTTAGAGTGAAGACTGAGCTCATTCAGGAACCAACCGGCATCCACAGGCTGGTGCTCTATCCACTGAGCCAAACCAGCTGGGGCTTGTGTCCATTTTTTAAAATAGGAACTGGTGACAATTGAACAGGAATGAGGTCTAGAGGAGCTTGTGAAACCTTTGGAATCTGGTTTGCAGGTGATGGGAGTAATGGAAGATTTGGAGCAGCAGAGGCAGGTGATCTGACCCAGGTCTAATTAGACTTCCTGTGGCTGAAGCATAACCAACCATATTGCTGTGAGGGAGGTGGTAGAAAGTCTAGACTGGAGGTTGTTGTGGTGAGCATGATGGTAAGTGACCCATGATGGTGACTGTGGGGGTGAAATAAGATTTTGTTTTCTGGATTGGTGTTTTATGTGCGGCCAACTGGATTTTCTAATTTTGAGTCTGAGAGAGAGGTAAGAGCCCGGAATGACTTGAAGGTTTGAGTTTGGCAGCTGCATGTATGGAAGCACTATCAACTGAGATGCAGATATTCAGAGTAGAAGTGTAATGTTCATTGGGAATACAAAATTGTTATTTTTTATCTGTTTTGGTGTGCGATATTTCAGAGAGCACTTCATAAGCATCTGAAACTCTGAGGAGAAGTTCAGGTTGAAAATGTCTTTAAAGTTGGGAGTGCAGTGACCCGGGTAGAGTTGTAGATCATCTTTTTAAAAACTTTTTTTCTGTTTAATTGGAGAACAAAGAGAAGTTAAAACAAGATGAGATGGCAGCTGTTGCATCTTTGCTTGTGAATAACACACCAGGATTGTGTTGAGAGCCTTTTGTGGTCAGTAGTCTGACTGATTTACATACAGGAATGAGTGGTCATATGTGAGATACACCAGACCTGGGAGAGAGGGCCATAGGTGATGGGACCTGAGTGCTGAAGGCTGTGACTGGTGAAGGGACATCAAGTGCAGCACCAGAAGAGGTAGGCTCTGGATATCTGAGATTTGATGTGGATCTCAATAGGAGAGGTTGTGGCTTTTTTTTTTGGAGGGCAGTTACAGTGATCAATAGGAATGAGAGAGCATATATCAGTGGCATCTTGGCTAGTGTTGGGAATGTTGAAGGGTAAGAGAGAAATACATTACTGAAGGGGTGAATTAGAGTATTGGAAAAGAAGATGATTGCCAGAACCGGTTTGGCTCGGTGGATGGAGCGTCGGCCTGCGGACTCAGGGGTCCCAGGTTCGATTCCGGTCGGGGGCATGTACCTTGGTTGTGGGCGCATCCCCAGTGGGGGGCGTGCAGGAGGCAGCTGATTGATATTTCTCTCTCATTGATGTTTCTGGCTCTCTGTCCCTCTCCCTTCCTCTCTGTAAAAAATCAATAAAATATATTAAAAAAAAAACAATCAGGGTGGGAGGTCATCATACAAGGACTGAAGGCGCCTCATTGAGTGTGGACGATGAGAGTTGGTGTAGAACTTAATTCAGTTTGAATTTTCCAGGCATTAACAAAACCACACTTGCTGAGTAATGAGTAAGAAGTCAGGGAGATGACTATGGGGGCTGGGACTGTGGAAGTGTAGGTTTGAGAGAGTTATGGTAGCAAGAGTGATGTGTACTTGAAGAAGGCATGTGCATTCATGGCTTCAGGGCCCCTGACATTGACATAAGATGGAATGATAGTGGAATTTATTTCTGGTGATGTTTGGATAATCTGATATAGTAAATTTCATATTAATTCCTAAAAAGAGGGTCTATAGTAGTGGCACATTCTTGGTCCAGAGATTAGATGAAATATATGAGCAACCTGCATTTTATTGTGGAGAGCAGTTACAGTGATCAATAGGAATGAGAG
Organism: Myotis yumanensis; assembly: GCF_028538775.1. Classification (NCBI taxonomy): domain Eukaryota; kingdom Metazoa; phylum Chordata; class Mammalia; order Chiroptera; family Vespertilionidae; genus Myotis; species Myotis yumanensis. The sequence goes on from NW_027223770.1 coordinate 39,918, forward strand.
AGCATACATCAGTGTCATCTAGGCAGGCATTGGGAAGGGTGAAGGGTAAGAGAGAAATTCATTACTGAAAGGGTGAATTGGAGTATTGGAAAAGAAGATGATGAAGAACAAATATTCAAGTCACAATGTATTTGTCTTACTTTTGGTATTATGACTCTTGGAATGAAGCTGTGTGAGAGATGTGTGTTTCAAAGACTTGTGTGCGGCAGGAAGTGAAAAGTGATGGCCTCAGCACCCTAGGCTTGATTTCAAAAGGGTGAAGTGTGATGACAAAATTTTCAGGGACTTGGAATGAGAATCTAGGGAACAATAGGGTTATTGCCTGACAAGAACAGTGTCAAATCACTCATACTCTCATTATGATCAACATCTATCCATATCCTATATTCATGACACCCACTGTATTCAAAAGGAACAGTGTGGCCAAAATGTTTGTACTAGAAAGCAGGTATGATCTATATGCTCATTGTCCTTATTTTCATGGGAAGACACTGCATCAGTAGGAATATAAGGAGTGAATTTCTTTGATGAAACAAAGGCCTGATATCTTCTCTGTAGTCAGAAGTCTAGGGAGCAGATGGATATGGAAGTTGGGGTGTATGATAAATGTAAAATCCTAGGAGAGAAGCTGATAATGGACTGAACGGTCCCCATTATGACACAATATGAACTTTGAGGATGTGGCCATTGCCTTCTCTCCAGGGGAATGGGGAATTCTTGATGAGGCTCAGAGACTTCTGTACTGCAAAGTGATGCTGGAAGTATTTGCACTTGGATCATCTGTAGGTAAGACCCTCACATATATCCTAATGGACTGAGGTGATGGCATTTCTTCCTTGATATTCCACCTGTAGCTCTCTCTCCTACAGCCAAACCATGGGCTCTGTGAATTTCCCTCACTCTCATGTGCAATGTGCTATGGATGCCAGTGCTGAGCTATGTGATAGCCCTGAGAAATAAACTCCACAAACTTTTTTAACACTATTTTCCTCAGAAAGTGCAGGATGTGTCTGGGAGCCAGGCATCTTACAGACAGCTTAATGGGCCCCACTTGTTGTTTCTATCCCTGGGAGGGTGACTATGTCTAGATCCTTGGCTTCCACTTCTGCACCTTTCCTCTAGATAAAGGTTCTGGGTGACTGCCTGTGTCAGGTTATGTCCTTTACTTACATGAACCATGGGCTGTTCTTGTAAGACCCTCCTTCAATTGGTGTTTGTAATATCACCTTCCCTGTATACTATTCCAAGTGGATTTTCTCTGGACCAAGGCTGGATGGTCACCTCTGTCATCTTTCATTAATACTTAGAATATTTTGGCTTTATGTATTTGAAGAGAAGTTGGTACAGGGAGAACCCTAGTTTTTTTTTTCACAGGGTGAACATGCAGGATGGTCTCAGAGGAGTTCTGGCCCAGCTGAGTGGAAACTAGAAGAACGTATGACACAAAGGCTGTTTTCAAATTATATCGGGAACCAGATCGATTCCATCACTGCTCGGACGCAGGTGCAATGCCCACACCTCATTTTACCTTTCCTTTGAACTACTTTACACTTTCTGATATGTCATTTCACCTGTGATTTCCTAGCATTCCACCATGTTCACCTTCGTGGCATTTTTACATTGCCTGCTCCTCTGCACTGCTGCCTCTGCAGTATTCTTCAAGATTGACCTGCACATGTGTTATGAGGTGCACAAACATATTTAAGTAGTCCTAGAAAAAAAGCTACTCATTTATTGAATTTTTCCTGAGATTAGACATAGACAAAATTCTTCAGAGCTTGCCTATGTCACCTGCAGACAAGACTTACTGAACATTGTTAGCCTAAGGAAGGGCTGGAAATCTTACCTCTCTTCCATGTGGTGCTTGCCATCTTTGTTTCATATTCCTGGTATGGTCTTCCTTCCTTTACAATATTCAGAGACCCAGAAATTCACAAAAGCCTCTTATTAATCATTCCTGCATATCTCTTCTTTTCATAAATCTTCATAGAGCCATGGTGTCATGAGCCACACACTTTTGTGATGTTACTTCCCTCTGTCACCACAATCAACATTCATTCCCTCACCTTTTTTTCTATTTTCAGGTTGTTGGCATAAATAGGATGATGAGGTGGTCTGTTCTAATCAGAGCGTAGCTATAGAAGGAGAGTCACAGGTCAGGGCTTCTAAGACAGCTCCAGCAACCCAGAAGAACCATCCATTTAAGCAGTGTTTCTTGGTGTTAAAAGATATTTTGCATCTGAATGAGTTACAAGCAGCACATTTGGAGCATAAAGACTTTTTCAGTGAGGCATGTGTGAGAGACTTCTGTTTCAGTGCAAACCCTCACCAGCAACGGAGGAATGCCAGGGGAGAGACGTCCTGGAAACAAGATATGGACAAGGCCTCATTTGTGACCAGGTGCAGCTTCTACTTATCAGAGGTGCCTTCAAACAGCAGGGTGGTTGGGGAAGACTCCCAAACTCCCTCAGAGCTTCTCCAATACCAGGCAACTCATAACACTGAGGAGCCAAACTGTGGCAGTTAGATTTCATAGGAATTTCTCAGTGGAAAAATAATCACCAGTGGGATGATTGTGAAAACGTGACCAGCTATATCCTCAAAGTTCTTGAATGTCAGGATGTGTGTTCTGGAGAGTGTGGCAAATGTAGGAAAAATTATAGATGAATCTTTATCCTCATTCGACATAAAAGAGTTGATACTGGAGAAAAGCCATTTGAATGTATCGATTGTAGGAAGTTCTTCAATCAGAGTTCCACCCTCTTTTGACATTAGAGAATTCACACTGGAGAAAAGTCATATGAATGTACAGATTGTGGGAAGTACTTCAGTCAGAGTTCCACCCTCATTGAACACCACAGAGTTCACACTGGAGAAAAGCCTTATGAGTGTAGTGAATGTAGGAAATCTTTTACCCGCAATAGTCAGCTCGTTATCCAGAAGAGAGTTCACACTGAAGAAAAACCGTATGGGTGTAGTGAATGTGGGAAGTCTTTTAGGGATAACAGCTCCATACCCATAAGAGAATTCACACTGGAGAAAAACTTTATGAATGCTGTGAATGTGGGAAATTCTTTAGTCAAAATAGCTCCTTATAGACAAGAGAGTTCACACTGGAGAAAAGCCATAAATGTGAAGGGAATGCTTCATTTTTTTTTACTCAGAATAACAACACTAAAGGAGAATTTATGATACACAGTTGCCTTAATATGATCCCTTTTGATCAGGACATACACTCTGCTAGATTCCTCATAATTTTCACGTACAAGTGAGGCTTCAAGGAGCTACTTGAACTTGCCATTCTGCCCAGGCCTCCTATCCAATTGATGTCACTATGAGTGATTGGGGCTGAAGTGATTTCATCTTTAACACCTGGCTCACCTGAACAGTGTGCATCAGTCACAATCCCTGTGTGCTCTCTTGTGCTTGAATATAAATTCTAGATACTCTGAACACTTGGAAGGATCTTCATTCCTTTCTCTCTGCCTAGGGAATGGGCCTGATTCAGGGTTTGTCCAGAACACCCATCCTCGGAACAGAAGTGGTATCTCTCTCAGGGAGTTCGTGGTTCTCATGTTATGCTGTGATGATTGGCTTAGGTTCTATTTCACCAATCCGAACACCACTGGCTACGGTTTATGATATTTTGGTAAAGGTATTTTTCCTTTTGTACCTTTAATTGTGATGGTTCTATTCACTGCCTGCAATGTTTTGAAAGCACTCTCGTGATTTGTCAGCATGTAAATGTGAACCAATATTGTGGGGACATCAAACTTTCAGTTCTTTGGATAGGAGAACATGATGGCAGAAAATCATTCTTCATCCCAAACTGGCTTATTTTGCATTGCTGCCCAAGGTGTTGAAAGGAAGATTGCATAAATTTGTAGTCTTAATTTATATCCTGGTATCTTGGTTATGAGTTAGGTCAATGGTCACCCAGAAGTGGAGGCCTTTGCTCTCCTTCTGTGAAGAATATGAATTATGTTCTTTGTTCACAGTATGTATTTCTTAATTCTTATCAGTGGTTAGGGGAACTCCTCCCCACATACTGCAAAGAAGCCAAGTGCCATGAAGTACGATATTTCATAGTCTTGTGACATTTGTTGTAAGACTCTGAGGTTAAACTACCATTGAGACGGAAACACTGTATTCATAGTGATGAGAGAGACTGGAGTAAATTATATGGAAAGTGTCTCTTCTGAAAATAAATCCACAAATGTTCCTGGCCTGTGGCTTGTGTGACCTTTGTGTACAGATATTCTCAGCACCTCCAAAAATGTTTCCTGTAGCTGCAGTCATTGGCAGAGAAAATAATTTAAAGGATTTGTGGATTCCCCTGGTCTCTGTAAGGTGGTCACCACAAAGTCATTTCACAATATGTAAGAACTCAAAACTAAAGGAAGGATAATCCTTTAATCAATCCCAAGATGTGTCTTTTGTAACCAGTCAGCATTCCTGTTGATTCCATGGCAGTAGTCTTCACTGCTTGCCAACATTTGCTGCCACTGAGGCAAATCTGTTCCTCCAAGGGAATGAGCACTGACATGCAAGAAAGTGCACTTTTCTACTGTGTGTTATTTTGTGAGCCTTTACTGAGAGATAAAGCTGTGAAACATCACAATTGAAATAATTTTATCTGTCACTATATTCAAGGTGTGGCATAAGTGGAAGTTCAGTTATGAGTACATAAACCACAGCACTTGTGCTTTTAAAAAATACCTTTATGTTATTTTTTTTAGGGAAAGAGGGAAGGGGGAGAGAGATAAATATACATGAGCTGCCTCTTGCACACTCCCTACTGGGGCCACAGGTGGGGCTGTGTACTGACCTGAAATTGAACCAGGACATTTCAGTGCACTGGTTGATACCCACCCAGCTGAGGTACACGGTGAAAGCAGAGTTTATTCCAGTATTTTTATGTATTATTTTCCATACCAACAATTCTAAACCTACATTTCCCACACGCTACATTTTCCTCCTGCCCTTTTATAATCTCTCTTTCTGACTCCCAGTCTTCCATGCAATCATTCATTTTCCATCCTTTACATTAAATTAGTTCATATTATTCATATTTTTATAGTCACTGTAAGGTGTGTACTTTTAAATACTGGTTTCCTTAATGCTACAGATATTTTGAGACTCAATACAAATGCTTATGTGAATACTGAATTTTTTTAATGCTGACTAGTATTGTATTCTATGGATCACATCTTCACAGACCTACAACTCGATTGGTGTCACAGCGAGTATTTCTGGCTGAAGAGATTTCACCTCTAACACCTGGATCACCTGAAGAGTGTGCATAAGTCACAACCCCTGTGTGATCGGGGGAAATATATTCTGTGTTCTCACTTGTGCTTGAGAAAATTGTGATTACTCTGAGCTCTTGGCAGTATCTTCATTTCTTAATCTATGACGAGGTAATGCACCTGATGCAGGATTCATCCAGGGCACTCATCCTCAGCTAAAAAGTGCTACATCTGTCAGGGACATTGTGGTTTGCGCAATGAATGAATTGTTTCAGGTTCTAATTCACCAACCTGCAAACTGCTTGCTGTCCTGTTCTGGGCTATGATCATTCAGTAAAGGTGTTGTTTTTTTTTTCTTTTGTACCTTTAATTTTGGGGACTATGTTCACTTCCTGGGATGGCTATAAAGGAAAGTTGTGACCTGTCAGCATGGAGAGGTGAACAGATATGATGGAGTCCCAAACATTCTGTGCTTTGGAAGGCACATAGTAATGGCAGAAAATCAGTTTGTCCAATTTTGGCTTTTTTTTAACTTCTGCCCAAGGCCTTGAAAAATTATCTGCATGACTTTGTGGTTCTAATTTGCAGCCTGGTGACTCTATTATTGGTGAGGTCAATGTTCACACTGGAAAGGAGGCCTTTGTTGTGTGTCTGTGCACAATATTAATTATAGTCTCTGGTCACAATAAGTATTACATAATTCTCAACAATGTTTAGGGGAATTGTTCCCCACATACACTAAAGGAGCCATGTCCTGTGATGTATGAAATTTCATACACTGGTGTCATTCTTTATATATTTTTTAAATTGATGTCAGAGATGAAGGGAGAGGGAGAGAGAGATAGAAACATTAATGATGAGAGAGAATCATAGATTGGCTGCCTCCTGCATGCCCCCTACTGGGGATCAAGTCTGCAATCCAGGCGTGTGCTCCTGACCAGAATTGAACCTGGGACCCTTCAGTCTGCAGGTTGATGCTCTATCAACTGGGCCCTTGTGTCATTTTTTATATGACTCTGAGGTTTCAATATAACCACCAGTATGACAGAAACTGCATTCATAGTGAGTGTGAAAGATTGCAGTGAATTAGATGAAAAGTGCCTCTTCGTTTTGGTGTTGTTGAATCAAATCAATCTTACCACTATTCTTTTAAAAATATTTTTATTGCTTTTTTAGAGAGTGAGGGAGACGGAGAAACATCAATGATGAGAGAGAATCATTGATCAGTTGCCTCCTGCATGCCCCCTGCAGAGATGGAGCTCTCCAACCTGGGTATGTGCCTGACCTGGAATTGAACCAGTGATCTCATGGTTTATGGGACCACATGCAAGCAATGAACCATGGCATGTGGGCAAACTATTCTTTTTTATTATTGATTATTAACTCTATTACAGATGTTCCCATTTTCCCCCATCTCCATCCCCCTTTGCCCCCCTCTACCCTGCCCCCACTGCTTCTAGGCCCTCACCACCTTATTGTCTATGTCCTTGGGCTATGTATATATGTATATACTTTAAAAATATAATTTTATTGATTTTAGAGAGAGGGAGAGAGAAGGAGAGATAAAAACATCAATGATGTGAGAGAATCACTGATTAGCTACCTCCTTCATGTACCTCTCACCTAACTGAGAATTGAACCTACAGCCCATGTATGTTCCCTGACCAGGAATAGAACCTTGACCTCCTGGTTCATAGATTGCTGCTCAACCATTGAGTCACACCAGCAGTGCTATATTATTTAAAAATTGAAAAAAACAATGTATTTATTATTTCTAGTATTACAGAAGTCTCCCATTTTCCCTGTGCATATATTCTTTGGGGGATCTCTCCCAGTCCTCCCCATACCCCGCCCCTGGGAGACCTGCCAGTCTGTTCCAGTTAACCAGGCCTCTGGTCCCATCTTGTCTTTCCCCAGGGCCACTTGCTGAACCACATCACCTTTATTCACTAGTGTCATTGGCCTGAATGCTAGCCCTCCCCTTGGCTTTTGAGAAAACTACATTTCCCAGAAAGGAATGCACCCATGTGGGCGGAGCTAACGGGTGTTTTTGGTGTCAGTGCATCCCCTTAGGGCAGGACTTCCACCTTCCTCCTCCTGGTGGGCATTTTGACCTCTTCAGTTCAAGGACTCACAGTCTTCAGCCCACTGGACATGTGTAGGAGGAGGCCTAGGAGGCAGCGTTCTTGCTGTGCAGCGTGTGTCTGAGGCTTGTTGAGCACCAACAGGCTGGGAGTGGGGCCTCCAAGCCTCCGGGACTCCTCTCTGCCCACAGCGTTCCCACAGCCTCACCCCATTTCACCCTCCAGCCTTGGGGACTGGCGCCCCTCAGGTCCTGCAGCCCAGGAAGTCGCATCCAGAATAGTGAGTCTCTCCTGGGTGACACAGGGTGTGATGGGGGAAGAGGGCCACAGGTTGCAGTGCCACCTTGTAAGGACACGGTGGTGAGGCTGATCCATGAGGATTAGGAAAACCCAGGCCTGTTTTGGGTCTAAAGGCAACAAAGAAGATGAGGTGAGGTTTTGCAGGAGGAGTTTTACTTTCACCCTCAGAATGCTGGGAACATAGATGGTTGGGGGAAAAGGACGGACATTTTGTGAGGTAGGGTTCTAACTTTTCCTAACATTGCTCAGAGGAAGGACAGATAGAAGACAGAAGACAGCATTTGTGGACAGGAAGGTGAAGTCCTATAAATGATCAGGTAACTGGCAAGAGTGAGCACTGAGGGCGGAGGCCTGAGATAATATAGGCATCTGGAGGGCATCGGGCCTCTGGGCTGGGCAAGGGCACTGAGCAGCCTGAGTCCATAAATCTTGGCGGTGTTTGCCAGGCTCTCAACAGACCATTTTCTTTACACAAATTCCTGCAAATGCAGAATGAGTTGGGTGTACAGGATGGTGAAGATAATTTCAGGGCTTCACACTCTTGTGGCCTCTGAGATAGTTGTGTCTTGGGGCTGTCCAGCTGCTCTTGTATCCCTTGGACCTGGGGACTTTGAACAGATACTAAGCCCAGACTCCTAAGGTCATGACTAGGGCTTCATGTAGTGGACCTTGTATTTAGCAACCAATATTATGCGTGGTAGCTCCTGCAGGGCTTTGGTTACAGATTGTGCAAAGGCTTGTAGTGAAGAGTGAGCTGATTTAGGAACTGGCAGGTACTTAAATTATATATATAAAGTTTTAGATATAGAAAGGAAGCGAGAGGGAGGGGGACAGAGAAACAGTGATGAGCAAGAAACAAGGATTGGTTGCAGCCTGCACTACCCCTATTGTGGATCCAGCCCACAACCAAGTCATGGGCATGTGTCTATACCAGTGATGGCAAACCTTTTGAGCTCAGCGTGTCAGCATTTTGATAAACCCTAACTTAACTCTGGTGCCGTGTCACATATAGAAATTTTTTGATATTTGCAACCATAGTAAAACAAAGACTTATATTTTTGATATTTATTTTTATATATTTAAATGCCATTTAACAAAGAAAAATCAACCAAAAAAAATGAGTTTGCCTGTCACCTCTGACACACGTGTCATAGGTTCACCATCACTTCTCTATACTCAACCAACTGAGACACATCAGCCAGGACTGTAGATCACTTTAATATAGGAGCCCTGGCTGTTTTAGCTCAGTGGATGGAGCGTCGGCCTGTGGACTGAAGGCTCCCAGGTTCGATTCTGGTCAAGGGCACATGCGCAGGTGTCAGGCTTGATCCCTAGTAGAGAGCATGCAGGAGGCAGCCAATCAGTGATTCTCTCTCATCATTGATGTTTCTATCTCTCTCTCCCTCTCCCTCTCTGAAATCAATAAAAATATTTTTTTAAAAATATATAGGAAATCATGGTCAGGTTGGTAACGGTAGTAGTAGCTCAGAAAGGACAGTGTGACCCTGAGGTCTAGCTTTCCTGCTGGGGCCACTGTGGAAGGTGGGTGTCGCAACACAGCAGAGAGATAGAAGTTGTCATGTAGAGTGTGGGGGAGAGGTAATCATTTTGCAGTGGCCAAGGCCTTTAAAAGATGAGTAGACCTGATATTATTTAGAGGCTGAAGAGTTATTCCAACAAAGTGAGACTAGGGCTGGTACATATTAACTTCTCTAAACACTCACCAGGATTTTGTTGTGACTCCTGGTGTGGCCTGGTTTTGGAGAGTTGCAGACAGTCTTGTGGATTAGCTTAGAGGCTTGAGTGGTCATCTGTGAAACTCACGGGGCATGGTCAGAACGCCATCAGGTGTGGGACTTGAGTTGCAGTTAAGTGAGAGATGTTGGCAAGCATTCTCTGGACAACAAATGCTGAATTAACTCAGAGGCCAAGGAGAGCACTACGGGGCCTGGGGCTGAGGGAGTGCAGGTGTGAGCCACGTGTGGGAAAGAGTGATGTGCACTTGAAGAGGGAAGGTGAATTGATGACCACAGCACCCTGACATTGACATAAGAGTGAATGACGAGAGAGTCCATTTCTGGTGGTGTCTGGATGATCCAATACAGTGACTTTTAGGGTGATTGCCTGTAAAGAGGGGTGTTTTGGTGCTACATTCTAGGTACAGAGCTTCGTTGCCATTTAACTAACCACCTGCCTTTTGTTGTTGGGGGTGACACACTGGTTGATAAGAATGAGATAGCCTACATCAGTATTACGCAGGCTTCAAAATCTCCACTAGAATGGGTAAGGGAGAAGGGTAAGGGGTAAGAGATTATGGGTGTGGTGAACTATAATTTTGGAAAAAAGTGATTAAGAAACAATTTGTCCTCACCACAGCAAATTTGCATTACCTTTGAAGTTGTGCTTCTGAGAAGGAAGCTGTGTGAGAGAAGTTCAAAGAACTCTGAGCAACAGGTAGTGCAAAGCCATGGCCTCAGTACCTTGGGATTGGGGTCAAGAGGGTGCAGTGTGATGCCATGTATTTGGTGCCTTTGAGAAACAATATGAGGGTATTGCCTGACAAGACCAGTATCAAATCACTCACACTATCTTTATGGCCAGTATCTCTCTTTAACCTATGGTTTTGACACCCATTCTGTTGATAAAAGTCAGTGTGGTGTACACAGGAGTCCATAGCTCAGGTGTCTTATCTGCCTTTATTATAGTGGGAAGAGAAAATGTCAGTAGGAATATAAGAAGACAATGGCTTTCATGAGATGAAGGCCTGGTATTTTCTCTGATGTGTGGAGTGGACAGAGCAGATGGATGTGGAGGGTGGGGAGTATGACAGACTAAGAATCTTAGGAGTGAAGCTGATCTTGGGCTGTACTGTCCCCATTATGACAGGATATGAACTTTGAGGATGTGGTCATTGTCTTCTCTCAGGAGGAATGGGGGCTCTTTGATGAGGCTCAGAGACTTCTATACTATGATGTGATGCTGGAAGTGTTTGCACTTGTGTCATCTGTAGGTAAGACCTTGATGTTCTCCCAGTGTCCTGAGGTGATGACCTCTCTTCCTTTATTCCTCAGGCAAAGCTTTCTCTCTCCCACTGTGGGAACATGGCCTCTGATCATTTTACCCACTGCCTTTTCAAATGTGCTGTGGCTGCCAGGGATGAGCTGGATGTAGAGCCCTGAACAAAGGTCTCCATGAACATCCCTACCACCTGTTACCTCAAAAAGTAAAGGAAACAGAGTGAGGAGTCTTGAAGTGAGCTTAATAGGTCCCAGCTTGCACTTTCTCTTCATGGGAGGCTGACAGTGTCCATATGCATGGCTTCAACTTCTGTACTCTTTCTCTGGGTAACGGTTCTTTGTGGCAACCTGGGTCATGTTATGGTCTTCACTTACATGAACTATGGGCTGTTCTTTTAAGGCTTTCTTTCATTTTTTTGTAATATTTTCTTCCCTGAATACTATAACAAGCTGTGTAGCTCTGGCCCAGTGATGACTGCTCACCTCTTCATCACCTGTTTCTCTGCACTGGTGCCTCTGCAATCATCTGCAACTTTGATGTGCACATGTGTTATGAGGTGCACATATGTGGTAATTAGTCCTCGAAACCAGCTACTCCTTTATTGAATTTTACTTGGAGGGAGACGGAACCAACCTCTTGCTCAGCTTGCCCCCTTCCCCAGTCTACAAGCCCTGCTAAATGCTGTTAGTTGAAGGATTAGCTGGAGCTCTATATTCTAATCCATGTGGTGCTTGCCATTTTTGTGTCATATTTTTGGCAAGGCCTTTCTGTTTTATGATCTTCATTAGCCCAGAAAGTTACAAGAGCCTCTTATTAATCCTTTCTGCATATCTCTTATTTTCAGAGAATTGCATGTACCAACTGTGATACATAACACACCTTTGCAATGGAAATTCCCCCTGTCACCACATTCAACATTCATTTCCTCACTGTTTCTCACTTTTCAGGTTGTTGGCATAACATGGATGATAAGGAGGCCTGTTCTGGTCAAAGTGTATCTATACAAGGAGAGTCACAGGTCAGGGCTTTCAAGAAAGCTCCAGCAACCCAGAAAACCCTTCTGTGTAAGCGGTGTTTCTCTGTGTTACAACATATTTTGCACCTGACTGAGTCAGATATAGCATATTTTAAGCAGAAAGCATTCTGTAGTGACGCACGTGTTGGAGATGTCTGTTTCAGTGCAAACCCTCACCAGCAACAGAGGAATGAATGTGGACAGGGGCCCTGGAAATAAGCTATGGATAGGGCCTCCTTTGTGAACAGATGCAGCTTCTACTTATCTTCAGTGCCTTCAACCAGCAGGAAGGTTGGAGAAGACTTTAAATACAACTCAGAGTTTCCCCAGCACCAGGCCACTTCCAACCCTGAGGAACTACACTGTGGCAGTGGGATTTCCCAGGAATTTCTTGATGGAAAAAGTCTTCATCAGGGGGGTGAATGTGAAAACACTGGCAGCAATGACCTGAAAGTTGTTAAAATTCAGGGTGTCTGTTCTGGAGAACTTACTTATGAGTGTAACAAATGTAAGAAAGTTTTTAGACAAATCTTTAACCTCATTCAACATAAGAGAGTTCACACTGGAGAAAAGCTATATGAGTGTAGAGAATGTGGGATGTCCTTTAGTCAAAGGAGTCACCTCACTGGACAACTCAGAGTTCACACTGGAGAGCAGCCATATGAGTGTACTGAATGTGGGAATTCTTTTAGCCAAAAATCTAACCTTATTAAACACCTGAGAGTTCACAGTTGCGACAAGCCATATGAGTGCTATGATTGTGAGAAGTTCTTCAGTGATAAGTCTTACCTTGAAAAACACCACAGAGTTCACAGTGGAGAAAAGCCATATGAATGTAGAGAATGTGGGATGTCTTTTCAGCAAAGGACTCAACTCACTGTACATCTGAGAGTTCGCACTGGAGAGAACCCATATGAGTGTACTGAATGTGGGAAATATTTTAGCCAAAAATCTAACCTTATTAAACACCTGAAAGTTCACACTGGAGAGATGTGTTAAATGTGCAGGGACTGTTTTTATTTTTCTCACTTAGAATAACAACACTGAAGGCAACTCTTTGGGGCCTATTTTCCTAAATCTAAACCCCTTTTAATGGAACATACACTCTTTTAGATTCCTCATACGTTTCGGGTACAAGTGAGGCTTGAAGGCGCTGTATTGCACTTGCTAACATGCCCAGATCTAACACCCGATTGATGTCACAGTGAGCATGTGTGGCTGAAGAGATTTCACCTCTACCACCTGGCTCACCTGAAGAGTGTGCATCAGTCACAAACCCTGTGTGCTCAGGGGAAATGTATTCTGTGTTCTCACTTGTGCCTGGGAAAATTCAGATTACTCTGAGCTCTTGACAGGATCTTCATTCCTTTCTCTCTGACTAGAGAATGCATCTGACCCAAGGTTTGTCCAGACTACATATCCTAAGCTAAGGAGTGCTACCACATTCAGGGACATTGTGGGTCTCACATTATGCTTTTATGAATTGTTTTACTTTGTAATTCAACAACCTGAAAATTGCTTACTGTCCTCTGATTCTGGTTAATGATATTTAGTAAAGATACTTTTTCTTTCGTAGCTTTAATTTTTTAAAGAAATTTCACTCTGGATGATTTTTTAAAAAATATATTTTTATTGATTTTATACAGAGAGGAAGGGAGATAGATAGTTAGAAACATCGATGGGAGAGAAACATCGATCAGCTGCCTCCTGCACATCTCCCACTGGGGATGTGCCCGCCCCAGGTACATGCCCTTGACTGGAATCGAACCTGGGACCCTTCAGTCCACAGGCCGACGCTCTATCCACTGAGCCAAACCGGTTTTGGCGACTCTGGATGATTTGATATGAATGTTGTGATCAATCATCACAGATATGGTGTGGTCCCAAACTTTCTGTTCTTTGGAAAGCATATAATAATGTCAGAAAAATCACTCTGTCCAATATTGGCTTATATTATATCTTTGACCAAGGCAATGAAAGAAAGTTTGCATAACTTTATGGTTCTAATTTGCAGCCTGGTGCCTCTAATGTTGGTGAGGTCAGTGGTCCCTCAGAAGAGGAGTCCTTTTTTGTGCTTCTATCATTGTTCTAACATTATCCTCTGAGGAATTTTAGGTTCTAATTCACCAACCTACAAACTGCTTGCTGTCCTCTGTTCTGGTTTATAATCTCTTAGTAAAGGTGTTTTTTTTCTTTTTTACCTTTAATTTTGTGGGTTATATTCACTGCATGGGATGATTTGAAAGGATATTTGTGATCTGTCCCATGCATAGGGGAACAGATATGGTGGGGTCCCAAACATTCTGAGTTTTGGAAGGCACATAATAATGGCAAGAAATCACTCTTTGTCCAATATTGGCATATTTTCTATTGCTAACCAAGTCCTTTAACGAAAATCTGCATGAGTATTTGATTCTAATTTTTTAGCCTGGTGCCTGTATTATTGGTGAGGTCAAAGATCACCCAGAAGAAGAGTCCTTTGTTGTGCTCTGTGAACAATATGAATTATATTCTCTGTTCACAGTATGTCTTAAATACTGCAAAAGAGCCCTGTGCCATGATGTGTGAAATTTCTTAGGCTGGTTTCATTTGTTGTAGCACTGTGAAGTGCAAGTAATACTGGGACAAACACTGTTTTCATAGTGAGTTAAAGAGACAGCAGAATATTGGATGAAAATTGCCTCTTCTGAACATTATCCACAAATGACCCAGTTTTGAAGCTTGTTTGTTCTTTGTGTAGCTGAAGTGATTGGTTGTGAAAAGAATCTCATGGTTTTGGGGATTCCCTTGAGTCCCTTGATGGCAGCGGTTCTCAACCTGTGGTTCGCGACCCTTTTGGAGGTCGAACGACCCTTTCATAGGGGTTGCCTAAATACATCCTGCAGATCAGATATTTACATTATGATTCATAACAGTAGCGAAATTACAGTTATGAAGTAGCAACAAAAATAATTTTATGGTTGGGGGTCACCGCAACATGAGCAACTGTATTAAAGGGTTGCGGCATTAGGAAGGTTGAGACCACTACTCTATGGTGTACACCTCAAGGTTATCACAACAAGAACTCAAGGCTAGAGGAAGAATCATCGTATGATTAGTCCCAGATTATGTGTTTTTGACAATTCAGCATTCCTGATCATTCTGATGGCAGTAGTCTTCACTTCTTGACAATATTTGCTGCCACTGAGGCAACAATGATTCTCTCAGGAAATGAGGAGAGAGATGGTGATGTCTGTATAGAGTTTCCATTTAATTTTCTAACAACAGAGGGATATCTGTGTTTTTATTTGGAACCACATTTTAAGGCTTTACTTGGGTATATGTATAACTGACATGCAGCAAAAAGCACTTTTCTAATGTGCACTATTTGGTGAGGTTGAACGTATGGATAAAGCTCAGAAACCATCACATGTAAAATATGCTTCTCTGTTACCCGTACCCATGGTGGGGCAAAAGTATGCTTATGGTTGTGAGTATGCAAAACACAGAATTTATTTTCTTATTTTAAATAACTATTTATATAAAAGGCTAATATGCAAAGTGTCCCTTTGGGAGTTTGAACGGGAGACCAGGAGTTTGATCGCTTGCTATGATGGGCACTGACCTCCAGGGGGCGGCGCAGAATGAAGGAAGGCCCTGGCCAGCAGCCAGCAGCTAGGAAAGGAAGGCCCCGATCAGCCCTGATTGCCAGCCAGGCCTAGGGACCCTACCTGGTCAGGAATTTCGTGCACTGGGCCTCTAGTTTTATATATTTTAATTTTTATTTTTATTGATTTTTAGAGAGAAGATGCAGAGGGAGAGAAACATCAATCTTCTGCCTCCTGCATGCCCACTACTGTAGACCCAGGCACACATGTGACCTGATCTGGAATTAAACCAATGACCTTTCAGTGAACGTGATCATGCCCAAAAAAATAAGAAACAGTAGCCATGGAGAATTTATACTTTTATTATTATTTATTAACTGTTGTATTATTTTCAATACTAACAACTATAAACCTACTTTTGCACACCCTGTATTCACCTCTTGCCCTTTTATAATCTTTCGGATTCTCCAGTTCTCCATATAGCCATTGATTTACCTCCTTTTACAATAGATAAGTTCATATTTTCCATAATTTTAAAGGCACTATAAGGTGTATAATTTTTTTAACAAACACTGACTTCCTTTATGCTATGCAGGTATTTTTAGATTCAACAGTAATGTTTATGTAAATAGTTAACTTTAATTTTTATTGCTAAAAATGTTGTATTCTATGGATAACCACTTTATTCATGGATCTGTATATGGTTTCAGTTATTTCCACGTTTGGGGTTTTATAAATAAAACTGCTGGGAATATTGCATTCAGTTCTTCCTACAGGTGTATGTTTTATTTGTTTAACTGTTGCAGTGTCGGTGAACGTGTTACATTTTAAGATATGCAGATCTGTGATCTAAAATGGTCATTCCCTTTGCCTTCCTACCCACCCACAGTAATGAAAATTCCAGGTTTTACATTACCCTGGCAGCACATATGACGGTTATTTTTTTTAAATAGTAGGCCAGTAAATGAGTATACTATTAACTTGTTTTTGTTTTGATAACATTTCCCTAAGTATTTTTGATGGTGAGCATTTCTTCTTGCTTTAATTTACACCATCTTTATCTCCTTTGCTAAAATGTCTGCTCAGGAACTTTTGCCTACTTTTTAATTTAATTTATTATTCTTACCAATAGGAGGACAGTGCATCATCTAAGACATGTGTTTGAGTTTCTCTCATTCCTCAATTACTCAAGTGACTTCTTTGCCATATGGAACCATTGGTTTTCAATTTTAGAAAGAAAATTGTTTTTCTCAACTTTTATCCTATGGATAATTTATAGCCACTTGTAATCTACACTAATAAGTTTAATCGGCATTGTTAACATTCTCCACCAGTATAATTTAAGTCCAAGCATTTAGTAATACTTTAAGAGAAGTCTAGGTTTGTAGTATTTGTCAATTTCCCTGGTTAAATACTTTCATCATCACCAGGTTCAAACTGCCAGAACAATGGCATTGGACATGGACATGATAAGATATTACACTAGTACATCGTTATATTTTATTTTCAACATACTGATAAAGTAGCAGTGAATGAGCTCAAGAAAATCCTATATAATAAAAGGGTAAACTGCAAATCGACTGAACCGCGGAACAACTGGTTGTTATGATGCACACTGACCACCAGGGGACAGAAGCTCAATGCTGCCTCCTGGTGGTCAGTGCACTCCCACAGGGAGAACGCTACTCAGCCAGAAGCCTGGCTGAAGGCTGGCAAGTGCAATGATGGTAGCAGGAGCCCCTCCTGCCTCCATAGCAACGCTAAGGATGCCCAAATGTGAAAGAGTGCAGGCCAATCTGAAGGACACCCCACCCACCTGGGTGCACAAATGTCCTGCACCTGGCCTCTAGTTTATAATAAAACATCTGAATTATTGGCAAGTGGCAAGTGTTGAACATTTTTAAAAGTTTGATATAATTGTAATTAATTTAAAGCATACATTTTAACAACATATATATTAAAAATGTTTTTATTGATTCAGAGAAGGGAGAGAGAGAGAAACATCAAGGAAGAGAGAGAACCATTGATCAGCTGACTCCTGCATGCCCCACACTGTTTATCAAGCCTGCAATCATGGCTTGTGCCCTGAACAGAATCTAACCAGGAGGTTAGATTCTGTTCTAATCTAATCTTCTTGGTTAATAGGTTGTACTTATCCACTAAGTAATATTGGCTGGACTAAAACACACTTTTTAACAAGCACTTTTATGTTTCCATATATGCCTGCCTACCTGAAACTAAATCCTCCTCCCCTTTTCAGTGCTTCCTAATTGGTACATGAAATTACTGCTGCAATGACATAATCTACCTTTGTAATAGCTTATTTCTTTTTAATATATATATATATATATATATATATATATATATATATATATTTTATTGATTTTTTGCAGAGAGGAGAGAGAGGGATAGAGAGTTAGAAACATCAAACAGCTGCCTCCTGCACATACCCTACTGGGGATGTGCCCACAACCAAGCTACATGCCCTTCACTGGAATTGAACCTGGGACCCTTCAGTCTGCAGGCCAATGCTCTATCCACTGAGCCAAACTGGTCAGGGCATAATAGCTTATTTCAAATATCTGCCTATATATATAAAAACCAAGCGACCAGAACTACTGGAATGACCAGAATGACCAGTTGCTGACATGCACTGTGGCCGACCAACTGACCCTATGGGGGCGAGGCCAACCGGCCAACCTCCTGAGGCTCCCCCTCAGCTGTCCTTTGCCCTGATCAGCACTCTGTTCCACACCCACCTGACCGGCCCATCCCCAATCAGGGACAGGGCCAGTGGCCAATCTCCCACATCCCCTCTCCTGGAAGCTTGACCCCACCTGTGCATGATTTCGTGCACCGGGCCTCTAGTCTACACTAATAAAAGAGAAACATGCAAATTGGTGTCACTCTGCTACCCTTCCCATTGGCTAATCAGGGTGATATGCAAATTAACTGCCAGCCAAAATTGCGGCCGGCAGCCAGGCAGCTTGACGCTAACAGGAGGCTTGCTTGCTTCAGTGACGGAGGACTTCAACATTCCCCGCCTGCGGCTGCCAGCCTCTGAGGTTGCAGTTGAAACATTGTTACAAATATAGAAGCTAAACAAAACCCCAGAAACCTGCTTTCAGCCAGCTGGGATCTCAGAGCAGGAGTTGAAACAGTGTTTCGATTATAGAACCCGAACAATCCAGATACCTCCTTTCAGAAGCTGAGGCCTAAGACCTGGAGCCAAGACTAAGAGCTAAAGCTGGCCCAGAATTTAAATAAAAGAAAAAAGGACACGTTGGGAGCTTCAGTCACCTGCCAGCCTGAAAACAGCCCTCAGCCCTTCACCCAGACTGGCCAGGCACCCCAGTGGGGACCCCCACCCTGAAGGGTGTGTGACCAGCTGCAAACAGCCATCATCCCCTCATCCAGACTGGCCAAGCACCCCAGTGGAAACCCCCACCCTGAAGGGTGTGTGACCAGCTGCAAACAGCCATCATCCCCTCACCCAGGCTGGCCAGGCACCCAAGCAGGACCCCTCACCCTGATCCAGGACATCCTTCAGGGCAAACCAGCCAGCCCCCACCTGTGCACCAGCCCTCTATCCTATATAGTAAAAAGGTAATATGCCTCCCAGCACCAGGATCAGCAGAACCGCGAGGCCTCCCAGCACTGGGATCAGCATGACGGGGGCAGTGCCCAAACCCCCTGATTACACTGCGGCTCTGTGTGTGACAGGGGGCGGGGTCACAACGTCACTATCGGCCCTGCTCTGTTTGTGACAGGGGAAGGCGCCCCAACCCCTTGATCAGCCCTGTCTGTGCCTCATAGGGGGAGATCCCCAACCCCCTGATTGCACTGCAGCTCTGTGTGTGACAGGGTGCAGTGCCCCAACCCCCTGATCGGCCCTGCTCTGTGTGAGACAGGGTGCGGAGCCCCAACCCCCTGATCGGCCCTGCTCTGTGTGTGACAGGGTGCAGCACCCTAACCCTCCCCCCCCCCACAGGCCCTGCTCTGTGTATGATGGGGTAGAGCCATAACCTCCCCATCAGCCCTGCCGTGAGTGTGACAGTGGTGGCGCCCCAACCCCCTGATTGGCCCTGCTCTGTGGGTGATAGGGAGTGGTGCCCCAACCGCCCCCCACGGGCCCTGCTCTGTGTGTGACTGGGTAGAGCCATAACCTCCCCATCGACCCTGCCCTGACTGTGACAGGGTGCGGTGCCCCAACCCCCTGATCAGCCCTGCTCTGTGTGTGACAGGAAGCAGTGCCCCAACTCCCCTATGGGCCCTACTCTGTGAGTGACAGGGGGGAGCTCCTCAACCCCCTGATCGGCCCTGCTGTGTGCGTGACAGGGGGTGGCACCGAAAGCTCCCCATCGACCCTGCCTTGACTGTGACAGGGAGCGGTGTCCCAAACCCCCAATCAATCCTACCCTGTGCATGACTGAGGGTGGCATCTCAACCTCCCAATCCGCCTTGCTCTGAGCCCGAAAAGGGTCTGCACCTAGGGATTGGTCCTGCACTCTGCCACCCGGGAACAGGCCTAAGCCAGCAGGTCGTCATCTCCCGAGGGGTCCCAGACTTCGAGAGGGCACAGGATGGGCTGAGGGACACTCCCTCCCCCTGAGTGCACAAATATTTGTGCACCAGGCCCCTAGTATATATATATAAAAGTCTAATATGTAAAATGCCCCCTTGGGAGTTTGACCTTAAGACCAGGAGTTTGATTGCTCACTATGACATGTACTGACCACCAGGGGGAAGCACAGAATAAATGAAGTCCCCGGGAGACAGGCCGAAGATCTGATCAGTGCTGATCATCAGCCAGACCCTACCCATGAATGAATTTCTTGCACCAGACCTCTAGTATTCATATAAAGAAAACAGTTATGAAATTTTAAGAATCCTACCCCAGCCTTCTATCATCATCTGCCATCATGGTAGTTCTAATATCTATCTATTCTCAGATACATTAGTGACTTATTTTATTTAAAACCCCTGGTAAATTTGGCCATGGCCAGAGAGCTCAATTGATTAAATGATCATCTCAATAATGCCAAGGTTGCAGGTTCCATTCCCCCCTCAGGTCCCATACAAGAATCAAACGATGAGTGTATAAAATTAATGAAACAACAAATGGAAGTTTCCCCATTATTCTCTCTCTCTCTCTAATCAATATATATGTGAGGGTTTTTTTGTTTTTGTTTGTTTGTTTGTTTGTTTGTTTGTTTGTTTTTACCAGATGAGTCAACACATGTGAACACCATCACAGACCAGGGACCCTGTGGTGAAGCAGCCAGCAGGGTTCTCATGCGGGCAGAACACACAGTGAAGGAGAGAATAGTAGGGGAGGGTCCCCTGCTGTCAGTGAGGAGGGTGAGGAATGGGCTGAGTTGCACAATCACCCACAGGGAATCATGATACCTGTGCTCCCTGAGACTAAAACCTAAGGGCCTGGAAAAAGCTCTGGGCCTGGACATGCCCCTTGTGGTCTCTGCCCCATTCAGCCAGGAGTTGAGACTGAGGTGTTTTGTATTTGAGTGGTTGAGGAGCCCAGAATTTTCCCAGGTATTCAGGAGCAACCCCTGATACTTGAAGCCCTGAAATCAGTTCACCTACCTTCAACAGGCCCACACACACCCATGGGCCCCACAGGCATTGTTTGAATCTCTGTACTTTTACATTTCTGTGTAATTATCCATCCAGTCCTGGAGATACCATGGATTCTCCGGATAACAGTGCTATGTTTTTTTTTCAATGGCAAGAACATTCTGCAATATAAGCATTTCCAGAAGTTGAGACTTGGTCTCAACATAACACATTGGGTGGAAGGCTGTAATGCAGGTGGTGTCCCCATCCTTAAGTTTGGCCAGTGCAGAGAAGACCCCTACTGCTGAAGTAAGGTGATAGACCCTGGACTCTGAGGGACAATATACTATGGGATGTGAGGTTGACGGGGCAGAGAGGTTGTTTATTGGGACAGGATTGATGATAGGATTTCCTGCCAGCATATGGAGGAATGTCCATTGTGTGTATCCTGTGGCACTGTCTGGGTGGCCCCAATTGTTTGTTCTGTATGTGTGTGTGTGTGTGTGTGTTCCCCTTCAAGGTATTGCCCATGTCTGCTGTGTGGGTCTGTGTGAGCCTGTAGCCTGGACAAAAGCCTGGCACCTGAGTGCCCAGCAGAGGCTGGGGGTGTTCTGTACCTGTGTGTTTCTGTGCTTGTGTTATCTGTAGGTTTCTCTCTGAGTCGGTCCAGGCAATTGGAAAGTGAATAGGAAATCTCCAGAGAGACGATGTAGAGGACAATATATTCTTCTCCTCCACCCCCCAGGTGAGCCCCTTCTTCACCTTCTCTTACAGGCATCTGGTGTCCCTTGGGAGGTCCCATCTCAGGATCCAGGGATGGATTAAGCACAGGGTCAGTTCATAGAACCCCAGGCTGTAGCAAGGTGGGGAATTTGGGAAGACTCTGATGACTCACAGGGAATATAGAGTGTGGAATGGAAATGTTTGTGAAGGATTACGTGCATTGGTGGAAGATCTAGATGATCCAGGATCCTTGTGAAGGAATGTGAGGATGGATGTATGTGGGGGAATGTAGGGAAGCACGGGACTTGGTTGGAAATCTATAAAGAGGATTCTCCAAAGGGCCGGGGGCCTCTTAGGGGGACCTTGTTGAAGGTGGCAGCCCCTGCCTTGACTTTTCCAAATAAGTCTGAGCCCCTGGGTATTTTGCTGGAATCTTTCTGTTTAGTCCTTTAGACCCGACCTTGTAGGAGCATGTGTTTTCTCAATGATACATTCCCTGCTGATTGTATCTAGAGGTTAATTTTAGTTCAAACTGTTGTTACAATAAAAGCCTACGGAGGCAGATGAACAGGGCTTCTTGGTGCCTATAGCCAAGCAGTTCTTTAGCCTCGCTTTCACAGAAACGAGTGTCTGAGTAATTTATTTATCTGTCGCTTAGGGTCTGCTGGTCAGCCCTGACAAGTGGTGCTCCAAGGAGGACCAAGGAACACAACAAAACACAACAGAACCCTCAAAAACGAAAGTAACTGTGCAGTAAGTCATTGGAGCCCACTTGGGATTTCTAAGTTCGAGGGAATTTTTTCTCAGCTAAGGTTTCATAATGGGACAAAAGCTGTCCACAGAACAGCAGCAATATATCACAATGTTGAAACAGTTATTAAAAGCAAGTGGTCCCTCTGTTACAGAAGAACAATTAACAGGCTTATTAAAAACTAGAGGCCCAGTGCATGAAAGTCGTTCTGGGGGGAGGGTGTCCCTCAGCCCAGCCTGAACCCTCTTGCAATCTGGGACCGCCTTTTAACTGCTTGCCTGCATGCATGCATGCTTGAACTCTCCTTACCACTCTGCCTGCCTGCCTCATCACCCCTAACCACTCACCTGCCTGTCTCATCACTCCTAACTACTATGCTTGCCTTCCTGATTGCCCCTAACCACTCTGTTTGCCTGCCTCATCACCCCTAACTCCTTGTCTGCTTGCTTGATCGCCCCTAACTGCCTCTGCCTCAGTCCCCACTGCTGCAGCTTCATCAGGAAGGATGTTTGGAATGACGTCCAAAAGGTTGTTTGGTTGTCCAGTCTAATTAGCATATTACCTTTTTATTATTATAGATTGTTATAATTTATAGTCCTTGGTTCCCCAATGCTGGAACACTAGACCTTAATCACTGGGAACAAGTGGGCAGGAATTTAAAGAGAAATCAAGCCCATAGAAAATGAGTGCCCTTATCATCATTAACTATGTGGGCTCTTTATTTGAGCTGCACTGTGCCCATTTCATATTGAAGATCAAAAGCCTACCGAGCTACAGGAGAATTTACTACTCCCCCGCTTCCCTGAAGCAGAACCTGTAGAGCTTGTAATACTAAAGCCCTACCGCTGGAGGAAATATTTCCCGATCCTCCGCCTCTGGTGTGGGAAGGCTCATCAACTAGATCCATGGTTGGCAAACTGCAGCTCGTGAGCCACATGTGGCTCTTTAGCCCCTTGAGTGTGGCTCTTCCTAAACCTTAGGAGTACCCTAATTAAGTTAATAACAATGTACCTACCTATATAGTTTAAGTTTAAAAAATTTGGCTCTCAAAAGAAATTTCAATCGTTGTTCTGTTGATATTTAGCTCTGTTGACTAATGAGTTTGCCAACCACTGAACTAGATCCTTAGTTATGGGGTCCTGTGTCAGGCAAGCCATGTTAGAAGGAGAGCTTTTGGCTTGCCCAATTATGAAAAATCAACAAGGTAATAGAGTTTATGAGCTGCTCTCTTTTACACACCTTAAAAGAAATAAGGAAAACTGTTAGAGAAAATGGGGACAACAGTCCATTTACAAAAGGACTCCTTAATGCTGTTTCTGAAAATTATCACAGGACACCTTGGGACTGGCAGATTTGGGCTAAAACAACTCTGGATGCCAGTCAATATCTATTATGGAGAGCAGAATATGATGAGATCTGGGAGCAGCAGGCTAACTAAAATAACTTAGCAGGTGCTGGTCACATTATGGCCCCAATGCTCCAGGGATGGGGACCATATGTTAATGTACAACAGCAAGTAGACCTGCACTCTCAAGTGTTCGCCCAAACCTCTGTGCACAACGGGCTTGGGAGCGCATTCCAGAAGGCGGATCCCAGCGAGGCTCTTTTGTTAATGTACACCAGGGATCCCAGGGATCTTATGTTGATTTTGTAAATTGCCTTAATCCATTTGCCCGCAGATCAGTCATAGCCAGGTTGCAGATATTCTCTTGCTACAACTGGCATATGAGAATGCCAACGTTGATTGTCAAAAGGGTATACAGCCCATCAGGGGAAAGGCCACCACGGGTGGGGGAATGTATCAGAGCTTGTGGCTAGTAGGAACAGAAACCCACCTGAGTCAGATGCTGGCCATAGCCTTTCAAGCTGGGAATAAGGGCAAGAAAGATTCCAAATGTTACCAATGTAGAAAAAAAGTGGGGGCATTTTAAAAAGGATTGGAGGACTAAAATGCCAGCCTCCTGGGCTGAGATATCTTGGACCCATCTGTCTGTGCCTGCTGCCATAAGGGGCAACATTGGGCCAATCAATGTAAATCTAAATTTGACAAATATGGCAATTCATTACCACCACTGCAGGGAAGCTCCCAGTGGGGTCAGTCCTGGGCCTCACAAAAAAAACAGGACACAACTGACCGGCCTTCGTAAGGCAGACAGAAAAATCCACTGTCTGCTCCCTCTGAGCAGCTACTGCTGCGAGCCCAGGGTTGGACTTACCAAAACAGAACTAATTCTCAAGGAAGGTGATGAACCTAAAAGGGTCCCTATGAGAATTTGGGGTCCACTGCCACCAGGCACAGTAAGCATCATTTTGGGATTTTATAGCCTTAACTTAAAAGGGGTCACAGTAGTACCTAGTGATTGATAGTGATTACCAGGGATAAATCCAGTTGCATATTTTCCCTGTGCAAATCAAGATCGCACAGTTGTGGTTACTGCCATGCTGGGTCCCAAATGCTTTAGGAAAGGAGAGAAACCAAGGAGGGTTTGGCAGTACTGGAGAGCAAGGGGTTTATTTGAATCACCTAGTAACCAGGGAAAGGCCACTCCTCACGATAGAAACCCAAGGGGAAAAAATTCACCAGATTGATGGATACTGGGGCAGACGGCTCTATCCTTAGGCATCTTGATTAGCCCTCCTCATGCCCCACAGTAAAACAAGATCAAAGGATAGTGGCAATAGGGGAAGTTTTCCAGACATTACAAAGTTCACAGCCTGTTATGCTGTAAAGGGCCAGTTGGGCAATTTGGCTACATATAACCCCTAATCTTACAAATTCCAGTCAATTTGTGGAGACGAGATCTCCTTTTGAAGTAGGGGCTAACATTAAAGACACCTTTTTAGAAATGACCACCGTTGTTATATCTCCCCTATCCTTTACTTGGTTAAGCTAAACCCCTATCTGGGTAGAACAGTGGCCCTTAAAGGGAGAAAATTACAACAGGCACATCTACTCATGAAAGAACAGTTAGAATTTAGGCACAAAGAACCTTCTAATAGCCCCTTGAATTCTCCTATTTTTGTAATTTCCCAAAATTATAAAAAGTGGAGGCTTTTACATGATTTAAGAGCCATTAATTCTAATATTCAACCGATGGGGGCTCTCCAGCCTGGACATCCTTCCTCAGCCATGAACCCACAAGAATGGCCCATTATTATAATAGATTTAAAAGATTGTTCCTATACCATTCCTTTGGCTACCGAGATTGGGAGAAATTTGCATTCACTCTCCCCTCAATTAACAATGAGGAACCTGCTCAGAGATACCACTGGAAAGTCCTCCCACAGGGAATGCCAAATAGCCCAACTATGCATCAGTATCATGTATATCAGGTGCTTATGCCAACTGGGCAACAGTTCCCTTCTGGAAAAATTATCCATTGTGTGGAGGACATTGTACTTGCAGCCCCTGATAGGAACCTGTTATATTGTTTGTACTCTTCAGTACAAAAGGAAACGGCCTTAAGAGGCCTTTTAATAGCCTCTGAAAAGGTACAGATGTGACAAAACCATGGAAATATCTGGGGTATATCTTAACTGAAAGAACCATCAGACCCCAAAATGTTATCTTTGATAATAGGGAAATAAAAACCCTAAATGATTTTCAAAAACTTCTGGGTGATATAAATTGGATAGGACTGGTTTTAAGCATTCCCACAGCAAATTTACAAAACCTGTTTAACATATTAAAAGGGAATCCAGCTTTGAATTCCCCAAGACAGCTCTCTGCTGAAGGGATAGGAGAACTCCGCCTGGTTGAGAATGCTCTCAATACACGATATTTAAATAGAATTTCACCCCAGCATTCTCTTCAATTATTTTCTATTTCCCACGAGACATTCCCCTACAGGAGTTATAGGGAACTAATTCCTGAAATGAGGTTCACTGAATGGTTGTTTTGCTCCCATTCTCCCTCCAAAATATTATCGCCTTATCTAGCTTTAATTTGCTCTTTAATCCTAGATAGGAGGCAACAATGTGCTAGACTCACAGGACATGATCCTTAAGTCATTCGCCTCCCACTAACCAAGACTCAATTTGAGAAAGCAGTTTCCACTTCCATAGATTTACAAATTGTCCTAGCTGACTTCTTAGGGCAGGTAGAGCATTCTCTCTGTGCTAAGACATTTTTTTGTCACACACTAAGTTACTTTATTACACTAAGAATGTACATGCCCTAGCTGGCTTGGCTCAGTGGAAAGAGCGTCAGCCTGCGGACCGATGGGTCCCAGGTTCGATTCTGGCCAAAGGCACATACCTGGGTTGCGGGCTAGATCCCCAGTAGGGGGTGTGCAGGAGGCAGCCGATCAATGATTATCTCTCATCATTGATGTTTCTCTCTCTCTCTCTCTCTCCTCCCTTCCTCTATGAAATCAATAATGAAATATATTTTAAAAATAAATAAATAAAAATTATCATAAATTGTTAACAAAAAAAAAGAATTTACATATCCCTATCCCAGGGACACTCACCGTGTTCACTGATGGCTCAGGAAAAACAGGAAAAGCGGCCATTCACTGGCCACCTGATGGTGCCATTAAACAAGGGGTCTTCACATCAACTCAGTGAGCTGAAATTGGGGCACTGGTTTTAGGACTAGAAACATTTCCCTCCCAACCCCTGAACATTGTTAGTGATTCTGCTTACTCTGTTTATATTTTACAAAATTTAGAAACCTCACTTATTAAGCCTACATTAAAGCCATCCCTCTTAGCGCAGTTCCTTTGCCTCCAGGCCTTACTAGATGGTCCATCACATCCTCTTTTTATATCTCATATCAGGTCTCACAGTTGCCTTCCTGGACCATTAGTATAGGCCAATGAACAAGTAGACAACGTAGTAATGACAGCTACCTTAATGGAAGCCCAATCAACCCCATGAATGATTCCATCAAAATTGGAGACAATTACACAAGGAATTTCAGGAACCCAAGAGGATAGCTAAACAAATTATTTTAAAATGTCCTGATAGTCAAATGACAGGCACCTCACCACCCTCCATGGGAATTAATCCTGGGGGCCTACAGGTCAATGACCTTTGGCAAACAGATGTCACTCACATTGCCTCTTTTGGGAAACTCCAGTATGTACATGTAACTATAGACACTTCTGGTAGAATCAGTGCTCATGCTTTTCCCGGCGAATCCACACACTATGATATTAACCATCTGTTACATTTGCCATTTTAGGAATACCAACCAAAATAAAAACTGACAGTGGGCCTGCTTATAGCAGCCATGCCTTTGCCACTTTTTGCAGGAATCTGTCCATCCAGCATTCCACAGGAATCCCTTATAATCCATAGGGCAGGCCATTGTCGAGCTTGCCCATTCCACCTTAAAGAGCATGCTAGTAAAACAAAAAAGGGGGAATATAGGACTCAAGGAACCAGCTATGATGCTATCCAATGCACTCTTTACCCTTAATTTTTTGAATTTGAATAATTGCTTTCTATCCCCCATAAAGTGTCTCTTTACTTCTTTAGGACCAGCTCAGAAACCATAGGTCTTGTGGTGAGATGTGGACACTAATAACTGTAAAGGAACCAATGAATTATTCACATGGGGGAGAGGATATGCATGTGTTTCTACCCCCCACAGGGCCGCTGTGGATTCCAACTCATCGGATTAAACCCTATCATGGCATGGCACGGGACCAATCCTCTCCCAGAAATGAAGAATCTGGGCCTGGGGATTCCACAGCCCCAAATGACACACCTTCACATGACCCAGACGGCCCCCGGAATAACCTGGGAAATGATAAAGAAGCTGATGGCAGAGGCTGAGCAACTGCTGGAAGATACTCATGCTCCATGCACCGCAGATAACCTTTTCCTTGCTATGACTTCCTTGATTCACCTCAACTCCTGTGCGGTATGGTTTGGCATTCTTGATTGGTTTTGGACACCAGCATCTGCCACCTTATATTGGACCCAAGCTATAGACCCACCTTTATTTAGACCCCTCACTTGGGGAGACCCCCCTTCTCCTGTGTCTAACAACCTAACATCCCTCTTAGGGGGAGTACACTTGCCACCAATAGGCAGTCTTAAACATGGGACACCTTGGACACCAGTCCCTCAAAATACCTCTTTCCATTCGAGTTTACCACCCTTATGTGTTACCTCCTCCAATTCCTCTCTGTACTGTATGAGGGCTCATAATCAGATTTGGTTACATGCCACTCCTAAACCTGATCAGATTAAAGCCCAGCTAACCTTTCTCTTAGCAGGCAGTCTGGCCTGTGGTAATCTGACTAATGCTACTGGGCCTCCCATACCTCCGTAAAAGTAAAATAAATGGTGGGACCCCTCTGCTGAGGCATTCCATTGGGAAGTTTGTCAAGGAAATCATGCCCATCTGATGGTCCTAGGGGACTAACAGGTTATAGATGGGGGCCCACATGGTCACTTGTAAGCCAACCATATTGACATTCTGGTTCACTGTGTGTCTAATGCTAGTTACATCAGTTCAGCAGGCATGCCTGAGGTTTGGACTGAGGGAGGGATGAGTTACCCATGACCTCAAGTACTAGGCTTGCCAGGTCAGGAAACTTTATGGAAATTAGGCCATGTTTTCAGCCCTTTGAAATTGTGACACGGTGACTGCCAGAACTCCTCTGGCCACTATAGTATAACTTTTACTAATAATCTTACTGACAATAGCTTGAGTTGTACCACTCACCCCTATGTCTTTGTTATGGGCTCCAATAGACTAATAAACCATCGCTCATCTTTTCTGGTACAGGTTGGAGAAGGAGCTTATTTTGCATCCTGTATTACCACCCAGAATATTACTTCATTGACCATCAGCACTATTATGATACTTAGGAAACAAGCAGAAATCATACTACTTGTTAATCTCACTAGGAAATGGCAAGGCTCAGCAGCTACCAAAGTCTTAAAAAGAGCATTGAGTCAATTATGGCCAAAAAGGTTTTTGGGAATGCTCATTGCAGCCATTATCTCAGCTGTTGTTATTCTTACGACCACCAGCATCACCATGGTGGCCCTTTCTGAGTCTGTGCAGACTACCACATTTGGAGACAATATGGCATATAATGTAACTAGGGAATTCACTATACAACAGCACATAGATAAAAAAAAAATTAGCTAGACTACAGGCATCAGAGGCAGCCATTGAATACCTGGGGGAAAGGCAGGGCGCTATAGCATACAGGCAAGTGCTTGATTGTGATTGGGAGCACAAGCACATATGTGTTTCCCCTTTAAACTGGAAAAGTTGTCACCATCAGTGGATTGATGTTAAAAAGCATCTGTGGGGAGTTTTTCATGAGAACCTTACTGAAGAAATAAACATGTTAAAAGGCAAATTAGAGGGTCCTTACTTGCTATCAACAAACATGAAACACAGATTATTGCTTGAAACACGGTAAAGGAACATTTGGAGTGGAACCACATGGTTTCCTAGAATCAGTTGCCACCTGATCGAACTAACTATTGCTCTCATTGTAATTCTCTTTGTTTTTCTTATAGTCTACAAAATCAGAAGTCAGGCAGTGAACGCACTTTGTGGACCCTGACTGTAGCGGTTAAGCGGAATGAAGTTAACTAGAAGAGGACATTCTGCCAGGAAAAGGCGGGGGCCTGCAAGCAGGCCAAGTCAGAACAAAGTCTTGCAAGCAAGACGTATAGTTCAGTGACAGAACTTTCCTTGAGGTGATAAGTAGTCCATAAGGGCATGAAAAGCGAGGGAGGGTGCACTGCTGCAGGTGGAAAGAGCCTTTGTATAACATAGGAAATTAATACTTAAATGTATAACTTAGCTCTGATGATCTCATAAGCATGCCTGTTAATCATTGTCACTTGCTGTACTCCATTGTTATTTGCTGTACTCCCTGAATAAAAGCCATGAGGGCTTTGGGGGCTTTTGCTACATGCCTGAGCGAGCAGTAGCCCTCTGCTTCTCTAAACTTCATCCTGCACGCCAAGCGCATCTCAGCATCACCGTTCACAAAGAACACCAATATCTGGTGCCTAGAACAGAGACCCAAAGGTGAATGATTGAGGATCGGGCAGGACCGAAAGGGAGATGCCAGCGCAGAATACGAGGAACTTTCAGCAATAGAAGCAGAGTAATGGGGAATAACCCGTCATTGCAGAGTCAAAATATCGCTGTCTTGCGATCATTATTGAAGAGCTCAGGGGTAAAAAATTGTTTAAGGCAGTCCAGCACACTGTTATTGGTTTCACCCAGAAGGAAAACAGCAGTTAAATCTTAAGTTGTGGAAACAAGTTGGAAAGTCATTAAGGCAGGCTCATCAACAGGGAAATGCTATAGAGGCTGATGTATGGGCTATTTTTAATTTAGTAACATTAGCTTTACAGCCTTTTCAGTCGTATTCTGAAGATTATGAAAAAATTCCCTTGAGGTCGAGAAGTGCTGCACCAGGAGCTGGGTGTTTAAGTCCTGTGCCTCTCTCTCCTGAGAAATTACAACCCCCTGAGCCACCGGTTGCGGTCAATGAACCGAGGGAGTCAATAAAGGGACAGAAAACTAGCTGTCAGAATGAATTAGGAGGTTATGAAAGAATAGCCTCAGCCAGCGATTCAGAGCTGGATGATTCATCTTCCACTGAGATGGATGATGACTTTTGCTCTCGCGCTAAATTAAGGAAAAGAAGGGTGGCGAGAAGGGAAACGGAGATGAAGGAGCTGTTGTGGAGTCTAAAAGAGTTATTACATACAATAGTAAGGAAAAGAAAGAGAATAAAAGCCCTCAGGAGTTGGCTGCACCGCCGCCGAAAAGTGAAAGTAAAGCAGCACTAGCCATTAATCCAGCATTAGCAGCTGAGCCTCCACCCCCCTCCTGAGGACACAAAGAGCAGCTAATGCTCAATACCCTCAAGGGTTATATATATTGTTAATTATAATATTATTATATATAATTATATGTGTTATTAATTTTATATATTAATTAATATAGAATTAATTTATACAGGTTATAAATTAATTCCTTATGATTGGAATGCTATAGCTAAGGCAGTATTAGCCCCAGGTCAATATCTGCAATTTAAATCCTGGTGCTGGGAAGAAGCCAGGAGAGTGGCGATGATTAACGCCCAACAAAATCCACCTGGATCTAACTTTGACCAGTTAATAGGAACTGGGACACATAGTAGCTTACTGCAAAAGGTGCTGTTAGAGAATACAGTTATTGCACAGATTAAAGCTTGTTTCTTAAAGGCCTGGTCAAAAATGGAGGAGGCCGGCACCCCAGCCCAATCATTTTCTAAAGTTATACAAATGATAATATAATAATAATAATAATAATAATCTTATTAAAATCTTATATAAATAATTAATGATAATGACAGTGCTAATTTTCTAGCTGATGCATTAAAAACTGCAATTCCCATCCTGTTAAATGTTATGGATGTGGGAAAGTGGGACATATGAAAAAGGGATTGTCTGAAGACAAGGGTCCCACAAGGGAAAGCTAAACATGCTCCCGGAGTTATTGATGCAGATTATGAAGGAGGAATCTTAGTTAAAATGTCTGCTTCTAGTATTATAAATATAAAGGCTGGAGAAAAAATGGCACAGTTATTATTACTTCCCTATAAACAAATAGGGCATACAGCACCAGTTAAGCAAACTAGGGGATTTGGCAGCACGAGAAAAAAGGTCTTTTGGTATACAGTCTTAGGAGACCAAAGACCTCAACTTACAGTAATATTCCCGGAGGGAATAAAAATTACCGGCCTGGTAGATTCTGGAGCTGATGTAACTATAGTTTCTACTTTGCACTGACCTCAATCTTGGCCGGTACACAAGATAAATGCAACCTTTACAGATTTAGGGACCCTCACTGAAATTTTACAAAGCGCTAATAAACTTGAATGTCAGGGGCTTGAAGGATAAAAGGGCAAAATACAGCCATATGTTGCCTCCATTGCACTATCTTTGTGGAGAAGAGATCTTTTACAACAATGGGGGGCTACAATTACTATACCTTCTTTACAGAAAGGCCATAGACAAATGAGTTATCAAGCTGGTGATAGCACCAGTGTTCTGGACCAAAATTTATAAAGGGGGCCACTCCAAAGCGCTTCACCCTGCCTTTAAAACGGAAAACAACTAAACCAGTATGGGTAGAGCAGTAGCCCCTAATAAGAGAGAAGTTAGAAGCACTCCAAATTATTATGAAAGAACAGATACAACTAGGGCATATAGAAACTAGCTCTAGTCCATGGAATTTCCCTATCTTTGTTATAAAGAAAAAAATCGGGTAAAATGTTAACTGATTTAAGACGGATTAGTGAGATTATTGAGCCTATGGGACCTTTACAACCTGGAATTCCAAATCGAGCATTAATTCCTAAAAATTGGCATCTAGTGATTATTGATTTGAAAGACTATTTTTATACAATTCCTTTACAACCTCAGGATTGTGACAAATTTGCTTTCACGGTCCCTTCATTAAATGACAGCCAATCTATTCAGAGATATCAATGGTGAGTCCTCCCCCAGGGTATGTTAAATAGTCCTACTATGTGTCAAGCTTATATTCATCAACCTTTACAAATATTAAAGCAGATGTTTGCTACAGGCATTTGTGATCATTATATGGGTGATATCTTATTAGCACATAAAGAAAAACTTGAGGTCGATAATATGTTACAGGACACCAGAAAATTGTTTAAGGAGTATGGACTCCAAATAGCAGAAGAAAAAATTCAGCAACAGAGCCCTGGTTATATCTAGGACAGAAAATTTCAGCAAGCATTATTCAACCTCAAAAGGTTCATATTAGACAGGATTGTCTCAACACCTTAAACGATTTTCAGAAACTGTTAGGGGATATAAATTGGCTTTGGCCATCTATTGTAATCCCTACCTATCAATTAACTAATCTATTCCAAACATTAGAAGGATCTTCAGATCTCAATAGTCCTAGGCAATTGACTCCTGGGGCAGAAATCAAATTACAATTAATTAAACAACAAATTCAATCAGGACAGTTAGATCATATACAATCATTACAGAATCTTAAGGTTTTAATTATTCATACTACACATTCTCCAACGGGAATTCTTATGCAGGATACTAACATAACTGAATGGGTATTTTTACCTAATAAATCGAGTAAAACATTATCTACATATTTACAGAAAATTTGCATTTTAATAAAAAACGCAAGAATCCGTTTGCGACAATTATGTGGACAAGATCCAGATGAAATAATAATACCCTTTAGTAAACAACAACAAGAAATTCATTGGCAATTATCAGATGATTGGCAGAGAGCCTTTAGTAATTTTATGGGAAAAATTCATAATATTTATCCTAAAGACAAAAGAATTCAGATTTTGAAAAGGACTCAATGGATTTTGCCAAAAATAATTTCTCCTACCCCCCCTATCTAGAGCAGAAACTTATTTTACTTATGCAAACAAAAAGGACTGGCTGGATACAGTAATTTTAAAGAAAATAAAGTAGTGCAATCTCCTTACCAAAAAGTACAAAAGGCAGAATTGTTTGCAGTTGTCATGTTGCTACAAGATAAAGACTTTATGTCTCTTTACATTATCACTGACTCTTAATATATGGAGTTTACTGTACACCACATTGAAATGGCTACTATCTTTAATAATGGGTCCGATTTGCATGAACTATTTCTACAGCTTGAAATGCTCTTGCGCCTCTGGCATGATCCTATCTATATAACACACATTCACGCTCATCCTTTACTAGACCTTTATCTGCTGGGAATGTTAACATTGATCAATTGTTTAGTACAGTAACCTCCGCTCAAAGAGAGCATAATATGCATCATTCCAATGCAAGAGCATTGAAGGAAAAGCATCATATTACTTGGAGACAAGCTAAAAATATGTTAAAAACTTTCCCTCACTGTCAGCCATTCCAAACTGCACACTTACCCATGGGGGTTAATCCCAGAGGAAAAACTGTTAATGCCCTTTGGCAAATGAATGTCACTCAGGTGCCAGAATTTGGCAAGCTTAAATTTGTTCACCATTCTATTGATACTTATTCTCATTTCTCGTAGGCATCAGCGATGTCCTCTGAGAAAGCTGATGCTGTTATAACACATTTCTTAGAAGCCTTTGCTGTAATGGGCAAGCCCCGAGCCATTAAAACTGACAACGGCTTAGCATATTTATCAGGTAAGTGTCAACATTTTTTTCAACAATTTTATATTAAACATATTACAGGAATTCCTGGAAACAGTACAGGTCAAGCAATTATTGAATGGCAGAACTGAACCCTTAAGGAAATGCTGCAAAAACAAAAAGAGGGGGGAGAGCTGGTAACAGGCCAGACTGCCCGATGAAGATTATTAAGAGCTCTATTTACTTTAAATTTTTAAAATTTGAATAGAGATACAGTGCCAGCTGCTGAAGTGAATTGGGGATATAAAAAGGAGGTCCCAGTAGAACGACCTATTATGTATCAAGATGTCACTGCTAATCAATGGTGCCAGATCTACCATAGCGGAAATGGATATAAGATGGAAGTGGTGGACCTAGAGGCTTCTTCATGTAATTGATGGGGCCGTATGCATGGCCAGATTGCGACATCATGGCTTTAATTTTATCTTCTTCAGAAGCATTGGCTTCAGCCAGATTGGCAGTCTTTGTGAGCTGGGCCAGAAACAGAGATGCAGAAGAGTCATCAGTGACCATTGAAGTGCCCATCACTGGTTCAGTTCGACCTATAGCGTCCGCCTTGCTTGTAGATTTCACAGCTCCAATAGGAATTCTTCTAACAATGACAGATACGTTCTTAGAAATCAGAGCATTGTCATCGGTGTATTCTTCCTCGGTCTGCGTGTTGGTGATCTGCAGGTCACACTTGGCAGCTTTCAGCTTCTCTCTCCCCATAATCTGCTTCTTTAGGTCGCCGAGGGAGATGTGCCGCCCATCAAAGGTGGCGATGGCAAAGTTGACTTTGGAAGCGAATTTATAATGCACACAGGCCATGGTGCCAAAGGACTCCTAAGGAAGGTCGGGTGTGGAGACGCGGACACGCTCAAGATATGTCTAGTTGTCAACTTAACAGCAGAATATGTCCGTACACAGAACACCCGCAAGACACCGAAGGACCGCAGGCCTCGGGTTCAACACCCAGTTCCCACAGCAGGGGCATGAGAACCACAGTCCAGACCCAGAGCGGGGAATCACTTCAGGGGCAGGAGGGCGGACCAGGGTGGCAGAGCCAGGGGCTCCGCCAAGCGGCACTGCGTCACCACGAAGCCGGAAGCGAGCCTTCACCAGGCTCTGGGCATGGCCTCACCACCCAAGCCCCGCGGGACGGGGGGGGAGGGCGGGGGGAGCGTCTGGGGCCCTTGGTGGTCTGTCACCGCAGCCGAGGCTCCCAGACGCTGCCCCACCCGAGTGCTCTGCGCTTCTCTTACCTTCCGCCCTTCGCCTCTAGTCTCAGAAGGGCGAGAACAAGCCGGGAAACTGCGAAGACCAGTTTTTCCTTTCTGTTCCACCCCTTGCGGCTCTCGAGATGGCGGGGTCCAGAGGCAGCAGTTCCAGGTGTTCCCAAAGGTGTGGCTGGAGTCGCCTAAGAAGAAACGACACGGAGACAGCATTCCGTGGATCAGCAGCCTAGCCAGGTGCTAGCCAGGTGCTTCGGTGGCTTCTCAGTCCTGGGACCGGGTCTTGGCGAGATCTCTCCCCTGAAAGCTCCCTTGGAGAACGAGGACCACGACCGCGACCACAAGCCTAGGGAGTGAGAAAAGCTCTGCAAAGAAGACGCTGCTTTCTTTTATAGCCCTAGAGCGTTGTGGGAGGAGCCAAATCAGCCACCCGCTCGACCAATCAGCACTCCAGGATGAATGCGTCACCTGGTTGGGCACCAAGTTTAGGGGAGGAGGCTTGCATTGGTGCTTCTGGACCAGCAGAGGGAGGGACAGCTCTTTGGCCCCGGGTGAACACCCTCCGCTCCAGGGCGGGGGAGACTGCTTCTCTGTGGAGGTGAGACAGTGGTCTGACTGCTGCTGTGAGGGTCCTTCTTTTATGCCCCATGGGTGGGCCTCTTCCATGTCTCATATCAGTGTGCTCCGGTGGCCTTCTGCGCTTATCAGGATACACGAGCAGAGGTTACAAGGTACTTATCAGGAGTTAACATGCAGGGAGTTGTTGGTCAGTAGCTACAAGTTATTTTTCATGAGTTAACATGCTGATCGTTTCAAGTTACTTATTGGGGTCTCAGACACACACACATACACACACACACACACAAATTAAGTTCCTCTTCGAAGAAAAGTTTAAAATTCACTCTACTAAAAAACTGAAATTTGATTATACTATCTTATACTAAATAAACTTATTGCTATAACATGCTGTCATAATAATTCCTAGATGGGACTTTCAATTAGTGCATAGCCCGATGAGACAACATTCAGAAAATACCCAGGAAACATGGAAGATAGAGAAGTTAAACGACATGATCAGTGAGAAATGTGCCAAATGCAAGAACTGAGACACCCCTCGGGGCAAATACAGTGGGGCTTATACTTACAAGTGAACCGAATAACGAGTCTTTTGAGATAGGATCCGTCTCTCAGCTGGCTACTTTCTTTGAGTTGTGAGATAAAATTGGGGATATGAGCCAGCTTCAGATACCCCACCACTGGTTGGCGTAGCCAAGGTCACAGTGAATGCCACAACATCAGCCCAGCATCACGTGTCTCACCCATTCACTTTAATAATTTGACATAAGAGGAATTTGAGTTGCGAGCTCTGTCCCGGAACTACTTAAACTCCTGAGTCAAGGCCCCACTGTATCCAGCTTCCCCATGAGTGCAGGAAGAGATGTGGGGAGGGTGTGCTGTTGGAGAATGAAGGACCTAAATGACGAAGTAACCACATGCAATGCAGTTAACGGGACTTGACTTGGGTCTTCAGAAAACCAACAACAAAAGGCATATTTGAAACAAAGAAATTTGAATGTACAGTGACTATTAGGTGATATTCAGGAATTACGTTTTTTCCATGTGTGATAATGGCTGAGAAAGTACTTCTTTTTTTCCAGATACTCATCAGAGGATACGTGAGAGGAAAACAACGTGTTTGGATGTATGGCGTTGTCCCGGCCCAGTCCTCCCGCACCGCACCGCCCTGCACAGCACTGCAGACACCTCCAAGATGCAGGCTCTCCCGCTGGCCCGGCCCTCGAAAGCTCTGCGCGCACACCCCTGAAGAGGCATGGGCGGTACGCGCTGCTGCCCGCCTGCTCTGCCCAACCAGCGCCACCACCTGGAGACTCTCAGCCCCGCCTCCCGCTCATTACCCAAGGTGCACCGTGCTCATTTGCATGTCCCACGGGAACAGGTGAACCCGGCAGCTCAGTCTCAGCAGCCTAGCTATCACCGCGACCAACACGAGAGCCTCGGGAGGGGATCCTGTGGCATCAAATTCCCCTCACCGTTCCGAGGCCACCGCCAAAAGATGCGACCCAGTCACCATAAATGCGAAAGCAGTGAGATCGCCTGGCCTTAAGTACTTGGCGGGCGGGAGGCAACAGCGTGATCGCTTAGGCAGCACACATGGAAAAGTTGAGACGCGACATACAGAAAGTTAGCATGGGACATATCCGTGTAAGGCACTCTGTGAAATGAAAGCAATGCTCAGGTCTTTGCAGAGGGGCATTTGTGCTGGCCTTGGAGGTCATGGGAGGCAGAGGCTGAAGTTGATGTGAATAAAATGTGTATGGTTTTGTATATTACCGTGCCCCTTGCTTGTCCAGGCACTGGGCTCGGGCTGCAGGAGGGTGGCTTGCATTAGCACTTCTCGACCAGCAGAGGGCGGGATGGGTTCTTCCCCCCTCCTGGGCCCTGCCATCTGGGGGACTTCCCCCCACCACCACCACCCACCCCCCACCCCCCTCCTCACTGGGTCAGTGAAAAAAACGATCAGAGTAGTGGTATTTCACCTGCGGCCCACAAGGCCCGCATTCCCACTCCACGCCCCTGGCGGAGACTCAGGAAATGGGCGCCGTGGGCCTCCCACTTATTCTACACCTCTCATGTCTCTTCACCGTGCCAGACTAGAGTCAAGCTCAACAGGGTCTTCTTTCCCTGCTGATTCCGCCAAGACCGATCCCTTGGCTGTGCTTTGGCTGGATAGGAGGTAGGGACAGTGGGAATCTCGTTCATCCATTCATGCGCCTCACTAATTACATGACGAGCAATTTGGCTACCTTAAGAGAGTCATAGTTGCTGCCGCCCTTGACCCGCGCTTCATTGAATTTCTTCACTTTGACATTCAGAGCACTGGGCAGAAATCACGTCGCATCAACACCCGCTGCGTGCCTTCGAGATGCTTTGTTGGAATTAAACAGTCAGATTCCCCTGGTCCGCACCAGCTCGAAGCTGGCTGCTAGGCGCCAGCCAGGGCAAGGCGCTGCGGAACCTCGGTCCAGGGGTGGTCCTGGCGTGGGTAGACCTGTGAGTGCGGGTGCGCAGCCACGAGCAGCAATGCAGGCGAGCCCCAATGCAACCCCTGGCGCGACCAGCTGCCCGACTGGCTCCCTGAGGGTGGCCGCGACGCCCGCCACATCTGTGGCAATCCATGGGAAAGGCCAGGCTCCTGCCTGGAGTCGCTGTCGCCGACGCTCCCTCCCCCCAACCTCCGCCCGCAAGTCCATTCCCCAGGGCCCAGTGGGAGACCTCCCCCATTACAGTCTGGGGTGCCGTACAGCCAAGTCCTCGCTGCCCCCCTCCCCGCCCCGGCCCCGCCCCGAAACCCCCAGCCCACCCCCGGAGGATATGGGTATGGCCCGGATCGAGATTGACACCCTTTACCTGGATTTTCAAGGGCCAGCGGGAGCTCACCAGACATCCTCGGAATCCCAAAGCTCTCCATAGTAGGAGCCCCTCTCTCGGGGTGAACCCATTCCTTGGCGCCTAGCTCTTCACAAAGAAAAAGAGAACTCCCCCTGGGGCTCCCGCCTGCTTCTCCAGGATCGGTTGCTTTACAGCACTGAACGCCTCGTGGTGCCAGTCTCCACCACTCCGGATTCGGGGATCTGAACCCGAACCCCTTTCCATCGCCCGTCCCTTCGGAATGGCGTTCGCCCATCTCTCAGGACCGACTGACCCATGTTCAACTTCTCCACTTCGGCCTTCCAAGTTCTCCTTTGAGTTTTTGCTACTAGCACCAAGCTCTGCACCTGCGACTGCTCCACCGGGCTCTAGGCATCAAGGCTCACCGCAGTGGCCCTCCTACTCAGACTTGTCATCGCTTAGCGTGCGCGGGTGTGTGCCAGGCCGGGCGGGGGCACATGCGCGTGGATACGGTCCCCCTTTGTCTCAGACCAACTTTCAGCTATGGCAGGCCAGGTATGGGCCCGTCGCACCGGTGCCATCCATTTTCAGGGCCATTTGATTGGGCAGGTGAGTTGTTACACACTCCTTAGCGGATTCCCACTTCCGTGGCCACCGTCCTGCTCTCTCTACCAACCAACACCTTTTCTGGGGTCTGATGAGCGTCAGCATCTGGCGCCTGAACCAGGCGTTCAGTTCCTCCCACAGCGCCAGTTTTGCTTACCAAAAGTGGCCCGCTAGGCACTCGCATTCCACGCCCGGCTCCACGCCAGCGAGCCGGGCTTCTGAACCATTGAAAATTTGAGA
Source organism: Myotis yumanensis (assembly GCF_028538775.1). Taxonomy (NCBI): domain Eukaryota; kingdom Metazoa; phylum Chordata; class Mammalia; order Chiroptera; family Vespertilionidae; genus Myotis; species Myotis yumanensis. Next base: position 79,845 of record NW_027223770.1, read on the forward strand.
ATAGCTTGAGATCATTTCGGCCCCAAGACCTCTAATCATTCTCTTGACCGGATGGATAAAACTGCATCTTTTGTGTGTCTGCCAGAGCGCCAGCTATGCTGAGGGAAACTGCAGAGGGAACCAGCTACTGGATGGTTCCATTAGTCTTTCACCCCTGTAACCAGGTCGGACGACCGATTTGTAATATTTATTCAGTTTTGTTAAGTGATAAAATATATCAATATTCTGAAATTCATATCTATCTATCTATCTATCTATCACCTACCTACCTACCTATGATCTATCTATGGATCCACCTATCTATGGAACAACAGCAGGTACCGAAAGTGGCACCAGCACTCCCATCATCTCCTACGTCACACAGCCAGAGCAGTGAGCAGTTTCCAGTGCTGTTTCCCTCTCAGTGAAATGCTGACAACTTTTCCCCAATTCGGCAGCATTCTCACGCTCCAGTTGAACCTTCCTCTTCATGGCCTCTCGTTCTGGCCTCTGCTCATTTGGGACAGGTGTTGACATTACTGGCCCCAGAACCTTAGGTGTCCTCCATAGAATTGGTTTGCAGGGGAAATGCTGGGGTGGAGAGTGGTTGTGAGGCCTGGGCGAGGCCCAGGGCTGGCTCACAGCAGAGTGAAAAGGCTCCCTCTTCCCGGAAGCACAAGATGATGTTCTGTAGGACCCAGGCCTAGAAGCAGGAGGCTGAGGGACACTAGGCTGGGCAGGGTTGTTGAAACCTGGTCCGGCTGAGTTGGTCAACATTGGCAGAACTGAGCTGCCAGGACCTGTCAAAGATACAGGAGTTGGCAGGGCTACAGTGACTGCAGCAGGCTTGGCAGGGTTGGTCACAGCAGGCCGACCTGATGCGTGAGACTGTGGCCTGCTAGGCACGGGTCGACCCGGCAGCTTGTTGTCCATGGGTGGAACACCCGATGGCACCAACTTGACCTTCCCGGGAGAATGCAGCTTGTCCTGGGATGGAGGTGGAGACCCTTGGTCCGAACTTTCATATGGTTTTTGGGGTTTGACTTGAGTTTTCACTGAACCTTTGCCCTCACGGGGGCGGGGGCGCGTATCCAGCCAGGGCTTGAAAACTGGGTGTGGCTGGGGGCCTTTGGGGTTGCTTGAGTTTCCTAGGGCCCGTGAGGAAGACGGGTCAGCTTTCTCATCATTCCACTTGCCCAGTGCATGGAAAACCTCCGTAGACTCCAGTAAGTGCCTATGCAGGCCACTGTGAGGCTTTTTGATGGTCTCTTGTGGCAGCTCAGGATGACATTTCTTTCTCTTCATCATCTTTGGAATGGCTAGCTTCTACTCTGCCTCTGCTGGGGTCCAGGCCCAGCCGTTCCAGGCATTCCCAAAAGTGTGGACGGAGTCGGCGAAGAAGAAATGACACAGAGACAGCGTTCAGTTGATCAGCAGCCTAGTCAGGTTCTAGCCAGGTGCTCCAGCGGCTTCTATGTCCCGGGACCGTGTCTTGGTGAGATCTCTCCCCTGAACGCTCCCTTGGTGAAAGCGGATGGCGACGACCAAGACAACAAGCCTAGGGCTGAGAAGTTCTGCAAAGGAGACCCTGCTTTCTTTTATAGCCCCAGAGCATGGTGGGAGGAGCCAAATCAGCCTCCCACCCACTCCACCAATCAGCCACCCCCAGGATTGAAAGCGTCACCAGTCAGGCGTCAAGTTTAAGGCAGGGCCGCACATGCCCCATGCTAGGCCCATCATGGCACACCCCTTCAGGTGACAATCACCGAAAGGACCCAAAGGAAAGGTTCTGCTGAACGTGGCTTAGCCCGGCATTCATTCCTCAAAGGGAATGGGCCAGGCGAGGGTGGGGTTGGGAGTGGGGGGCTGCGGACGGGTGTAGACCAGAGACGCAGACACACCGAATGAAGCTGCCCTTGGAGGTCATGGGTGGAAGAGGCTGAAGTTGATGTGAATAAAATGTGTATGGTTTTGTATATTATCGTACCCCTTGCTTGTCCTTTCCATGTCAAGTCCAGGCACCGGGATCTGGCTGCAGGAGGATGGCTTGCATTGGCGCTTCTCAACCAGCAGAGGGCGGTACGGGCTCTTCGCCCTGCCAGGGCCAGGCCATCTGGGGGACTTCCCCCCACCACCCGCCAAACCCCCGCCTCACCGGGTCAGTGAAAAAAACGATCAGAGTAGTGGTATTTCACCTGCGGCCCACAAGGCCCGCATTCCCACTCCACGCCCCTGGCGGAGACTCAGGAAATGGGCGCCGTGGGCCTCCCACTTATTCTACACCTCTCATGTCTCTTCACCGTGCCAGACTAGAGTCAAGCTCAACAGGGTCTTCTTTCCCTGCTGATTCCGCCAAGACCGATCCCTTGGCTGTGCTTTGGCTGGATAGGAGGCAGGGACAGTGGGAATCTCGATCATCCATTCATGCGCCTCACTAATTACATGACGAGCAATTTGGCTACCTTAAGAGAGTCATAGTTGCTGCCGCCCTTGACCCGCGCTTCATTGAATTTCTTCACTTTGACATTCAGAGCACTGGGCAGAAATCACGTCGCATCAACACCCGCTGCGTGCCTTCGAGATGCTTTGTTGGAATTAAACAGTCAGATTCCCCTGGTCCCCACCAGCTCGAAGCTGGCTGCTAGGTGCCAGCCAGGGCAAGGGGCTTCTCGGAACCCCGGCCCCAGGGGCGGTCCAGTCCAGGGGAAGACCTGTGCCCGGGTGCGTGCGCGGCTAGGAGCAGCAATGCAGGGAGCCCCAATGCAACCCTGGGCATGACCGGCAACCTGAATGGTTCCCAGCGGGCGGCTGCGATTCCTGCCATAGCTGGGGCGATCCATGGGAAGGGCCAGGCTCCCGCCAGGAGTCGCTGTCGCCGCTGCTTCCCCCCTCCCCTGGCCAAACCCCGCTCATGTGTTTCTGCCCCAGGGCCCCTCGGGAGACCTCCCCCCTTACCCGGCACCACCGCCTGGGTCACCACGCAGCCAAGTCCTCACCGCCCCCTCCCCACCCCTGACGCCGTCCTGAAACCCCCATCCCACCCCTGGAGCATATGGGTATGGCCAGGCTCGAGATTTACAACCTCTTCCCCCGATTTTCAAGGGCCAGCGCGAGCTCACCAGACGCCACTGGAACTGCAACGCTTTCCAAGGCACAGGGCCCTCTTTCGGGGCGAACCCATTCCAGGGCGCCCTGGCCTTCACAAAGAAAAGAGAACTCTCTTCGGGGCTCACACCGGCTTCTCCAGGATCGTTTGTGTTACCGCACTGGACGCCTCGTGGCACCCGTCTCCGCTACTCCGGATTCGGGGATCTGAACCCGACTCGCTTTAGATCGGCTGAGGGCAACCGAGGCCATCGCCCATCCCTTCAGAACGCCGCTCACCCATCTCTCAGGACTGACTGACCCATGTTCAACTGCTGTTCACATGGAACCCTTTTCCACTTTGGCCTTCAAAGTTCTCGTTTGAATATTTGCTACTACCACCAAGATCTGCACCTGTGATGGCTCCACCCGGGCCTGTGCCCTAGGCTTCAAGGCTCACCGCAGGGGCCCTCCTAGTCGTCGTGGCGTAGCTTTGCGGGGGTGTGTGCCGGGCGCTGCCAAAGAGCTTCCCAGTTTGCTCCAGTCGCCCTGTCTCTGACCGATCACCAGCGAGGGCTGGGTATGGGCTCGACGCTCCAGTGCCATTCATTTTCAGGGCTAGTTGATTCGGCAGGTGAGTTGTTACACACTCCTTAGCGGATTCCCGCTTCCGTGGCCACCGTCCTGCTGTCTCTATCAACCAACACTTTTTCTAGGGTCTGATGAGCCTCGGCATTAAGCGAAGTAACCCAGCACTCCGTTTATCCAGAAGCGCCAGTTCTGCCTAACAAATGTGGCCCACTATGCACTCTTATTCCACACCCGGGCTTCTTACCCATTTAAAGTTTGAGAATAGGTTGAGATCGTTTTGGCCTCAGGACCTCTAATCATTCGCTTTACCGCATAAAACTGTGTTTGCGAGAACGCCAGCTATCCTGAGGGAAACTTCGGAGGGAGCCACCTACTAGATGGTTCGATTAGTCTTTCAACCCTAAACCCAGGTCGGTCGACCGATTTGCACATCAGGACCGCTAGGGACCTCCACCAGAGTTTCCTGTGGCTTGGCCCTGCCCAGGCATAGTTCACCATCTTTCGGGTCCTAACACGTGCGCTCATGCTCCACCTCCCCGGCAAGGCTGGCGAGACGGGCGGGTAGTGCGCCTTGGGTGAACTGGAGAGGCCTCGGGATCCCACCTTGGCCCTGGCGGTCCTTCACCTTCATTGCGCCACGGTACCTTTTCTGTGTGCCCCAGACTCGCGCACTTGTTAGACTCCTTGGTCCGTGTTTCAAGACGGGTCGGATGGGTGGCCGACTTTGCCGCCAAACCCATGCACTCGCTTCTGTCAGCGGTGTGGCGCCTTGCAAAACCCTCCCAGGCCTGATTGCGTGACTTCTCCCGGGGCGCACTGGGGACAGTCCTCCAAGCCCCTCAGTGCCCCATTCTCACCCCGGCGCCACCCCGAACCTTCTCCCCCCTCCCCCGCGACCCCCGACCCTCGGATGGGCGAGAGGGAAGGAGAGCGATTTGGGAGCGGTTTTGCTCCTTCCAGCAAGTGTGGGTTGAAGATCCTTTGGCACTGGCAGGCAGGGGCGGAGCCACGGACAGGCTCTTATGCTGGAATCCACCAATCACACCACCGCAATGGGCAAGCGGCTCTAGCATGGCTTCTGATTGGCTCAGACCTCACTGCAGTCCAAAGCTTCTGTGGTGAGACAGCCGACTCCACAGTGGGAGGGGTGAAAGAGACTTTTTAAAATACCATATAGGTGGATTTTGTTGGCTGTTACAAGTGGAGGCATGGAGGAGTGAGCTTGCCTCTGCGGATTGGGCTCTTCTCGGCGATGTCGGTGTCCTCAGAAGCGCCAGCGCCCAGCTGAGATGGCAGCAGCAGAAGGCAAGCAGTGTCTTCAGGAGTGCCAGGGCCCAGCTGAGAAGGCAGCGCCCAAAAGCAAGCCGGCCCCGGCAGAAAAGCACCTCGAGGCGGACGCCTCAGCGTTGTGCTGTGCGGGGAGTGGAGGAATCGCGAGGCCCATATCGCCCCCGCACTGCTCCCTGCAGGACCTGCCTGTGGAGATGCTGGTGGAGATCTTCGCCTCGCTCCAGGGCACAGACCTGGCCAGCCTGGCCCAGCTTGCACCAAATCCCGGCACATCCTGCACACTGACAGCATCTGGAGACTGTGCTGTCACCAGGAGTTTGGCGTTCAGGAAAACTTGCAGAAACCGGAGATGATCGATGGTATGTCTTATAGAGAAGTCTACGCCAAGATGTTCCCATACAAAAACCTTTTGGGTTTGTGGCAGCTAGATTATGGCTATAGAAGACTGCTGAATGTAGTGGTGGATGATGGCTTATGCATTACTGGTTGGATGTACAGGCCTTGCCTTAACACCCATGTGGCTGGCCCAATGCAATTCGAGCCTTTGTTTAGAATTCACCTGACGCAAAGGAAATCAGCCATGGTGGAGTACACGGACCACTTCTACAGCTTTTCCCATAGCCGACACATGCAGATTCAGAAGGACAGGTTCAGCAACCGGTGGATCCAGAGAGACCCCCGACAGGATTCACCAACGCGCCTTAGGGGAGGACGATGGCTGGAGATGTCCCAGGAAGACAGACAGCTGTATGACCGCCTGACCTACCGCCATCTGTACCTCCACCCCCCCCCCCCCCCCAGCCACCAGGACGATCTCCTCAGGCCAGGCCTCTTCCTAGGCAAATCCGATGGCTTCGGCCTAATGATTGCCATGCTCAGCTTCCATGGGAAGTATGCCTGGGTCACAAAGATCACAGGAGACTTAATCTGGACGTTAGAGAGCCACCTCATGCGCCACATCCATCTGCCAGATGGCAAGACCTTCCACAACTTCAAGGAGCTCGCCCGCGTGGTCCAGGAGATTGAGGAGCAGGTGATCCGTGAGCAGCAGCAGCAAGAAAACAGAACTGAGGAAAGTGAAGGCCATGGCTGGCAGAGCCCTGGGCAGCCTAGCATCGGGGAGTCCTGGGCTGCACCTTCGGAGGAGCAGCCTGTTCCGTTTGTTCTGCCTGTGGGCTTGCGCTCAAGAGACCAGAACTATCCCTCCCCGCTCCCCCCAACCTGCAGGATGTATTACTATGGCGTGCACATAGTTACCTTACATGGCTCCGCCTACCCCAGGCGCTGCCCTGGAGTCTTCATCCTGTTCGATGAGAACCACTTCGGGTTCATCTGGCTGGAGATGAAATACTTCATCCTGTTAGGCAGAGTACAGAACACCTTCCAGCATGTGGAGGCACCATCCCCGCAGGCCTTCCTGGAGATGCTCTCAAACATTCAGCCCGGACCCCCCATGAGGAGCAACTTGCATGCACTTTGAAGACTGGATCTTCTGACCTCATGACCCACCTTTGTTCCATTTTTTTTTTAAATCCTCACCCGAGGATATATTCCCCTTGATGTTTAGAGAGAGTGGGGGAGATGGGGGAAAAGAGACATTTTACATGTGAGAGAAACACATCAGTAGTTTGCCCCCTGCCCAAGCCCAAACCAGGGCCAGGCTGGGTAGGGGCCAGAAATTGAGGTAGAAATAAACCTTAGACGAGCGGTCTCAACCATCCTAATGCTGCGACCCTTTAGTACAGCTCCTCATGTTGTGCAGACCCCCAATTTCCTTGTTACAAATTGAACATGAACATGATTTGGGATAGATAGATAGATAGATAGATAGAAAGAAAGAAAGAAAGAAATATAAAGATACCAGGATAGCCCTGAACTGCCTGGTGGTGGCCATGCTGCAGAGGCCCCAGCACAGAGTGGTGGTACAGATGTCTATGGACCTGTCCCTGTTCATCAGTCTATGTTGTTCTCTATATTCCACAAATGAGTGAGATCACGTGGTATTCATTTTTCTCTGACTGGCTAATTTCACTTTGCATAATGCTCTCCAGTTCCACCCATGCTGTTGTAAATGGCAAGAATCCCTTCTCTCTCTCTCTTTTTTTTTTCCCGCAGCGTAGTATTTCATTGTGTAGAAGAGGCGAAGGCTCTGCTTAGTCTCTTAGATAAGCAAGAGAAGCGAGGCTTAGGAGGAATTCTTCTAGAAGTCATAGAGGAAGAACTGCCCAATTCCCAGCAAGCTGTGAAGGCTTTACAGGACCTGGTATTCTTTGTAAATCATCCAGAAAAGAAGAAAATTCTTTTCTTCAATGATAAAAAGCTGTCAATTTTCTGTGGACAAAGAGTTTCAGAAACTGTGGAGGAGTGTCACTGTGGATTCAATGGATGAGGAGAAAATTGGAGATGGCAGCGAGATATTCAGAAGAATATCTGAAGTGACAGGGTATTTCTTACATGCAGGAATCCAGACCAAAGAAAGTGGCCCCTATCCAGAGAAGGAAAAGGCCTGCCCGCTTCACAAAAAGTGACGACTCAAGACTCATAAGGAACACATGGCTGGAGTGCTGAAGGATGACTCTGACATTGCTCCTAGTAAATAGTGAACAGTTTTGTAGTATGAAGAGGTCACCACACACCAACAGAGGAGGCAAACCAGCTTGAGGAACTGGATTCAGGTCAGCTTCCTCCCCCCACATTCTTGGATTTGGGGGCCTGGAATGACACATTCCATGTCATTCCATATTGAAAAAACAAAAAAACACTCCTTAAAATAAATAAAAATAAAAAAACCTCCATGAAAAACTCTTGATCAGGCCTTTCAACTTTCTCAGGCTTCAGCAAGCCCAGATGGCCAGGCCCGGACTTGGTCTGTGGGTGGGGGCCTGACCATCCATCCATCCAGAGAGTGGGCGGGGTGGGGGGGTGAGGGGTTGGGAGGGTCGAAAAGATTGCCCGAACCGGACATAGTCTTTGTGGATTACAGAGATTGGGTTGACTGGGGCCCTGGCCTGGGCCAAAGAGCCCGTCCCGCCTTTTGCTGGTCGAGAAGCGTCAATGCAAGCGCCCCCTCCTGCAGCCTCCTCTGGGGAAGGCAGTCAGGTGACTGGACTTCCCCAGTTCTAACTAGACCCGAGGGGGCTCTGTCTTCAAGAAGGCAGGGACTGAAGGGTGATCATGGATGCTGAAGGACCATTCAAAGCCAGAAGTGTCCGTGCGTGACTGCGGATGTACACGCACAGAAGCGCGCGCGCGCACACACACACACACACACACACACACTCCCAAACGCACACCCACACACACACACCTAGTTGCCCTCCTCCACCCTCCCCCCGACACACACGGGAGCACAAGGTCCGCTAACAAGATATCTGCTGAGTGACACGCTCCTAGGAGATTTACTGTGGCTTTCTTCCTTGTGGATTGTCCTGGGCCCACCGGAGCCTGTCTAAATAGGTATTGTCCCCTTTTCAACCCAGAAAATGGTGATGCCTCTCCGCAAGGCCTGGAGATGGAGCCCTGTGGCCTTCTTGCGCACCTGCCCCATCTCCCAAGCTCTACCCAAGCCCAGGAATTGATTTAGCGGGCCAGTGGTGGCCTCTACTGGTCCTGGAGCACCAAATGCAAGCCTCCTCCTCAACCCCACCCCCACCTCCTTCTTCAGCTTTCTCTGGGAAAGACAGAGCCAGGTGTCTGGACCTCCTAGGTGTTTATAGACCCCAGGGCTGGGGGAAGTTCCAATTCTGTCGCTGTCTGCAAGAAGGCAGGTGTGTGTGTGTGTGTGTGTGTGTGTGTGTGTGGCGCAGGAGGGGGGACGGGGTGTTGGCAGAAGAGGGGTGCTCACAGATGCCATCCCACAATGGAAATCCTCCAATTAGCCTGAGTGACCTCGGACACACACAACACACACACACACACACACACACACACACACACACACGGAGCACAATGTTGGGCACCGAGATTTCTGCTGAGTGACCCACCTCTAGGAGATTCACTGTGTCTTTTTGCAGGGTGGCTCAGGCCTGTGGATCATATTTGATGCTCAGCTGAAATTCTGATCACACCTACAGTACAACTGACCTCCTTGGCTTCAATGGTTTTGAAAAACAGACGTCATAGGGCACATCTGAAGGACGGCATCCTATTCATCTCCTAGAGTCGCCATGTCCCTCTGCCACCAAAGAGGTGGGTTACAAGAACAGAGAGGAATTCTCTGAGATTCCAGGTGCCAGGAGTCACAAATCAAGGTGCCACCGAGACCCCTTCCCATCGGGGGGCTCTAGGGAGCACCTTGCCTGCCTCCACCAGCTGCTGGTGGCCCCTGGCATCCTGGTCTCAGAGCTAATATACAAAACCATACACATTTTATTCACCTCAACTTCAGCCTCTGCCTCCCATGACCTCCAAGGCCTGCTTCGTTCGTTGTGTTTGAGTCTCTGGTCTCTCCCCTCCCATAGCCACCACTCCCTGCTGCCCCCTCCTTTTGAGGAATGAATACCAGGCATCACAGCCATGAACAGGAGAATGAGAGAGAGAGAGAGAGAAACAGTGATGTGAGAGAAACTTGGATTGGTTGCCTCCCACATGCACCCTGCCCAGAGTCAGGATAGAACCTGGTATGTGAAACCACGTATGTGCCCTTGACCAGGAATCTCTTGACCCAGAATGGAGCCCTCAGCTTTCCATTGCATGACATGACATCTCACCTACTGAGCCACACCAGAGAGGCTCCGTTTGTCTTTCAAATGGATCTTCCCATCTATTTATCTTGAATAGATTATGGACAGTTAAGTGTGCTTGCAATGTTATGGCTTTCTGAGTTTTTTGGAATCCTCTATTCCTCTTTTAGTTTCCTGCTCTCTTGTCCTGTATGTTGAAGGCTCTCTGTAGTGCTATGTTTGAATTCCTTTCTTTTATTTCTCCAGTGTCTCCTGTAGACACACACATGGGCGCAGTAGAAAGCACAAGGTCCGCTAACAAGATATATGCTGAGTGATGGGAAGCTAGGAGATTTTTTCCTTGTGGATTGTCCTGGGCCCACTAGAGCCCAGGTGTGTGGTTACCGGCATTCTTGACCTAGGACAAATGAACAGCCTCTCCATACATTGGAGGTTGAAAAACCAAGATAAACACACACACACACACACACCAGACCACGCCGAAGGTAAAGCCCTACCTCACACCACACACCATCACTACTAGATGTATTCAAGGACAGTTGACAACCTGGATAGCAGAGACAGTGAACAGGGCATCTATAGGGTTGTATGTCAATTTTCAAATGAAGCACGTGGTTAAGATCATTTTTAACTTTTATTAATAAATTCATTAGGCTTGAGGGCATCCATTTGCCATGGATGGAAAGGACAGGCAGATATGTGACAGGCAACGATAAGCACTGAAATAGTCCTTAAAATCCAGAAGTTCTACTGATAAAAAAAAAATACAAATGGGACCGATGTTTGTAACCATTCATTGCCGAGAAATAGAGCCAATTGCAATGAATGAAGAGAAATGAGCAAAGAAATAATAAAATAACATAAAATAAAATAACCCCTCCCCTCCCACACACACACACACTCTTCACAGGTCCCGGCTCCGAGGAGCCCGCACTAGAGGTGACAGTCAAGCACACCAAGCATCGCAGCCACATTCAAGATAACCTTTCCTTGAGATGTTTTTGGTGAATGCCACCTGCAGGGCGTGTCCTGTGGGGGGGGTCTAGCCTGAGGCATGAGTGCCCCCACACTAAACTTGACCCCCAACCAGTGACGATGCTTCAGCTCTAAGGCCAGATGATTGGTGCGTCTCTGGCTCTGCCCACCACGTTCCGGGGCTGTAAAAGGGAGCAAGGGTAAGCATTGCAACGTGTTTTCTAGGGTTTTGTTTGAGAGACCCATAAAAGTATAACGCAGTGATCAGCCAGGCTGTACATACAAATAGATAGATAGATATAGATAGATAGATAGATAGATAGATAGATAGATATAGATGATAGATAAAAAAATAGTAAATGTGGATTCATGATAAGAATGTATCATTGTATGCGGGCTTTACATGAAAGAAAGAAAGAAAAAAAAGCACTAACGGGTTTGGCTCATTAGATAGTGTCAGCCTGTGGACTGAAAGGTCCCAGGTTTGATTCCAGTCAAAGGCGTGTACCTTGGTTGCGGGCACATCCCCAGTGGGAGGTGTGTAGGAGACAGCTGATCAATGTTTCTCTCTCATCTATGTTTCTAACTCTCTATCTCTCTCCCTTCCTCTTTGTAAAAAAAGCAATAAAATATATTTTTTTTAAAAAAAGAAAGAAAAAAAAGTAAGTATTCTGTCAACATTTCTTTGCTCTTTGGCCCCGCCCCTGCTCCCGCTCCCGCTCACGCTCCTGGTCAAGCAGATCAAATAAAGAAAAGTAAATAAAATAAAAAGTATCCTGTCAACATTTCGATCAACCCAAATCACTCTGATCCACAATCAGAGACTTAAGTCCAGGCCAGTCCATTTGGGCGACACCAGCTCTCTGTGCATGATGGAGTCCTTACCAGACACCAAGTCCCCATCGGGCCATCTGGTCGACCCGCGCTCTCTCTGTGGATGGCAGGGTCCCCGCCGCCAGAGACGGGCTGCGCATTAAAATAAAATATATAAAATAAAATGAAAATGAAATAAATAAATAAATAAAATAAAATATATAATAAAATAAAATAATAAAATAAAAAGTCCCACAGCCAATCACTCTAATAGACAACCAGAGACTGAGTCTGAGTCTGGCCATTTGGTCGACCTCGGCTCTCAGGGAAGGGGCGCCTTGGGCCTCCCACTTATTCTACACCTCTCATGTCTCTTCACCATGCCAGACTAGAGTCAAGCTCAACAGGGTCTTCTTTCCCCGCTGATTCTGCCAAGATGGTTCCCTTGGCTGTGGTTTCACTGGATAGTAGGTAGGAACAGTGGGAATCTCATTCATCCATTCATGTGCATCACTAATTAGATGACGAGGCATTTGGCTACCTTAAGAGAGTCATAGTTACTCCAGTCATTTACCCGCACTTCATTGAATTTCTTCACTTTGACATTCAGAGCACTGGGCAGAAATCACATGGTGTCAACATCCTCTGCAGAACTTCGCGATGCTTTGTTTGAATTAAACAGTCGGATTCCCGTGGTCCGCACCAGGTCTAAGTGGACTGCTAGGCACCGGCTGAGGCAAGGCACCACGCGGAACCTAGGCCCCAGGGGCGGGCCAGGCGGAGGAAAGACCTGTGTGCGCGGCCTGGGCCAAAATCCTGGGCTGGACCGCCCACCTGAGGGCTGGCCCGCAGCAGCTGGGGCAATCCACAGGAAGGACCAGGCTGGCGTCCAGAGTTGCCTCCACTGCCGACCCCCCAGGTGTCCGGGCCCGCGGACCCTGCGGGGGACCTCCCCTAGGACCCGAAGCGGAAGAGGGGGGGCGCCGCCCCCCCCCCCCACGCGCCGCCCAGACCCCCTCCCCAGCGCAGAGGGAGATGGGGAAGGGAGAGCGAGGTGGGAGGGGGAGGAGAAAGCTGGAGGTCGGGGCGCCAGAGGGGAAGGGCTACGGGGGCGGACCCGGGCTTGGGGTGGGGCGGCACGCCTCATACAACCAAAGCGAGTGCCCAGCACCGCTATGGGTCCCAACACCACCAATTCAGCCCTTAGGGCCAATCTTTATTCCGAAGTTTCGGATCCTGCTTGCCGACTTCCCTTGCCTACGTTGTTCCAACAAGCCAGAGGCTGTTCACCTTGGAGACCTGATGCGGATATGGGTACAGCCCATATTTACACCCTCTCCTCCAGATTTTCCAGCGTCAGCAAGAGCTCACCGGATGACACCGGAACCGCAACGCTTTCCAAGGCACGGGACCCTCTCCGGGCGAACCAATTCCACGGCGCCTTGTCCTTCACAAAGAAAAGAGAACTCTCCCTGGGGCGCCCGCCAGCTTCTCTGGGACGGTTGCGTTACCGCTCTGGACGCCTCGCGGCGCCCGTTTCCACCACTCCAGACTCGGGCATCTGAACCCGACTCCCTTTTGATCGGCTGAGGGCAACGGCGGCCATTGCCCGACCCTTCGGAACGACGTTCGCCCGTCTCTCAGGACCGACTGACCCACGTTCAACTGCTGTTCACATGGAACCCTTCTCCACTTCGGCTTTCCAAGTCCTCCTTTGAATTTTTGCTACTACCACCAAGATCTGCACCTGCGGCTGCTCCACCCGGGACTGCGCACTAGGCTTCAAGGCTCACCGCAGGGGCCCTTCTACTCGGAACGAGTTTTTTTGTTTGTTTGTTTTTCCTACACCCCTTTCTCTTGATTATGGCCAAGGTGAAAAGAGCAACCAGGAAAATATATCCCCAAAATGACTCGGTACAAAACAGGTCTTTTTCAGAAATATTTAATAAAATAAGAGTTAACGAAAAATCTTTACATGAGTTTTAAATCCTATTTCAAAACAGAAGAAACAACTCCATCATTGGCCACAGGTCACTGGCCGTCCTCGCACACACTGACTTGCTGGTGCTTTAGCTGGTGTCCATCATCGCGTTGTAATCCTCAGTGTCCCTCATATCATTGTAAGTGTCCAGTAGGGTGTCCAACTCAGGGGTGTCCCTCATCCCGCTGTAAGCGTCCAGCTGGGCGTCCATCTTTTTGGTGTCCCTCATTGAGTTGTAAGTGTCCTACTTGGCGTCCAACTACTTGGTGCCCCTCATCGCTTTGTAATTGTCCAGCGGGACGTCCAACTGCTCAGTGCCCCTCATCGCGTTTTCAGCATCCTTCTGGGCGTCCAACTGCTCGGTGCCCCTCATATCGCTGGAAGTGTACAGCTGGGCGTCCAAATTTTTGGTGTCCCTCATCGGGTTGTAAGCGTCCTTCTGGGCGTCCAAATGCTTGGTGCCCCTCATCGAGTTGTAAGCGTCCAACTGGGGGTCCAACTCCTCCGCTGAGATATGTCGCTGTGAATTGCGACCAGTGTGCCTGCCTGTGCGCCCGTTGCCTCCACGGGCGCCCCTCTGATGTTGAGGGGACGGCCATCCAAAGGGACCCCCTTGTACTGTTTCCTGGCTTCCAGGGCATCTGCCTTGCGCTCAAAGTGCACGTGGGCTGTTCCCAGGCTGCGGCCAGAGCGGTTGTAATGGACACCGGCCTTCTTAAGAGGCCCGAACTCAGCAAACAGCTGCGGGATGTCCGCGTCGGACACTCTGAAGTCCAGGTTGGACAGCAGCAGCTTCCCCCCAGTTATCAGGCCGGAGCCCCTGCCGAAGGCCCAGTGGAAGGTGCCGTGTTGCCACTCGTCGGGAAGCTGTCTCAGCCTGCTCTAGGACACCGGCTGGTTCCTGCCTCAGCCGAGGTCCGCCCGGTTCTGGAACGGCCCGCCGCCCCTGCTCTCTGGTGCGGCGGCCTGCGCTCCACAACTCTGACCTCTCTGAGAGGCAGCCTGGCCTCTGTCCGGCCTAGGTCCTTGCCCCCACCCCCGCCACAGCCGCGGCCCCGGCCATGGCCACCCCGCTGACTCCGGGCAAGCCTAATGTCATCCAGTGACATGTGGATTTTGTCGGCCATGGCGGAGCCCAAATCGGCCTAGGATCGAGCCCCTCCGGAGGCACGCAGGTCCTTCACTTTCCCTACAGCACCAGAGCTGTTCCTGTGCGGGCACCAGATGAGCAAAACCGGTTAGGGCGGGTCACATATCTTTGTGCTAGTGAATGACAAGAGGTAACTAGTCACTTCCCTTTTTGCCAGTGCCCTTGGGGCACAGCCCGGAGTCCCAGGGCAGAGACCACAAATTCCCTCATTGTCACTGTTGTCATGTTAATTTTTGACCACTCACTATAATTTTACAGTTTATCAACCTCGAGCCTCCCCTCCTTTGCTTTCTCCCACCTCCATCATCTACCATCACTGGATTTCATGGAAACCCACTGGTCAACAGCAGGAAAGAGTGTAGAACAGTGTTTGAAACCACTTACAAGTCTCATCCTTGGATGGTGATTTATAAAAATAGGTCAAAGACATGCTTGGGGACTTTGGGCTTTGCTGTGCTGTGTATCTATGCAGAGACAGGGTGATTTTAAACTCCTATGTGATGACTTAAGTTTATCCTTCACCCCTGGTCTGGCCTCCGGACTTTGTTATCTAGACCTTGGAAAGGTCTCTTCCCTGCCATGAAAGGAATAGATTTTCAATTCCTTGAGATTCTGCTTCCCGGCAGTTGACGACAGTCTGGTTCAAATAAATTCATCACAGAAATTATTTACAGGTTTGAGTGTTTCTCAGTTAAATGGTATGAAACTCCAAGAAAACACACACACACCACACACACACACACACAAACACACATACACACACACACACACACGCACACATACATGCAAGTTTTTCAAGTGTACAACTCAACAAAACATCACCTGAATACAGCGCCCAAAGTATAAAGCCTCTTTCTTTAACAATTTTCCTCCCCCCCAACCCCCTCCCTGGTTTCTTTCTCTTTGGCTTTCTTTTGTGTTCCCCCTTCCACTACCTCCCACCACCCCAAACCTATTATTTTCAACATAGGGAGGGGGCATTTCCAAGGCATACAAACAAAGCAACAAAGCCAGGAAGCCATAGAGGTAATAAACACTAACCTTGACCACATCTGCCACTGCCTATGAATATATATATATATATATATATATATATATATATATATATATATATTCACCAGAAAGACCAAAGACAGCAAGCAGGTGGGTGTGGGGAACATTTGTACAATGTCATCTGGTTGTGGATTTTAGCGTGACTCACCTTATGAATGACAAGAAAGTCTGGGGGCAGAGGCGGGGGGGCGCCCCGTAGTATGTGTCTTTGAAATGAGGTAAATCTGGATGAGGCCTTGTCCATCAAATGTACAAAATCAATCAATTTGGCCCTGGACCGGTGGCTCAGTTAGCTAGAGTGTCTTCCCTTATGCCACTGTTTGTGGTTTCATTCCCCAATCAGGGCACATACAGGAAGCAACAGAGCCCTGGCTGGTGTGGCTCAGTTGGTTGAGAGTCATGTCTCGCATTGAAAGGTCACTGATTCCTTTCCAGGTTTCAGGTTCAATACCCAGCTGGAGTATGTATTGGAGGCAACTGATAGGTATTTCTCTCTCTCTCTCTCTCTCTCTCTCTCTCTCTCTCTCTCTCTCCCCCTCCTTCCCTCACTCCCTCCCTCCCTCCCTCCCTCCCTCCCTGTTTCCCCTCCTTTCCTAAAATAAATAATACACACACACACACACAAACACACACACACACACACACACACACATAACCCTCACCCGAGGATATTTTTCCATTGATTTTTAGGGAGAGTGGTGGAGACAGGGCAAGACAGAGGACAACATCGATGTGAGAGAAACACGTCAATTGGTTGCCTCCGACCAGGGCCAGGGCCCAAAGAACCTGCCACCAAGGTCTATGACCTTGGCTGGAATCGGACCCAGGACCCTTTGGTCCACAGGCTGCCCAACGCTCAATGCACTGAACCAAACAGGGTAGGGGAAATATATATATGCTGTACCCAGCCACGCATTGCTGTGGCTCAGTCTGGTTAAATGGAAAAGAAAGAAAAGAGAAAGCACACATTTCTAATACGCTTAATTTCACAATGCCTGTGGGTATGCAACATTTTGTGTTGTTCAATTGTCTGTGCAGATATAGAGATTGTCTGGTTTGCCAACTCTAGAACAAGCAACATATAATTGTCCATGTGAGAAGCAATCCACGTCTAGATATAAACCGCACAATTCTAAAGATTGGTCCTGAGCTTTGTTAACGGTGATTGCAAACGCCAATCGAATCGGGAATTGCAATCTCTGAAATTGAAATGGCATATCCGTTGGAATCATAGGAATCTGAGGAATGAGGACATCTTCACCTTTGAAAGGTCCTGTCAAGATGGTTGCTTCTATGACATTGCTCATTAATTTTTTTACTACAAGCCGCATGCCTGTCAAAGCTTTGGCTGGTTGACATGTCGCAACATGGTAATTGCCATGCCGATTTTCAATTGCAGTACATGTGGTGGCATCCCTGGCAGATTGAGTGAATTCAAAAATTCTGTTTGATAATTAATCGCTTCATCTGCTTCCACAACAGTGTCGACGGACTTGTATGTGACTGCCTCGCTTTGAATGTTAGACTGAATGATATTGTTAAGTCCGTAGATGTCTTTGTTCTTGGCCGCAAGAATAGCTTGTTCACTCAGCCAATCGTGATTCTTATAATTGGTTTGAATATTGGGAAATACTTTTTCAACCAATTCTTCTTTTGACGTCACTAAATTGCAGAAGTGATGAGGCAATGAAATTCGTCCTGAGGTAAGATCAACCGGCACCTTTCCGTTCCCAATTCCCAGCAATTGATGTGAGAATATCTCAGCTGATGGATCGTTTTGCAGCTGGACACGCATATTTGTGGTTAATTTTATCTACACTTTATAATTGTAAACAGAAACATTGAAATAGAATTGTAAAATATTTAGTTTAGCGTGTGTTGCTTTTACGTCCAACAGATGGTGCTGCTTTCCAAAAAAGGTATGTTTTTACCTGTCACAGGTGTGACATCTATATAATAGCAGGTATATAGATATATAAAAACAAGCGAGTGTTCGAATGCAACATTGTGTCAAAATTTCTAAGCAAGGCCATGTACTTGGGTTGCGGGTACATCCCCTGTAGGAGATGTGCAGGAGGCAGCTGATCA
This sequence comes from Myotis yumanensis, assembly GCF_028538775.1. Taxonomy (NCBI): domain Eukaryota; kingdom Metazoa; phylum Chordata; class Mammalia; order Chiroptera; family Vespertilionidae; genus Myotis; species Myotis yumanensis. The sequence goes on from NW_027223770.1 coordinate 97,531, forward strand.
ATGTTTCTCTCTCATCGATGTTTCTAACTCTCTATCTCTCTCCCTTCCTCTCTTTGAAAAATTAATAAAATATATTTTTTAAAAAATTCAAAGCAATCGGTGAAGAGCTTTTGGAGATTTAAAATTTTGACCAAATGAACATTTGCATTTTTATGTATGTATGTGTGTATATATATATATATATATATTTAAAAGCTACCAACGAATGAATAAACAATCTCTCTCTCTCCCTGCCTCTTCCTCCCCCCTCCTCTCCTACTTTCCACTCTCTCTTTTTTTTTTCCCACTCTCTCAAAAACAAACAAACAAACAAAAAAACTAGCCCTAGCTGGTTTGGCTCAGTGGATAGAGCCAAAAGGTCCCAGTTTCGATTCCTGTCAAGGGCACATGCCCAGGATAAGGGCTAGATCCCCAGTACGGGGTGTGCGGAGGCAGCCGATCCATGATCCTCTCTTATCATGGATGTTTCAATCTCTCCCTCTCCCTTCCTCTCTGAAATCAATAAAAAAAAATATTTTAGAAACCATATCAAGCCCTAGCCGGTTTGGCTCAGTGGGTAGAGCATCAGCCTGCGGACTGAAGGGTCTCGGGTTCCATTCTGGCCAAGGGCACAGGCCCGGGTTGCAGGCTCAATCCCCAGTAGGGGGCGTGCAAGAGGCAGCTGATCCATGATCCTCTCTCATCATGGACGTTTCAGTCTCTCTACCTCTCCCTTCCTCTCTAAAATCAATAAAGAAATACATTTATTTTAAAAAAATACATCAGGAATCAGTGTAGAGCAGTGTTTGACAGCACTTGGGAATCACTGCTAAAGTGCAATACACTGTAGAACAGTATTTGACACCACTTGGGATTCTGGTTGGTTTTCCAGTTTGAAACTTGGAAGAATATAATAGGATTAAAATTGTATTTTATCATACATTGACATAATTCTTGATAATAACTGCAGAATACTTATTCTTAGAATGAATCAGAACAGAATCTAATTTTGGTTGGGATTTTCATCTAACTGACAAAATTACTAGATGTTAAATGCAGTGTGGTATCCCAAATTGGATCCAGGAACAACAAAGTGCATTATAACAAAAAATTGGTGAAATCTGAATAAAATTTGCAGCTTAGTTAATAATAATATGCAGACGTCTTAGTTTTAACAAATGTTCCATGTTAATGGAACATTAGGGAGAACTAGTGAGGGGTAGACAAGAATTTTCGGTATAATAGTTGGAATATTTCTATCAATCTAGCAATATATATGACTTGAAAAATGGGGTGAGGAAGCAAAATACAAGCCCATATTTGTATTTTTTCCATAATGCAAATCTATTGTTACACAAATGTCCAGTGTTTGAACAGAGCAAGAAAGCCGCACTGTTGCCTAGAAAGAGGAGTTGAAGCAGCACGTGGGAAGCAGGGTGGTTCCGGGATGTCAGGTGTGTGGTTAGCGGCTCGGCTCCATGTATGTGGAGATGTCCATTTCTTCAGGAAGCTCCGCCACATTGACTTCAAACCGACCCTGAACCTCATTGAGGATTTTGGCATCGTTCTCATGAGACACAAAAGTGATAGCCAGGCCTTTGGTGCCAAAGCACCCGGCACAGGCCACCCGGTGGAGGTAGGTGTTCGAGTCCCCAGGCATGTCATAATTGAAGATGATGTTGACTCGCTCAATGTCCATCCCTCGGCCAAACAGATCAGTGGCCACCAGGATCCGCCGCTGAAAGTCCTTGAACTGCTGGTAGCATGCTAGGTGCTCCTCCTGGGCCATGGCCCTGTGGATGGCGATGGCTGGGAAGTTCTGTTGCATGAGTAGCTGGGCCAGGGCCATGCAGCGCTGCACCGACCTCACGAAGATCACCACCTGGTTAAACTCTAGCACATCCAGGAGGTCAAGGAGTTGACGGTTCTTTTCTCTCTCTTTGAGCTTGACATAGTATTGCTGCAGCCCATGCAGCGTGAGCTTGGTGTCATCGTCCACCGACACTTCCAGGGGATCTTGCATGAACTTCCTGCAGACAGGCCGGATCTCCTTGCTCAGCGTGGCACTGAACATCATGCACTGCTTCTCGAGTGGCGTCAGGCGAAAGATCTCCTGTACATCCCGCCGCATGTCTAGCTGCTCCAGCATCTTGTCACACTCGTCCAGCAGGAAGTGCTTCACATTTCTCAAGTTGAGGCTCCTGTTCCGCACGAGTGCTAAGATGCGACCTGGAGTCCCCACCACAATGTGGGGACAGTTCTTCTTCAACACCTCTCGGGGTCCCTCCCTCTCCCCTTCCCCTCCACCACCCCCCCCACACACAAACACAACACACACATTGGCACCCGAGTACCAAGAGGTTTCCAGAATGAACTGAATTCCAGGGCCCAGCGAGACAGCCACCCAGCAGCAAGGGAAAGACCATATAAAAACGGCCATCACCGAAACCGGCTTGGCTCAGTGGATAGAGCGTCAGCCTGCGTACTGAAAGGTCCCGGGTTCAATTCCCGTCAAGGGCATGAACTTTGGTTGGGGCCATATCTCCAGTAGGAAATGTGCAGGAAGCCGCTGATTGATGGTTCTCTCTCATCGATGTTTCTAACGCTCTATCTCTCTCCCTTTCTCTCTGTAAAAAAACAATAAAAAATATTTTTAAAAAAATGGCCGTCAGGTGGCGCACAAACACCAAGAACAACAGTGGGGCGGCTCCTGGGCTGTGGGCCCGGCCTGGGCGGGCACCCCGCCGCCCACTGTGTGTGTGTTTGTGGGGAGGGGGGTGGCAGGGGACAAGGATGGCCGATCTCCTCCCCACGCCCACCTTTCCAGTGGGACCGTGTCGGTCAGGTCCCGTGGCGGGCGGTGGGGCAGCAATGCGGGGTGTCCAACACCTGGGGTTTGCCCAGGAAGCCCCCCCCCCCGCCACACACACACACACACACACACACACACACACACACGGCCTGGCAGCGGAATGGGGACTGGAAAAGTTTTTTGGGGGGTGGGGCCTGACAGAGGACCAAGAGGATGGACCCAGAACACTTTTTGCGGCCCAGGACCCTTAAAAACTCAATCCGAGGTGGGGGGAGGGGGGACTACGACGACTCTGAAGACCTAAGCGCGGCGAGTATTCACGAGGCAAAAAAACAAAGGAGGAATCATTTTCTCTGTTTGTTTCCTTTCAGTTATTATTATTTTTTTTCGGAATTGAATTTATTGGGGGACACATAGGTGAATAAAATGAAATGAAATGCAATAGGATAAAATGAAAGGTGTAAATACATAAGAAGCTTTGCATTGTGGATGAAAAGGGGCCACATGTTGCCCTGCCTGGCTTGACTCAGTGGATAGAGCGTCAGCCTTAACTGTACAATAAATGAATATTTATCTTTTATATATATTTTTTATTGATTTTTTACAGAGAGGAAGGGAGAGAGAGAGAGTTAGAAACATCGATGAGAGAGAACCATCAATCAGCTGCCTCCTGCACATCTCCTACTGAGGATGTGCCCACAACCAAGGTACATGCCCTTGACTGGAATCGAACCTGGGACCTTTCAGTCCACAGGCCCTCAGGCCAACGCTCTATCCACTGAGCAAACCGGTTAGGGTGGGTCACATATCTTTGGACTAGTGAATGACAAGAGGTAACTAGTCACTTCCCTTATTTCCAGTGCCCTTGGGGCACAGCCAGAGTGCCAGGGCAGAGAAAACTAATTCTCTCATTGTTACTATTGTCATGTTAATTTTTGACCTCTCACTATCGTTTTACAGCTTACCAAACACGGCCCCCCCCCCCCCGCCCCTTTGCTTTCTCCCACCTCCCTCATCTATCATCACTGGATTTCATAGAAACCCACTGGTCAACAACAGGAAAGAGTGTAGAACAGTGTTTGAAACCACTTACAAGTCTCATCCTTGGATGGTGATTTATAAAAATAGGTCAAAGACATGCTTGGGGACTTTGGGCTTTGCTGTGCTGTGTATCTATGCAGAGACAGGGTGCTTTTAAACTCCTATATGATGACTTAAGTTTATCCTTCACCTCTGGTCTGGCCTCCGGACTTTGTTATCTAGGCCTTGGAAAGGCCTCTTCCCTGCCTTGAAAAGAATAGATTTTTAATTCCTTGAGATTCTGCTTCCCAGCAGTTGTTGACAGTCTGGTTCAAATAAACTCATCACAGAAATTATTTACAGGTTTGAGTGTTTCTCAGGTTAATGGTATGGAACTCCAAGAAAACACACACACACCACACACACCACACACACACACACACATACATGCAAGTTTTTCAAGTGTACAACTCAACGAAACATCACCTGAATACAGCGCCCAAAGTATAAAGTCTCTTTCTGTCACCATTTACCCCACCCCCTGGTTTCTTGCTCTTTGGCTTTCCTTTGTGTTCCCCCCTTCCATTACCCCCCACCACCCCAAATCTATGATTTTCAATGTAGGGAGGAGGCCTTTCCAAGGCCTACAAACAAAGCAACAGAGCCAGGAAGCCATACAGGCAATAAACGATAACCTGGACCACATCTGCCACTGCCTATACATATATATATATATATATATATATATATATATATATATATATATATTCACCAGAAAGACCAAAGACAAGACAACAAGCAGGTGGGTGTGGGGAACATTGCTGCAATGTCATGTGGTTGTGGATTTTAGCGTGACTCACCTTATGAATGACAAGAAAGTCTGGGGGCGGAGGGTGGGGGGGCGCCCCGTAGTATGTGTCTTTGAAATGAGGTAAATCTGGATGAGACCTTGTCCATCAAATGTACAAAATCAATCAATTTGGCCCTGGACCGGTGGCTCAGTTAGCTAGAGTGTCTTCCCTTATGCCACTGTTTGTGGTTTCATTCCCCAATCAGGGCACATACAGGAAGCAACAGAGCCCTGGCTGGTGTGGCTCAGTTGGTTGAGAGTCATGTCTCGCATTGAAAGGTCACTGATTCCTTTCCAGGTTTCAGGTTCAATACCCAGCTGGAGCATGTATTGGAGGCAACTGATAGGTATCTCTCTCTCTCTCACTCTCTCTCTCTCTCTCTCTCTCTCTCTCCCTCCTTCCATCCCTGTTTCCCCTCCTTTCCTAAAATCAATAATACACACACACACACACACACACACACACACACACACACATATATATTTGTTCCTGTTAATCCTCACCTGAGGATATTTTTCCATTGATTTTTAGGAAGAGTGGAGGAGACAGGGCAAGACAGAGGGAAACATCGATGTGAGAGAAACACGTCAATTGGTTGCCTCCGACCAGGGTCAGGGCCCAAAGAACCTGCCACCAAGGTCTATGACCTTGGCTGGAATCAGACCCGGGACCCTTTGGTCCACAGGCTGCCCAACGCTCAATGCACTGAACCAATCAGGGTAGGGGAAATATGTATATGCTGTACCCAGCCACGCATTGCTATGGCTCAGTCTGGTTAAATGGAAAAGAAAGAAAAGAGAAAGCACACGTTTCTAATACGCTTAATTTCACAATGCCTGTGGGTATGCAACATTTTGTGTTGTTCAATTGTCTGTGCAGATATAGAGATTGTCTGGTTTGCCAACTCTAGAACAAGCAACATATAATTATCCATATGAGAAGCAATCCACGTCTAGATATAAACCGCACAATTCTAAAGATTGGTCCTGAGCTTTGTTAACGGAGATTGCAAACGCCAATCGAATTGGGAATTGCAATCTCTGAAATTGAAATGGCATATCCGTTGGAATCATAGGAATCTGAGGAATGAGGACATCTTCACCTTTGAAAGGTCCTGTCAAGATTGTTGCTTCTATGACATTGCTCATTAATTTTTTCACTGCAAGCCGCATGCCTGTCAAAGCTTTGGCTGGTTGACATTTCGCAACATGGTAATTGCCATGCTGATTTTCAATTGCAGTACATGTGGTGGCATCCCTGGCAGATCGAGTGAATTCAAAAATTCTGTTGGATAATTAATCGTTTCATCTGCTTCCACAACAGTGTCGACGGACTTGTATGTGACTGCCTCGCTTTGAATGTTAGACTGAATGATATTGTTAAGTCCGTAGAAGTCTTTGTTCTTGGCTGCAAGAATAGCTCATTCACTCAGCCAATCGTGATTCTTATCATTGGTTTGAATATTGGGAAATACTTTTTCAACCAATTCTTCTTTTGACGTCACTAAATTGCAGAAGTGATGAGGCAATGAAATTCGTCCTGAGGTAAGATCAACCGGCACCTTTCCGTTCCCAATTCCCAGCAATTGATGTGAGAATATCTCAGCTGATGGATCATTTTGCAGCTGGACATGCATATTTGTGGTTAATTTTATCTGCAATTTATAATTGTAAACAGAAATATTGAAATGGAATCATAAATTTTTAGTATAGCGTGTGTTGCTTTTATGTCCAACAGATGGCTCTGTTTTTCAAAAAAAGCATGCTTTTACCTGTCACAGGTGTGACATCTATATAATAGTCAGTATATAGGTATATGGAAACATGCGCGTATTCGAATGCAACATTGTGCCAAAATTTCAAAGCAATCGGTGAGGACCTTTCGGAGATTTAAGATTTTGAACAAACGAACATTTGCATTTTCATTTATATATATTTAAAAGCTACTGATGAATGAATAAACAACTTCTCTCTCTCCCTGCCTCTTCCTCTCCCCTCCTCTCCTACCTTCCACTCTCTCTTTTTTTCCCCACTCTCTCAAAAACAAACAAACAAAAAAAACTAGCCCTAGCTGGTTTGGCTCAGTGGATAGAGCCAAAAGGTCCCAGTTTCGATTCCTGTCAATGTCACATGCCTGGGATTCGGGCTTGATCCCCAGTACGGGGTGTGTAGGAGGCAGCCGATCCATGATCCTCTCTTATCGTGGATGTTTCAATCTCTCCCTCTCCCTTCCTCTCTGAAATCAATAAAAAATATATATTTTAAAGAACACATCAAGCCCTAGCCAGTTTGTCTCAGCAGATAGAGCATCAGCCTGCGGACTGAAGGGTCTCGGGTTCCATTCTGGCCAAGGGCACATGCTCGGGTTGCAGGCCCAATCCCCAGTAGGGGGCGTGCAAGAGGCAGCCGATCCATGTTCCTCTCTCATCATGGATGTTTCAGTCTCTCTACCTCTCTCTTCCTCTCTAAAATCAATAAAGAAATACATTATTTTAAAAAAATATACATCAGGAATCAGTGTAGAGCAGTATTTGACACCACTTGGGATTCACTTCCAGAAGGCTGGAAACTATATGAAAGTGTTTGAAAGCACTTTGAAATCACTGATCAACATCAGAAACTGTGCAGAACAGCGTGTGGCCAAACTTGGGAATCACTGCTAAAGTGAAGTCAGTACACTGACAAATGGTAGGAAACGGTGCAAAAGTGTTTGAAAACACTTGGAAGTCACTGGTAGCATTCTAAGATGCCAGAGAGGAAAATGTCACCGAGGCCAAAATCCTACCTCCATCTTCTTAGGGTTTGTGGAGGAGGTGGCTCTGAAAAATTCACCTGACACACGGGGGGGGGGGGGGGGGGGCAGGGAGACATGAGGGCAACGTTTTCTTTCCCTCAAGTGTCTGATATGAAAAGGGGAGCGCTCCTAAGGAGACCGTGGAAGAGCCGCATCCACGCTTTTTCAGACTGGGTTGAAAGGAGAGGGGCGATTGTGGGCAAGCCACTAAGTAGGTGGGGAGGCAAAAGGAGAGATGAGGGAGGCCCGTTCCTACAGATTCCTCTGCCTCTCAGCTGGCTTTCTGCCTAAAGTGCAAAAACGAGTCCCAGTGTGTGTGCTCATCGTCTCTCCCCCCACCCCCACCCCCTCGATCTTTACGTCCAGTTGGAGTCTTTTTTGCCATCTGGCCACTTTGGAATATTGTCTCTAGCTCACCTGAGCAGCTGAGGTGGCGGCATAGTCACTTAAGGAAGGAAAGGACAAGATCGGCTTGGTTCCAGGCACCGAATTGTGCCAGAGGTGTGGGGGGTGGGGGGGGCAGGAGTCATTCGCTGAGCGGGCCCCCAACGTATTTCTAAGACAGTGAGCGACTCTGGTAAGGGCATGCGGTAGGAGGAGAGCAGCTGGAGTTCTGTTTGTTGACTGGGGGCTTGCAGGGGATGGGGAGGGCCTGGGGTCTGTTTGCTCCTTTGTTGATGTCTCTTTCTTTCTTACTTTCTTTCTTTCTTTCTCTTTTTTAAAACAAAGGTGAAGAACTCTTCGGGTGGAGGTATTTCTGCAAGAAAGTCTGGCAGTACAGGGCATGGGGGTATGCGGGCCAGGCCAGTCCATTGACCAGATAATGCAAAGGATCTGTAGTGGCTCTGACTAGCGCCCTTCCTTTAAGAAACAGGAAGACAGAGGAGTTTCTCTCAGGGTCCCTCCCTCTCCCTTTCCTCCCCCCCCCACACACACACACTCACTCACTCACACTCACACACAGTGGCACCCGAGTAGCAAGAGGTTTCCAGAATGAACTGAATTCCAAGGCCTAGCCAGACAGCCACCCCGCACCAAGGGAAAGACCATATAAAAACGGCAGCCAGGTGGCTCGCGAACACCAGCGAGAAAGTCAGTGGGGCGGCTCAGGGGCCTTGGACCCAGCCTGGCCAGGGAGGGAGCCCTGCTGCCCGCTGTGTGTGTGTTTGGGGAGGGGGGCAGGGGGCAAGGGTGGCCGATCTCCTCCCTGCGCCCACCGCTCCAGTGGGACCGTGTCGGCCGGCCGGGGCCCATGGAGGGCGGCGGGGTGGCAGGGCGGGCTCCACCACCTGGTGCGCGTGCACGCACACACACACATGGCCTAGCAGCAGAAGGGGGACTGGAAAAGTTTTTTGGGGAGTGGGGCCTGACAGAGGACCGAGAGGATGTACCCAGAACACTTTTTGCGGGCCCGGGACCTTTAAAACCTCAACGGGTGGGGGTGGGGGGTGTGGGGGGGGGGTTTGGGGGTGGGGGTGTCACGACTCTAAAGGCAGCGAGTATTCACGGGGCAACAATGGAGGAATCATTTTCTCTGTTTCCTTTCAGTTATTATTTTTTTTTCGGAATTGAATTTATTGGGGGACACATCGGTGAATAAAATGAAATGAAATGCAATAGGATAAAATGAAAGGTGTAAATACATAAGAAGCTTTGCATTGTGTGTGCTAGGGTAAGGGACTGCGGCATGGAAGGGTAAGGGAATGTGGGAGGGGGAGGGCCTGTGGCCTGGAAAAGGTTACTGATTGTTTCAATGTCAGGAACCGTGGCAGAGAAAAATTGCTAGATTGTCTTAGAAAACAATGTGTTATGATTAAATCCAGCCAGGTGTGAATCTGTTTACCTCCCCTCCATTCTCATGAACTTTTTGTGAACTTCTAATGAAATGCTTTGTATTTTTTAACACTGTTTTGCTATAAAGGATCATACTGCACCCTTGATCTCTGCCACATGCTCCGAATCTCCCAGAGGGGGAGATAGGTGCTGTGGTCAGCTGGCCAGCTTAATAACAGGCATTTAAATTTAGATTCTGAGTCAGTGGTCTATCTCGTTGAGCCAACTCAGAACATTGTGGATGAAAAGGGGCCACATGCTAACCTGACCCACTCGGGGGAAGCCTGGCCTTGCAAACTCAGACACCTCAAGTGACCATCCAGGATGCTCTGAATTAAAAAAACAAAACAAAACAAAAAACTTGTTAAAGTAGAAAGCAGTGTATAGTGAGTGGGCAGTCATGCCCTAGGCCCGGTATCTCCTCTGAGCTCCCAGCCTCTCCTTTCTTTTTTTTTATTCTGAGATTTATTTACCTTCTATAATTAAAACTTTGTTGCCTTCAGTGGAGCTCAGAGCCACTGAACTTACTGGCATCTGAGCCTATTGTCTTTCTATGCCTCTAGGTCCTAGAGTCTAGGATCACATGTCTCTGGAGTAGTGAATGTCCCGGTAAACAGTCACTTTCCTTTTCCCATTGCCCTCAGGGCACAGCCCAAGGTCCCAGGGTAGAGACCACAAATTCCCTCATTGCTACTGTTGTATATTTTTTTAAAAGTTAGGGACGAATGAATAAACAAGTGGAAAAACAATTTTCTCTCTCTCTCTCTCCCCCTCTCCCTGCCCCCTCCCTCTCCCTTTCACTCACTCTTTAAACAACAACAACAACAAAAAACAACACATGGCCCTAGCCGGTTTGGCTCAGTGGATAGAGCATCAGCCTGTGGACCGCGAGGCATCCTGGGTTCGATTCCAGTCAAGGGCACATGCCTGGGTTGCGGGCTTGATCCCCAGTGTGGGGTGTGCAGGAGGAAGCTGACCGGTGATTCTCTCTCTCTCTCATCGTGGATGTTCTAGCGCTCTCTCCCTCTCCCTTTCTCTCTGAAATCAATACAGATATATTTAAAAAAAAGAAACACAGCCACAAATGTATTATTCCACCTTTATGTAGTAAAAAGTGTGCTTGGATGATGTTTTGTATTTCCTGTTATTAAAACAGTGAACAGCTGAAACCGGTTTGGCTCAGTGGATAGAGAGTTGGCCTGTGGACTGAAGGGTCCCAGGTTTGATTCCGGTCAAGGGCATGTACCTGGGTTGCGGGCACATCCCCAGTGGGAGATGTGCAGGAGGCAGCTGATCAATGTTTCTCTCTCATCGATGTTTCTAACTATCTCTCTCCCTTCCTCTCTGTAAAAAAAAAAAAAAAAAAAAAAAAAAAAAAAAAAAAAATCAATAAAATATATTTAAAAAAATAAAAAATAAAAAAAAATAAAACAGTGAACCTAAAAGGGGGCGGGGAGGGGGGAGATGGGGAGGAGGAAAAAAGGGAAGGGTTGACCTTAACCGTTTCAAAATGGTGGTTGCCAAGTCTCTGGAGCTAAAATGGCGGCTGCTTAAACTCCCTTTTTAAAAAAATATATATTTTTATTCATTTCAGAGAGGAAGGGAGAGGAGGAGAGAGAGCTAGAAACATCCATGATGAGAGAGAATCATGGCTCGGCTGTCTCTTGCATGCCCCCTTCTGGGGATCGATCCCACAACCCGGACCCTTCGGTCCACCGCCGGGAAGCAGATTCTCAACATATTGGGATAACGCTCCATAGAATGGAAGGTGTGTGTGTGTGTGTGTGTGTGTGTGTGTGTGTGTGTTTTAACCTTGTTGTATAAATGACAAGCAAAAGAGATGTAATTGGGTTACATGAACTCCATTGGTGATAGTTGAGGGAGGCGAGAGAAAGCAAAGCGGGGTGGGGAAGGGAGGGAAACCTCTGAGATTGGATAAAAATTAAAGTAAAATGATAGACACATACTTCTTCATACTTCTCTTACTTAGGTTGGCCTAGGATAGTTAATGGCCATCAATTTACTCAACAACAATGAGGGGATTTAAAAAGGAAAATTACACCCTAGCTGGTTTGGCTCAGCGGAGATAGAGTGTCGGCCTGCGTGCTAAAGGGTCCCAGGTTTGATTCGGGCCAAGGGCACATGCCCGGGTTGCGGGCTGGATCCCCAGAGCGCCCCCCAGCCCCCTGTAGGGGGTGTGCAGGAGGCAGTTGATCCATGATTCTCTGTCATCATTGATCTCTCTCTCTCTCTCTCTCTCTCTCTCTCTCTCTCTTCCTCTTTGAAATCAATAAATGCACACAAATAAAGCTCTGACCAGTTTGGTTCAGTGGATAGAGGGTCGGCCTGTGGACTCAAGGGTCCCAGGTTTGATTCCAGTCAAGGGCATGTACCTTGGTTGCAGGCACATCCCCAGTGCGGGGTATGCAGGAGGCAGCTGATTGATGTTTCTCTCTCATCGATGTTTCTAACTCTCTATCCCTCTCCCTTCCTGTCTGTAAAAAAAAATCAATAAAATATATTTTTAAAAAAATAATAATAATTTCTTTTTAAAAAAAGAAAGATTGACCTTTGTCAGGGAAGGTAGCGGCCAAGGACGTGACTACTCACCATCACTGTTTGTTTGTTAAACTTTTAATTTCCATCTATGGATGGATGGATGGGTGGATGTGTCCTCCCTCCCTCCCTCCCTCCTCCCCTCCTTCCCTCCTTTCCTCCCTCCCGCCCCCCTCCGCCCACCCGCCCGCTCACCCGGTTTCCACGGGAAATCGTCAGTCTCATATCACACACTCACTGGTGAACGCAATCGCTGCCTCCTTGCTCCCCTTGAGAAAGAGGAAGGAAAATGGACAAACCTGAAAGAGCCCCACAGGCGGCAACTGTGAACCAAGTGCACGCACATGTATGCGTGTGTGGCATTTGTCAACAACGTAAGAAATCCTCCAACCTGTGCAGAATTTCTGTGAGTGTCTTTGAGCCAAACTGTCCACAAATGTCGCACGCACGCTGGGAAGCACTGTCTCAATGAACGGTTGGAGAGGATGTTCCCAAGAATGGCAATGTCGCTCTGCCCCCCCGCCTTATTTTATACACTCCAATCCAAAGAGGAGTGGTTTACATGAAATCCACTGGTGACATTTGAGGAACGTGGGAGAAAGCAAAGTGGGCAAACCTCTGGGATTGGATGCAAAGTAAAATGATGGACACAGACTTCTTTTACCTAGGTGGGTGGGTGTAGGATAGCTCATATAGTCAATCATGAACTCGGTCATCGTGATGGGGTTTGTGATATTCACAGAGCTGTGCCTGTGATTCCAGGGCTCCAGAAAAGATGGAAAATCCCCTTGACTTTTCAAAGATGTGTGATTGTGGATGCAAGAAAGAAAGCGACAGACAGGCTCAGTCCAGGTAAAGATGGACCTCTGTCAGGGAAGATGTCGGCCTAGGACAGGATCACCCACCCCAAACTGACGTTAGCCTTGTAAGGCCACCATGCATGGCCTCCCCTGAGCTTTTCAAGTTTAGTACAGTATGTGGTCCTTTTCACCACCACCAGCACCAGCCCCAACACCACCACCACCACCACCACACACACACACACACACACACACACACACACGAGTCCTCTCATTGGGTGAACCAACCGTGACTCTAAAGTCGTGATCCTGACCCCGGGAGTTGTATTAAAAATCAAGCTAAAGGAGTGTGAATGTAAACTGTAGGCTTATCAAAGGTTCAAAGGAGGTCTGTGTTTACCACCATTGAAAGAAAACAAACCAAGAAAGAGATTAAGGGTCAAAACACCCTTTCTGGGACTGGGAGGGAGAGAGTTCCTGCATCTGTCCAAGAGGGTCATCTGCAGTGTGAAAAGCCAGGGTTCAGCAACAGGGGATATTTTCTTCCTCTCAGGGATCATGAAAAGCATCCATGACAGTAAGGGGGTGGGTTTGGGGTGGGTGCTGTCATTGAAAAGGCAAGGAGAGCAGGGAGAGCTCGAATCCGGTCAAGGGCTCATGCCTGCCCAGGTCACGGGCTCCAGCCCCACTACGGGGCATACAGGAGCTGGCCAATCCATAATTCTCTCTCATGGATGATGTTTCTATCTCTCTTTCTCCCTCTCCCTTCCTCTCTGAAATCAACAAAAATACATCTTTAAAAAAAAGAAATATGTGTCTATCATTTTACTTTTTTAAAAAAATATTTTTATTGATTTCAGAGAGGAAGGGAGAGAGAAAGAGAGATAGAAACATCAATGATGAGAGAGAATCGTGGATTGGCCGTCTCCTTTATGTCCCCCACTGGGGATTGAGCCCTCCACCCATGCATATGCCCTTGAAGGGAATCAAAGCAGGGAAGCTTCAGTCCGCAGGCTGACGCTCGATCCACTGAGCCTACAAGCCAGGGCTATCATTTCACTTTTTATCCAATCCTAGAGGTTTCCTCCCCCCCTGCCACTCCCAACTCCACTCCACCCCACCTTTGCCTCCCTCCCTCTCTCCTTCCCTCCCTAATCTATCACCAGTGGATTTTCTGTAACCGGCTTTCATCTCCTCCTTGGATTGTCACTTATAAAACAAAGTCACGGCCCGGCCGGTTTTGGTCAGTGGGTAGAGCATCGGCCTGGGGAACGAAGGGGTCCTGGGTTTGATTACAGTCCATGGAGCAGGCCCAGGTTTGGGGCTCAATCCCCAGTAGGAAGTGTGCAGGGGGCAGCTGACCCGGTGATTCTCTCTCTCATCGTGGGTGTTTCTCTCTCTCTCTACTTCCCTCCCTCTCCCTTCCTCTCTGAAATCTATGAAGATATATTAAAACACACACACACACACACACACAATGACAACAACAACACAAAGGTATTATTCCACCTCTGTGGAGTAAAAAGTATACTTGTACAATGTTTTGTACTTGTATTTCCTGCTATTAAAACACGAACGTTAAAATGGGGGATTTGGAGCGGCGGTGAGAGGATAAAAGGGAGGGATTGACCTTTGCCGTTTCAAAATGGCAGCTGCCGCCCTAACTGGTTTGGCTCAGTGGATGGAGCATCGGCCTGAGGACTGAAGGGTCCCGGGTTCGATTCCGGTCAAGGGCATATACCTTGGTTGTGGGCACATCCCCAGTAGGGGGTGTGCAGGAGGCAGCTGATTGAGGTTTCTCTCTCTTTGATGTTTCTAATTCTCTATCCCTCTTCCTTCCATTCTGTAAAAAAAAATCAATAAAATATATATTTTTTAAATAGCGGCAGCCAAGTCACTGGAGCCAAAATAACGGTTGCCTCCTTGCACACCGCCCCCCCCCCCCCACTGGGGATGGAGCCCACACCACAGGCAGGTGTCCTTCTCTGGACTCGAACCCGTGACCCTTCCGTCAGCAGGACTACTCTCTATCCTCTGAGGCAAATCAGTTAAGGCTAAAACTCCCAACTTTGACAGAAAGGATGACTCCTTTATTCCCATACAACTGTGGACGACGAAAGGGGCCACATGCTAACCCCACGAGCTCAGGGAAGGGCTGTGTGGCGGTCTTGCAAACTGAAAGGCCTAAAGCAACCACAAGTCTAGTCTGAAGGGAGACTGTTACTAAGAGCAGTTGTGGTGGCTATCATTTTACTTTTTATCCAATCCCAGAGGTTCCCCCCACTCCCCACCCCCACCCCCACCCCCACCAACTTTGCTTTCTCCCACCTCCCTCCCTTCCTCCCTCCCTCCCTCCCTCCCTCCCTCAGTCATCTATGACCAGTGGATTGTCTGTATCCCACTTACATCTCCTCTTTGGATTGTCGTGTATAAAACAAAGTGCCGCCCCAGCCTGTTTTGGTCAGTGGGTAGAGCATCGGCCTGGGGACCCGAAGGGTCCAGGGTTCCATTCCAGTCAAGGGCACAGGCCCGGGTAACAGGCTTGATCCCCAGCAGGGGGTGTGCAGGAGGCAGCCGATGGGTGATTCTCTCTCATGGTAGATGCTTCTATGGCTCTCTCTCCCTCTCCCTTCCTCTCTGAAATCAATGAAGATATATTTTAAAAAGCCACACAAATGTATTATTGCACTTCCATGTAGTGAAAAGCATACTTGTACAATGTTTTGTACTTGCATTTTGTGTTATTAAGACAGTGATGGGCATCGGGGGGAAAGGAGTGCTGGACCGGGGGTGGGGCGCCAGCGAAGATGCCAAACTTCTGCAGGGGGGGGGGGGGGTGCGGGGCGGCGGACTGCATGCGGAAGAGCATGCAGTCAGATTTGGCCTTCTTCAGGTTCCCGAGGGATCCGGCCAGATGCCAGAAGTGGGTGGGAAATTGTAGGAGAGCAAACTTAGAAGATAAAACACCTGAACAACTCAATAAACGTTATCGATGATGTGCCAAACACTCTGAGACCTCTATGATCTGTAGAACTAGTCCTT
Source organism: Myotis yumanensis (assembly GCF_028538775.1). Lineage (NCBI taxonomy): Eukaryota > Metazoa > Chordata > Mammalia > Chiroptera > Vespertilionidae > Myotis > Myotis yumanensis. Next base: position 113,217 of record NW_027223770.1, read on the forward strand.
CCTTATAGTACAGTTCTTCGAGTTAATGTAATACCAACAATAGGTGATCTTACCAGTCATTTGAACAGTCCACATAGTAGACATAGAAAACGAATAAAAGAATTGAGTGAAGATGAAATCAGGACATGGAAACAGGAAAAAAAATTGACGAAACTTCTGAACAGGAACAAAAACAAATATAGAGCGATCAACAACAGCCTTGCTCAGAACTCCAGTACAGAAGGGGGTGAAGAACAGGATGAAGACATTTTACCTTTAACCCTTGAGGAGAAAGTAAACAAAAGAATACTTTAAAATCTTTATTTGAAGTTTTGATTCTTATGGGAAAACAAAACATACAGCTAGATCAGCAGTTCTCAACCAGTGGGTTGTGACCGCTTTGGGGGTGGAATGATCCTCTCACAGGGGTCGCCTAAGACCATCAGAAAACACATGTATAATTACATATTTTTTTGTGATTAATCACTATGTTTTTATTATGTTCAATCTGTAACAATGAAATTGGAGTTCACCACAACATGAGGAACTGTATTCAGGGGTCGCGGCATTAGGAAGGTTGAGAACCACTGCTCTAGATGGACATGAAGCTGATGAAATCCCAGAAGGCCTCTTCACTCCCGATAACTTTCAGGCAGGCAGGCAGGCAGGCACTGTCGGAGTGCCCGATAAATTCTGGTGAAGAGGTTCTCTCTGAGAAAGCCCTTTGAGACCACAGCAGTCAACGCACCGTCCTGTTCAAAAGTACAAGCAGAAGCAGATGCTAGAGATCCGTAAGAGCCGCATTCGGGGAAGGAACGCTCAGGGGAGTGAGAGACTCTCCCTTTTTTTTCATGGCCCGCGACAGAGGGACGGAGGCATGCATGCACGCAAGCACGCACGCACATAGTGGACACAGCAGGGGAAGAGCACCTGCCCGCGTTGGGGAGGTTTGCTGACGAAGCTCGTGAACTGAGAGAAGAATCTGTGGGTTTCCTGCCTTCTGAAGCCGCTGCCGAAATTTTAGCTATGACATTTCCCACGACAAGACCCGAGAACTGGGGATTACACATGGAATATTGTCGTGGCCAGGCTTACATTGTGTCCAGTGGCTTTCCTACCAAAACGAAATTTGTTGCTTCTAGACTTTTGGAGAAACATCCCTCCCCAAGCTCTCTACACACTCTGCTCTTCCCTGTGCCTGAAGTCCGCGGTCGGCCAGATCGGTGTCTGTTGCGTTTGGAACAGTGGAGGAAGTTTGATCTTTTTTCCATCCGTCACCACAACCGCTTTTAGAGCTTGACAGTGTCGTTTCTGTCCTCTTCCAGAACAATGAAGAAAGCTGGAAAGAACTGAAGGAAATTTGCCATTCTCAGCGGGCTGGCAGGCACGATGCTTTTGAAATTGTAGCGGAGCTCCTGCAAGTGCTTGTTTTCTGTGTAGGCGGTATACATGAGGACACACATAGTAGATGGGAAAACTGTATAGCAGGCCGAGCATTCGCACTCTGCAGTGCAGCAACAGATTTTGATTTCGTGGTTACCATTGTTGTTCTTAAAAACGCCCTACCTTTCACAGGAGCCTCTGGCAAAAATCTCCAAGGTCAGACCTCTGATGTCTTCTCTGCAGCCAGTAGCTCGACTGTAGACGCTGCATTCGCTACATGAAGTGATGGAAGATATTGAAGTTTATTGTGAATTTTGGTTTGAGGAAGCCACCAATTTGGCAACCACATTTGCTATTCTGATGAAGCTCCCTGGGAAGCTCCGCAGAGCTCAGCAAGGGAACCTGGAGTCTCAGCTGACTTCCGAGAGGTGCTATAAAGAGCCTCTAAGCGTCACAACAGTGGAACACATTGTTCAGGAACTGAAAGAGATAGTCTCAGAACAGTACCCCAAAGCTCTTCAATGCTGATCTCTGGTCCCCTCTGTCATGGGACAGCTCAAATTCAATACGCCGGAGGAGCACCAGGCTGACATGTACGTCAGCGACTTACCCAATCCCGATGCAGCACTCTCAGCTGAGCTGCATTGTTGGAGAATCGAGTGGAAACCCAGATGAAAAGATATAGAGCTTCCATCCACCATGTATGAAGCCCTCCACCTGCCAGACATCAAGTTTTTTCCTCATGTTTATACATTCCTAAAGGTCCTACGAATTCTCCCTGTGATGAAGGTTGAGAACGAACGCTATGAAAACGGGCGAAAGCGTCTCAAAGCACACCCGAGGAACACTTTGACAGGGCAAAGGTCAAGTAGCTTAGCTTTGCTTAACATGCATTTCGATGTGAAACATGATTTGGATTTAACGGTGGACACATACATCAAAGTCTACACAACTAAGTCAGAGCTTCCTACAGATAATTCCGAAAGTGTCAGAAATACCCGAGGGACTTTTAAAATGCGTTCTCTCTTATATTTGCTATTGAAAAAAATCTGAGAAATTTGAAAGGAAACAGAGAAAAGCTGTAAGATATAGGTGGGTCACTTAATCACTGGATCTCTTGAGTAGAATAGCCACTGATCCTCTGCTTAAATGGCCCCGGTGTGAACTCTCATGCTTTGGAGAACTAACTTGTTCTTCCAGAGGGCGGCAGGCATCGGAAGCGCCATGTTGCACTTCTGCATGATCTCTGCCAATGGCACTTTGGGCTTGTTTTAGTGAGGTCATTGCAGACATCACATTCATTGTCACAGTTGTTGGGCATTGAGTTATCAGTTCTTTGAAGAAATAAATTTTGAGAAGGTGTGGGAGGAATCTGTTTCATAAAATTGTGCAATGAAGCTCACGACTAACCTCTGACTAGCAGGAGTTTTAAGTATGCTACGAGAAATCTGTAACCAACAGTGAAATGACCAGCTCGTGAAAGAAACGTGAGCTTGCCAGATAAGGATTTCGGTGTGGAATTTTGTCTTTATTCGATGATCTTAAACAAATGACTGTGAAACATTGAAGAAAGAACCCGCCATCCTTACACCCACATCTGGGTGTCGCTGTTTACATTGCTTCATTGAGCCTATATCCTCATAAGCTTTTTAGCAAGAACATGTGGCACACTTCCGGTTCACGATCAAGACAGGATCAGAGGCCATGGATCCTGACAACAGATCCGTCTGTTTCATTGCGTCTTTTCCCGCGGTTACATCTACTGCCACGTCTCGATTTATAAGCGAAACCTAGACAACCGACAAGAATGCGTTTTGTAGTTGGTCTAGGAATACAGAAAACATCGCTGTCATTTTCGGTGAAGAAAGTCAATTTTGTACAGTCTATGTCAACATAATTAAAATGTGAATTTAATGGAAAAACAAAACAGCGAAATTAAAACGGGGGGGGGGGGGTGGGAGGGGGAGGCGGGGTGGAGAAGATAAGAGGGAGGGGTTGACCTTTGCCGTTTCAAAATGGCTGCTGCCAAGACCCTGGAGCCAAAAGGGAAGCTGCCTAAACTCCCTTCTTTGACAGAAAGGATGACTCCTTTATTCCCACACAACTGTGGACTACGAAAGGGGCCACATGCTAACCAGATGAGCTCAGGGGAAGGCCTGCCTGGCGGTCTTGCAAACCGAGAGGCCTAAAGCCACCGCAGGGATGGTCTGAAGGGAGACTGTTACTAAGAGCAGTAGTGGTGGGTAGTCCCGTCCTACCTAGGCCGGAGTCTTCCCAGACCAGGTCAGTGTTTACCTTAACTGAACCTATGGTCCTTTTGCATCTAAGACACAACATACCTATGCTATAAAATGTCAGAGGAACTTGTAACATCCCGCCGTCCCCGCCCCGTGCCCCCCCCCCACCCCACACACACACACAAGCAAATGCGCCTGGGGGCTCTGCAGGACAGACCATAAATTCCTTCATTGCTATTGTTATCACGTGTATTGTTGCCTGTTAACTATCTATCCTGCACCCACCTCAGGAAAAGAAGTAAGTGAGGCCCTGGCCGGTTTGGCTCAGTGGGTAGAGCCGAGGTCAGCCTGCGGCGGACCTTAAGGTCCCGGGTTTGATTTGGGGTTCCCGGGCGCATGCCCGCCCGCCCACCCGGGTCACAGGCTCGAGCCCCACTAGGGGGCGTGCAGGAGGCGGCAGATCCAAGATTCTCTCTCACTGATGAGGTTTCTCTCTCCCTCCCTCTCCCTTCCTCTCTGTAAAACATCAATAAAATAAATTTTTAAAAAAATAAAAAGAAGTGTGCGTCTATCATTTCACTTTTTATTCAATCCCAGAGGTTCCCCCCCCCCCCACCCCACTTTGGTACCTCCATCGCTCCTTCCCTCCTTCATCTATCACCAGTGGATTTCCTGTAACCCACTTATGTCTCCTCCTTGAATTGGATTGTCACGTTTTAAACAAAGTGACGCCCCGGCCAGTTTGGGTCAGTGGGTAGAGCATCGGCCTGGGGACCGAAGGGGTCCTGGGTTCGATTACAGTCAAGGGCGCAGGCCCGGTTGTGGGCTCGATCCCCAGTAGCGGGTGTTTCTATCGCTCTCTCCCTCTCCCTTCCTCTCAGAAATCAATAAAAATGTATTAAATAATAATTTAGAGAAAGAATGAATAAAACACAGTGAAAAACAGCCATTCTCAGGAGCATTGTCCCAACCCCCTTCCGGTTCTGCTTCCTGGCAAGTGTGGGCAGTTTGGCTCAAGTAAACTCATGAAAGTTCTCCACGGGTTTGCATGTTTTTCCATGAACACGACATATACACCTGCTGGTTTCTGAGGGCGAGGCAACAGAATCTGTCCATGAGGTCTGCTGTGAAAGGGTAGAGGCGTCTGTTTCTGCTGTCAGAAGCCAGGTCACCCTTAGAAAGAGTGTAGAAAACAACAACAACAAAAGACAGAAATTGGATTTACAAAGAGAAAGCACACAGAAGCGAACCGAGAGATGCTCCAAGGACTGTGAGAGGGAATCTCCCCTTCTCACTCATACCACTTTTGGAAAAATGCAATAATCCTAAGAGGTGAAGGTACTGAAGCTCTCGGAGACGCCGACCGACCAGCCGGGGCTACTTTACCGGTTCTTAAGCCTACCCAACCAAGTCTCCCTCTCCCTGGGAGTCAAGCTTGTGTGCCCACAGCGGTAGGTAGGGGTACCCCACCCACCGACCGACAGACCGACTGACCGACGGCTGTTTTAAAATCAGAACTTGTCCCCTTTCAATGAGGGCATGGGACAGGGGCAACTTATATTTTCCTGCTCAAATCGTCCCCAATTCAACTGATAGGGACAGAGAGGTTGGTCTCTGTCTGTCTGTCTGCGTGTTTGTCTTTAAGCCACTGACGCCAACATATGTTGGTTGTTGGTTTTTGTGGGGTTTTATTAGAAGGGTCGTGTGTATGTAGACTTCAATGAGCCAGAGACTGAACCAACAGGGGAGAATGTGATGGTTTTTATTTTTTAAAATATACTTTATTTATTTATTTATTTATTTATTTTACAGAGAGGAAGGGAGAGGGATAGAGAGTTGGAAACATCGATGAGAGAGAAATATCCATCAGCTGCCTCCTGCACACTCCCTACTGGGGATGTGCCCGCAACCAAGGTACATGCCCTTGACCGGAATTGAACCTGGGACCCTTGAGTCCTCAGGCTGATGCTCTATCCCAATGATGGCAAACCTATGACACAACTCATTTTATTTGGTTGATTTTTTTCTTTGTTAAATGGCATTTAAATATATAAAATGAATATCAAAAATATAAGTCTTTGTTTTACCATGGTTGCAAATATCAAAAAATTTCTATATGTGACAGGGCACCAGAGTTAAGTTAAGGTTTTTCAAAATGCTGGCACGCCGATCTCGAAAGGTTCGCCATCGCCGCTCTATCCACTGAGCCAAACCGTTAGGGAAAGAATGATGATTTTTAAAAAGGGAACATCCCGAGAGGAATCTCATCTGGAGACTGACCAAACATATGTCTGTTTGCCAACAGTCGTTTCTCCATGATGAACTTCCATGCAGAGCCCGAGCGGCCAGATTCATGGGGGACCCGCCCCGCTCAGAATGGCCTCAAGCAGCCCCAGAGGCTGGCAGAGTCGCCTCTCACTCTCAGCTCCGCTAGCTACCCATGTGTCTCTTAGATGGGGAACCAGGCTGCAGTACCTTGCGAGTCCCCTTTTTGGGGGTACATACTCACCAACACTTGGGAGAAATTAGACTCAGGGGGTCCCTCCATCCAAGAAAAAAAAAGGTTAATCTTCTTTGGCAACCTAGCCCACACCACCATCACCCCCAACCCCCCGACCCCTGCTAGAAAGCGGACGAGGGAGAGCTTTGGCCAGTTCCTGGCACCACTGAGTTGAATGCTACCCACCTTGCCTGCAGCTAGACCTGTTTTGGATTGTTAGGGGCACGCCCCATCTTTCCAGGCCCCTGTGGGCACGACCAGCTTCCTGGTTATCCTTATCATTTTTTTTTTGCCTGGGGCGGAGGGATGTAAAGTGCTTTATTGCTGAGGATCCCAAGAGCTTCAAGGCCGCTGTCTAGGGGCTAGCAGTGAAATCCCCTACCCTGCGGAGGCTTTTGTGAGCAGGGACGGCTGGGACTTGAGCATTTCAGCCCCATGGAAGGCATGGCAATGTGGTTGGGGGTGAGGGGAGGTAGGTAGAAAGAGGCACAAGGTGTGCTGGTGGGAGGGGGGGGAGCAGACTGTGCTTGTCTCCCCAGCTCTGAGCTCAGTGCATTCACCGACGTCACCATGGGAGCCTGGAATGGGCCATGGTGGGAGTATTTACACCACAGAAATTGCCCAGATGCTACATTCAAGGACTCTCCCTGCCCAGAGAACTGGTTTACCAGGGCACTAGGAGCATGCTGCACCTCCTGAGCTGGTTCTGAGTCCACCGCAAGCCTGGCTGCTGTGACAAGTGAAGTATGGTACCTATTTGCTTTGTTTAACAATGGACAGGTTATTTTGATTTTCTGAATTGTATAAATCATCGCATTCGATTGAATGCCTTATTGATTGAATGACTATCCCATTGATTGTGATCTTACTGATTATCGAAGCACATTCTTCTGTACCTGGGAACCAGGACAGCACAATTATCCCAAGACCTGAGGGTTCCAGATAATGTTTCCCTGTCAACTCAGTGGTCCCAAGACCTGAGGGCTCTAAATAATGTGTTTCTATCAATTCAGTGGTCCAAAGACCCAAAACTATAAATATTCTTTGTAGATAATTAATCAGCTCAATCTCGCTTCTGTAACTGCTTTGTGCAAACCAGGGTCCTCATTCCAAACCCTGGGATGTAATCAATACCTTTGTGATTTTTGCCTATATAAATCTGGTTTTGCCACCATCTTATTACTATGAGATTTGGGAATGTACCCTCATAGTCCCGGATTGCAATAAATGTGACTCTTTAATTCGACTTCTTGAGGTGTCCTTCTGTGATTCGTGTGGTACATTACAACACAAGCTGCCACTCCCCCATGTGGGGCAGTGCCATCTCCCACGACCTGGACAGAACACAGGTGGGCTGGACAAAGGAGACCTGACCTGGGGATCCCGTCCCTGCCTGGAGCCTGCCCTGGCTTGGCCGCCTCAGCCTGTCTGTCCACTGAGAGCTTCAGCCCCGGACTGAAGTGGTGTCCGCCAAAAGGCAGCTCGGAGCTGAGGATAAAACCCTTTTGCTCAGTGGCTCCCAGCAGGCAAGAGGGCCATGTGTAGCAACTCAGAGGTAATAAGGGCTTGGTCACCCAGGGCTGACCAAGGGCAGCTGTGGGAGCTGAGATGAAAGGACTGGCCTTGGGAGCGGGGGTCTTAGTGATTCACCACAGGTCCTGGGAACCAGGCTGTGTTGAGAGTGTAGAGCCGGGCGCACACCTGTGTGCAGAACCAGGGCAGGAGAGCCCAGCTCCCAGATGGGGCAGGGAAATGACCGGCCAGGGTGGGACAGCACCTCTTAGCAGGCAGGAGGGTTGCCCCCACAGACACAGATTTCTGCTGGGCCCACAGGGACCTTGGGGCTCAAATACACTCACAGGAAGCAACTCAGCTTTCCCCCTGCCTGTGTGATTACCCTCTCCCCCGCCCCTTCCCATTCCAGGCCCAGAGTCTCAGAAGCCCCTGACCTGAGGGCTGAGAGGAAGGGAGCTGGGGTGGGGGATGGGGAGTAGGGGGTGGGGGATGGAGCAAGCGGGAGGGGAGGAGGTCAGGGCGATTCATTCCAATGGATCTCACTCCAGGGCTTCATTCAAATGCAGAAAGCTCTCCGGTGATATCAGGGCCTCAGACCTTGCCTCTGGCTTCTCCGAGTCCCCCCACCCTCAGGCCTGCAGCTCACCAACTTCAGGGAGGGAGGCTGTTTGAGAAACCGGCCCGACCTGTCCGGGTGGAAAAGAGTGCCCTCTATCTTCCAACCCAGAACCAGCCCTCACCCATTTGGGAATCCCGTGAGAGGGGGTGGGGAGCGAGAGGGAGGGGTTTGAGGGGCCTGAGTCCAGGGTCCAAGGCAAAGGTCAACTGTAGATCTCGGCGTCTTAGATCCCCTAGGAGGAGAGACATAGGTGGGAGTGGAGTGATGAGGGTCTCGGGAGGCCTGGTGAGGGATGATTTGACTCAATATCCCCGGGTCACCAGATGGGCCAGCACACTCTGCTCCAGTTCATAGATGAGGGAGGCCAGAGAAGGCAAAGTGGGGGGGGGGGGGGGACAGGAAACCTCTGAGATTGGATAAAAATTAAAATAAAATGACAGACACATACTTCTCTTACTTAGGTGGGCATAGGATAGGTAACAGTCAGCAATGTACTCAATAAAAATGAGGGGATTTAAAAAGGAAAATTACACCCTAGCTGGTTTGGCTCAGGGGAGATAGAGCGTCGGCCTGCAGACTAAAGGGTCCCAGGTTGGATTCAGGTCAAGGACACATGCACGGGTTGTGGGATGGATCTCTGGCGCCACCGCCCGCCCCCCCCCCCCCGCCCCACCTCCCAGGAGGGGGTGTGCAGGAAGCAGTGGATCCATGATTATCTTTTATCATTGATCTCTCTCTCTCTCTCTCTCTTTCCCTCCATCTTTGAAATCAATAAAAACACTATAAAAAAGAAAGATTGACCTTTGTCAGGGAAGGTAGCAGCCTAGGACGTGACTACTCACCATCACTGTTTGTTTGTTAAACTTTTAATTTCCGTCCATGGATGGATGGATGGATGGATGGATGTGTCCTCCCTGCCTCCCTCCCTCCACCCACCCGTCCGCTCACCCGCTTTCCACAGGAAATCCTCAGTCTCATGTCACACACTCACTCACTGGTGATTACACTCGCTGCCTCCTTCCTCCCTGTGAAAAAGAGGAAGGAAAATGGACACACCTGAAAGAGCCCCACAGGCGGCAACTGTGAACCAAGTGCACGCACATGTGTGCGTGTGTGGCATTTGTCAACAACGTAAGAATTGTTCCAACCTGTGCAGAATTTCTGTGAGTGTCTTTCAGCCAAACTGTCCAGAAATGTCGCTTGTACACCGGGAAACACAATCTCAACGGCGGGAGATGATGTTCCAAAGAATGGCAATGTCTCCCCCGCTTATTTTATACACTCCAATCCAAGGAGGAGACTGTATGTAGGTTACATGAAATCCACTGGTGACATTTTAAGGAGGCGGGAGAAAACAAAGCGTGGGACCCCCCCCCACACACACACACACACACACACAGACACACGAGTCCTCTCATTGGGTGAACCAACCGTGACTCTAGAGTAGTGATCCTGACCCCAGGAGTTGTATTAAAAATCAAGCTAAAGGAGTGTGAATGTAAACTGTAGGCTTATGAAGGTTCAAAGGAGGTCTGTGTTTACCACCATTGAAAGAAAACGAACCAAGAAAGAGATCAAGGGTGGGTCAAAACACCCTCTCTGGGACTGGGAGGGAGAGAGTTCCTGCATCTGTCCAAGAAGGTCATCTGTAGTGTGAAAAGCCAGGGTTCAGCAACAGGGGATATTTTCTTCCTCTCAGGGATCATGAAAAGCATCCATGACAGTAAGGAGGTGGGTATGGGGTGGGTGCTGTCATTGAAAAGGCTAGGTGAGCAGGGAGAGCTATGCCATTTACAGGCATACCCTATCCACTTTTCCTTTCACAGCATTTACACAACGACTTAATGTTTAGTTTTGAATGGCATTACTTCTTGAGTCTCCTCCTCATTGTTTCCAAGTCTTTGGTTGATACTCAGGTGTAGGATGAGTGTATGTATGTATTTATGTATGTATGTATGTATGTATGTATGTATACTGTGTGTGAGCCCCAGGATGGACAGAATCTGGGGGGGGGTGGCGAGTGGAATAGACTAGAATAGAGTGGAGGAGAGGGGGAGCAAGAGGAAACGAGAGAGTTGGAGGGAGGCAGGAGGTAAGCTGGGGAAGAGAGAATGCCAAAGGACCTCGTTAGTTAATGACACCGGGCATGGCTCTTATTCTGAGTTTTTTGTTTGTTTTCCTCGAATGCCACCTATGCAGAAAACAACCTGTGTGATGTTCAACTAAGGTCACTCACACAAGAATAAGGACTACCCATTGACTGCAAGGCTCTGTAGTAGGTTGCCCGCTGCTTGCACTTGGCAGAGACTCAAATCTGAGGCAAGGGGAAGAGCGGGGAAGCTGGAGTAAAAGAGGGAGAGGTGTGTGATGTATTTCATGAGGTGGAGCACATTTGCAACCCCTCCCCCTTGGAACCAAGTTTAGGGGGTCTGTGGGGTGGAAGAGCCAAAAAAATAGAATACAATAAAAAGAAAAAAGAAAGGAAGGGAGGAGGGGGAGAGAGAGAGAGGAGAGAGAGAGAGAGAGAGAGAGAGAGAGAGAGAGAGAGAGAGAAAGAGAGAGAAAGTGAGAAAGAAAGAAAGAAAGAAAGAAGAGAGAGAGAAAGAAGAAAGAAAGAAGAAAGAAAGAAAGAAAGAAAGAAAGAAAGAAAGAAAGAAAGAAAGAAAGAAGAAAAGAAAAGAAAGAAAGAAAGAAAGAAAGAAAGAAAGAAAGAAAGAAAGAAAGAAAGAAAGAAAGAAAGAAAGAAAGAAAGAAGAAAGAGAAAGAAAGAAGAAAGAAAGAAAGAAAGAAAGAAAGAAAAAGAAAGAGAGAGAGAGAAGAAAGAAGAAAGAAAGAAAGAAAGAAAGAAAGAAAGAAAGAAAGAAAGAAAGAAAGAAGAGAGAGAGAAAGAAGAAAGAGAGAAAGAAGAAAGAAAGAAAGAAAGAAAGAAAGAAAGAAAGAAAGAAAGAAAGAAGAAAGAAAGAAAGAAAGAAAGAAAGAAAGAAAGAAAGAAAGAAAAAGAAAGAGAGAGAGAGAAGAAAGAAGAAAGAAAGAAAAAGAAAGAAAGAAAGAAAGAAAGAAAGAAAGAAAGAAGAAAGAAAGAAAGAAAGAAAGAAAGAAAGAAAGAGAAAGAAAGAAAGAGAGAAAGAAAAAGAAAGAGAGAGAAAGAAAGAGAGAGAAAGAGAAAGAGGAAGGTCCTCGGTTCAGTCCTGACTATGACTTTCTGGGGCATGGCATGGCATGGCATGGCACGGCACGGCACGGCACGGCACATCCGGTCTGTCGCCGCCAGTGGTGTGGTTTGTGGTTTCCAGCCAGAAACCCCACTGTGGTCCACTTCAGTCCACCTAATACCTTTCCTGGCTGGGGAGAGTTCCTTTGGATCACAAGGACAAACCCAAAGGAGGACAAAGTTCAGAATGCCTAATTTACGCCTGCCCATTTCTACACCACAAAGCCGTCCATAGTGTCCAAGTGAGTTGACCTGCATTTTTCATGTCTGCGAAAGAAATTTCCATTTGAGGTACAGGTACTGCTTTGTGTTATTTATCATGGATGTGCCTCCATCCAAAGTGCTAGTATGGCGATCCACTGCCTTCCATTCACGCCCCTCTGTCTGCAAGCGCTTTCCCTGATTTGGCTCCACCCTGTGATGACAACCGACCAACCTTGCCCTCTGGATGACCTCGCTTTGAGGCTTATAAAAGCGGTCACCAGGAAGGTGGCGCATGACAAGGACAGGTTGCATCATCATCACGTCATCACCAGGGTGGTGAGAACGCAGGGTTGGGTACTGGGGGGGGGGGGGGGGCTTTGAAGTCTTCATATTCTCATTCTCTCTCTCTCTCTCTCTCTCTCTCTCTCTCTCTCTCTCTTTCCATCTAGCAGTCAAGAAGCACAGACACTCCCACGATGCGGATGAAGGACTGTCAGACATTGAAATTTCCTCCGCGAGCGAATATGGGGCGATTTAGGAATTTCCTTTCAGTGAACACGCCCCGCACTGTGCCGCCGCTACCGCCAATGCCGCCAATGCCAACAATGCCGCTTAGAAACATCCCTAAAGGGTTGAAGTGTTGATAGGAATAGAAACAGGAAGGGTAAGCATTGCAACGTGTTTTCTGGGGTTTTGCTTGAGAGACCCATAAATGTATAACGCTGTGATAAGCCGGGCTGTACATATAAATAAATGAATGAATCAATCAATCAATCAATCAATCAATAATAGTAAATGTGGATTCATGACAAGAATATATCATTGTATGCGGGCTGTACGTGAAAGAAAGAAAGAAAAAAAAAAGCCCTAACCGGTTTGGCTCAGTGGATAGAGTGTCAGCCTGTGGACTTAAAGGTCCCAGGTTCGATTCCGGTCAAGGGCGTGTACCTTGGTTGCGGGCACATCCCCAGTGGGAGGTGTGCAGGAGGCAGCTGATCAATGTTTCTCTCTCATTGATGTTTCTAACTCTATCTCCCCTCCTCTCTGAAAAAAATTAATAAAATATATTTTTTAAAAAAAAAGAAAGAAAAAAAGTGAGTATTCTGTCAACATTTCTTTGTTCTTCGGCCCCCGCCCCCGCCCACACCCCCGCCCCCTCTCCCGCTCTTGCTCCCTCTCCCAGTCAACCAGATCAAATAAAGAAAAAAATATAAAAAGTATCCTGCCAACATTTCTTTGCTTTTTGGCCTTGCCACCGCCCTGATCAACCCAAATCACTCTGATCTGCAATCTCAGACTGAAGTCCAGGCCGGGCCATCTGGTCGACCCTCGCTCTCTCTGTGGATGGCAGGGTCCCCGCTGCCAGAGACGGTCTGTACATAAAATAAAATAGAATATAAAATGAAATAAATAAAATAAAATAAAATAAAATATAAACTAAAATACCATAAAATAAAATAAAATAAAATAATAAAATAAAATAACAAATAAAATTAAATAATAAAATATAAAATAAAGTCCCGCCTCCAATCACTCGAATAGCCAGCCAGAGACTAAGTCCGAGATGGGCCATCTGGTCGACCCCGTCTCTCTGTGGATGGCAGACATCCCACCCAAGACCAAGACCCGACCGGGCCATCTGGTCAACCCGCCCTATCTGTGTGGGTGTGTGGGTGTGGGTGTGGGAGTTTGTGTGTGCCCACAAGCGTGTGCGTCTGTGCGTGTACATCCACAGTCACGCACGGGCACTCCTTGCTTTGGACGGTCCGCCGCCATCCATGAACAACCTTCAGGCCCTGCCTTCTCAATGATAACGCCACCTGCACATCCTTCCCACCTCGGGTCTAGCCAGAAATGGGGAAGTCCAGTCACCTGTCTGTGCTTTCCCCACAGGAGGTTGCAGGAGGGGGGCTTGCATTGACTCTTCTCGACCAGCAGAGGAGGGGACGGGCTCTTCGGCCCCTGTCCCAGTCCACCCAATTCTGTAATCCACAGCCAAAGATGAGATCCTAGCCTGTCCATCTGATCGACACCCCCGCCCACGCCCACTGCCCCAACCCCCAACCCCTAACCCTCCTCCCAACCCGCTCACTCTGTGGATGGATGGTCAGGCCCCCACCCAGAGACCAAGTCCAGGACCTGGCCACCTGGGCTTGCCGAAGCCTCAGAAATTGGAAAGGCAGGATCAACCTTTTTTTCTGAGGAGGGTATTTTATTGTTGTTGTTTTATCAGACAGAACGAGTTATTTTGTTTGTTTGTTCGTTTGTTTGTTTGTTTTTCCCTCACCTTTTCGGGTGATTCTGGCCAAGGCGAAAACAGGAAACGATAAAATGAATCCCGAAAATGACTTGGCACAAAACAGGTCTTTTTCAGAGTCATTTAACAAAATAAAAGTTGAAAATTCTTTCTAGGAGTTTTAAATCCTATTTCCAAACAGAAGAAACAACTCCATCATTGGCCCCAGGCCCCGGGCCATCCTTGCGCACACTGACTTGCTGGTGCTTTAGCTGGTGTCCATCATCACATCGTCATCGTCCAGCAGGGTGTACATCTCCTCAGCGTCCTTCTGGCCATCCAAGTCCTCGGTGTCCTTCATCGCGCTGTCGGCATCCAGCTGGGAGTCCAACTCCTCGGTGTGCCTCATGGAGCTGTAAGCGTCATTCTGGGCGTCCAACGTTTTGCTGTCCCTCATGGCATGGTAAGCGCCCAGATGGGTGTTCATCCTTTTGGTGTCCCTCATCGAGTTGTAAGCGCCCTTTGGGGCGTCCAGCTGCTGGGTGCCCCTCATCGCGCTGTAAGCGTCCTGCTTGGCGTACAACTGCTTGGGGCCCCTCATAGAGTTTTAAGCATCCAGCTGGGCATCCAACACCTCTGCCGAGATGTGTCGCTTTGAATGGCGGCCCATGCGCCTGCCTGGACGCCAGTTGCCTCCACGGGCGCGGTTCTGAGTGCCGCCACCGCCGAAGCCTCCAGATCCTCGGGTTGTAGTCACCCAGCCCATGTTGACACTCGGTACCGGCCTGGGCTGCATGTCTATCTGCGAGGTGAGGATCTGGATGTGGAGGGGACGGCCATCCAAAGGGACGCCTTTGTACTGTTTCCTGGCTTCCAGGGCGTCTGCCTTGAGCTCAAAGTGCACGTGGGCTGTTCCCAGGCTGCGGCCAGAGCGGTCGTAATGGACAGCTTCAGAGGCCCGAACTCCGCAAACAGCTGCTGGATGTCCGCGTCGGACACTCCGAAGTCCAGGTTGGACAGCAGCAGCTTCCTCCCTGTCAGCAGGCCCGCGCCCCTGCCAAAGGCCCTGCGGAAGCGGTCATGGTGCCACTCGTCGGGAAGCTGTATCGGCCTGCTGTAAGGCGCCAGCCGGTTCCTGCCTCGGCCGAGGGCCACCCTGTTCCGGAACGGCCCGCCGCCCCAGCTCTCGGGGGTGGCGGCCTGCGTCCGCCACCACGGCATCTCTGGGAGCCTGCCCTGCCTCAGTCCCAGCCTCGGTCCCTGCCCCCGCTGGGGAGCGGCCCTGGCCATGGCCGTCCCACTGGCTCTGGTCCAGCCTAATGATGTCGTCCAGTGACATGTGGATTTTGTCGGCCTTGGCGGACCCCGAATCAGCCTTGGATCTAGCCCGTGCAGAGGCACGCCGGGGCTTCACTTCCCGCGAGGTGACGGGGCTCTCCCAGATGTTGGGGTCCAGGCCCAGGGGTTCCCAAGGGTGTGGACGAGTTGGTGAAGAAGAAATGACACCGAGACAGCGTTCAGTAGATCAGCAGCCCAGCCAGGCTCTAGCCAGGTGCTCTAGCGGCTTCTATATCCAGGGACTGGGTCTTGGCGAGACCTCTCTCTTGAAAGCTCCCTTGGAGAACAAGGACTACGATCACGACCACAAGCCTAGGGCTGAGAAGCTCTGCAAAGAAGGCCCTGAGTTCTTTTATAGCCCCAGAACTGGTGGGAGGAGCCAAATCAGCCGCCCGCTCCACCAATCAGCTGCCCCCAGGACCGAAGTCACCAGTTGGGCCTCAAGTTTCAGGGAGGAGGCTTGCATTGGCGCTCCAGGACCAGGAGAGGGCGCCACTGACTGGCCCAAGCGATTCAGGGGACTTGGGGGAGGAATGGGAGACTGGGCAGGTGCCCAAGGAGGCCCGCAGGGCTCTGTCTCCATGCCTTGCGGGACTGCATCGCCGTTTTTTCTTGGTGGAAGAGGGGACAATACATACATAGACAGGCTCCGGTGGGCCCAGGACCGGCCAAAAGAAAACAAAGCCACGGAAAATCTCCTAGGCCTGCCTCACTGGGCAGATATCTTGTTAGCGGGACATTGTGCTCCCTTGTGTGCGTGCGTGTGTGTGTGTGTGTGTGTGGTGGGGGGACGCGGGGGGGCGGGGGAGGGGCTTGGAGGCTGGAGGGATAGGTGTGTGGGTGTGGGTGTGGGAGTTTGCGTATGCGCGCGAGCGTGTGTGTCTGTGCGTGTATATCCACAGTCACACACGGACACTCCTTGCTTTGAACCGTCGCCATCCATGAACACCCTTCAGCCCCTGCCTTCTCAAAGAAAACGCCCCCTGCACGTTCTTCCCGCCTCGAGTCTAGCCAGAAATTGGGAAGTCCAGTCACCTGTCTGTGCTTTCCCCATAGGCAGTTGCAGGAGGGGGGCTTGCATTGACGCTTCTCAATCAGCAGAGGGGAGGATGGGCTCTTAGTCCCCTGCCCCAGTCCACACAAATTCTGTAATCCACAGCCAAAGATGGCGTCCTGACCTGTCCATCTAATCAACAACCCGCCCACGCCCACGCCCACCCCCCCAACCCCAGCCCCCACCCAAAACATTCCCCCCACCCCGCTCACCCTGTGGATGGATGGTCAGGCCCCCTCCCAGAGACCAATTCCAGGCCTGGCCACCTGGGCTTGCCAAAGCCTCAGAAATTGGAAAGGCGGGATCAAACATTTTTTTCTGAGGAGGGTATTTTGTTGTTGTTTTATCGGACAGAACGAGTTATTTTGTTTGTTTGTTTGTCTGTCTGTCTGTTTCTTTTTCCCACACCTTTTCGGGTGATTATGGCCAAGGTGAAAACAGCAACCGGTAAAATGAATCCCGAAAATGAGTCGGCACAAAACAGGTCTTTTTCAGAATTATTGAATAAAATAAATGTTAACGAAAAATCTTTCTAGGAGTTTTAAATCCTATTTCCAAACAAAAGAAACAACTGCATCATTGGCCCCAGGTCCCTGGCCATCCTCGCGCACACTGACTTGCTGGTGCTTTAGCTGGTGTCCATCATCACATCGTCATCGTCCAGCAGGGCGTCCATCTCCTCGGCGTCCTTCTGGCCGTCCAAGTCCTCGGTGTCCTTCATCGCGCTGTCAGCGTCCAGCTGGGAGTCCAACTCCTCGGTGTCCCTCATGGAGCTGTAAGTATCTTTCTTGGCGTCCAACTTTTTGGTGTCCCTCATGGCATGGTACGGGCCCAGGTGGGCGTTCATCCTTTTGGTGTCCCTCATCGAGTTGTAAGCGCCCTTTTGGGCGTCCAACTGCTGGGTGCCCCTCATCGCGCTGTAAGCGTCCTGCTTAGTGTCCAACTGCTTGGGGCCCCTCATCGCTTTGTAATTGTCCTTCTGGGCATCCAACTGCTGGTTGCCCCACATCGCGCTGTAATCGTCCTGCTTGGCGTACAACTTTTTGGTGCCCCTCAGCGAGTCATAAGCGTCCAGCTGGGCGTCCAACTCCTCCGCCGAGATGTGTCACTTTGAATGGTGGCCCGAGCGGCTGCCGGGAATCCGGTTGCCTCCGGAGGCGTGGCCCTGAGTGCCGCCGCCTCTGTTGACACTCGGTACTGGCCTGGGCTGGTGTCTATCTGCGAGGTGAGGATCTGGGTGTGGAGGGGACGGCCATCCAAAGGGACGTCGTTGTACTGTTTCCTGGCTTCCAGGGCGTCTGCCTTGTGCTCAAAGTGCACGTGGGCTGTTCCCAGGCTGCGGCCAGAGCAGTCGTAATGGACAGCGGCCTTCTTCAGAGGCTCGAACTCCGCAAACAGATGCTGGATGTCCGCGTCGGACATTCCGAAGTCCAGGTTGGACAACAGCAGCTTCCCCCTGGTCATCAGGCCTGTGACCCTGCCAAAGGCCCTGCAGAAACGGTCGTGTTGCCACTCATCGGGAAGCTGTCTCGGCTTGCTGTAGGGCACCGGCCGTGGCCTGCCTCGGCCGAGGGCCGCCCTGTTCCGGAACGGCCCGCCGGCCCAGTTCTCGAGGGCGGCAGCAGCCTGCACTCCGCCGCCGCGGCCTCCCTGGGAGCCACCCCGGCCTCGGTCCCAGTCTAGGGCCTTGCCTCCGCTCCAGCCCCCGCCGCAGCCGCTACCCCCGGCCATGGCTGTCCCGCTGCCTCAGGTCCAGCCAAATGATGTCGTCCAGTGACATGTGGATTTTGTCGGCCATGGTGGGCCCCGAAGCCGCCTCAGATTGAGTCCGTGCGGAGGCACGCAGGTCCTTAACTTCCCGCGAGGCGCCGGGGCTGTCCCAGATGTTGGGGCCCAGGCCCAAGGGTTCCCAAGGGTGTGGACGAGTCGGTGAAGAAGAAATGACACCGACACAGCATTCAGTGGATCAGCAGCCCAGCCAGGCTCTAGCTAGGTGCTCTAGCGGCTTCTATGTCCCAGAACCGGGTCTTGGCGATACCTCTCTCCTGAAAGCTCCCTTGGAGAATGAGTACAACGACCACGACCATTAGCCTAGGGCTGAGAAGCTCTGCAAAGAAGGCCCTGTGTTCTTTTATAGTCCCAGAGCTGGTGGGAGGAGCCAAATCAGCTGCCTGCTTGACCAATCAGCCGCCCCCAGGACCTAAGTCACCCATTGGGCCTCAAGTTTAGGGGAGGAGGCTTGCATTGGCGCTCTGGGACCAGGAGAGGGCGCCACGGGCCCGCTGACGCAACTCACAGGGATTGGGGAGGGCCTGGGAGATGGAGCAGGTGCCCAAGAAGGCCACAGAGCTCCATCTCCAGGCCTTGCAGAGAGGCATCTTCATTTTCTGGGTTGAAGAGGGGACAATACCAATTTAGACAGGCTCTGGTGGGCCCAGGGCAATCCACAAGGAATAAAGCCACAGTAAATCTCCTAGGCGTGCGTCACTCATCAGATATCTTGTTAGTGGACCTGGTACTCCCTTGTGTTTGGGGGGGGGGGGAGGGGGAGGAGGACTAGGTGTGTGGGTGTGGGTGTGCGTTTGAGAGTATGTGTGTGTGCGTGCCCGGGCGCGAGGGCGTACGTCTGTGAGTGTACATCCGCAGTCACGCACGGACACTTCTGGTTTGAATGGTCCGTCGGCATCCATGAGCACCCTTCATCCCCTGCCTTCTCAAAGACAGAGCCCCCTGCATGTCCTTCCCACCTCCGGTCTAACCAGAACTGGGGAAATCCAGTCACCTGGCTCTGCCTTCCCCAGAGGAGGCTGCAGGAGGGGGCCCTTGCATTGAAGCTTCTCGACCAGCAGAGGGCGGGACGAGATCTTTGGCCCAGGCCAAGGCCCCAGTCAACCCAATCTCTGTAATCCACAGACAAAGACTATGTCTGGCTGGGGCCATCTTTCCGCCCTCCCCACCCCTCACCCCCCCACCCTGATCACTCTCTGGATGGATGGATGGTCAGGCCCCCGCCCACAGACCAAGTCAGGGCCTGACCATCTGGGCTTGCCGAAGCCTGAGAAAGTTGAAAGGCCGGATCAAGAGTTTTTGATGGAGGTTTTTTTATTTTTATTTTTTTTAAGGAGTGTTTTTTTTCTTTTCAATCTGGCCTGATGTGGAAGGTGTCATTTCAGGCCCCCAAATCCAAGAATGTGGGGGGAGGAAGCTGACCTGAATCCAGTTCCTCAAGCTGGTTTGCCTCCTCTGTTGGTGTGTGGTGACCTCTTCACACTACAAAACTGTTCACTATTTACTAGGAGCAATGTCAGAGTCATCCTTCAGCACTCAAGCCATGTGTTCCTTATGGGTCTTAAATCGTCGCTTTTTGTGTAGTGGGCAGGCTTTTTCCTTCTCTGGATAGAGGCCACTTTCTTTGGTCTGGATTCCTGCATGGAAGAAATACCCTGTTGCTTCAGATATTCTTCTGAATATCTCCGCTGCCTTCTCCAGTTTTCTCCTCATCCATTGAATCCACAGTGACACTCCTCCACAGTTTCTGAAACTCTTCATCCACAGAAAATTGACAGCTTTTATCATTGAAGAAAAGAATTTTCTTCTTTTCTGGACGATTTACAAAGAATCGTACCCTAAAGCCTTGACAGCATTCTGGGAATTGGGCAGTTCTTCCTCTATGTTTTCTAGAAGAATTCCTCCTAAGCCTCGCTGGTCATGCTTATCTACGAGCAGAAGCAGAGCCTTCTTATCTTCTACTCAATGGAATACTACCTTGCCGCAAAAATTAAAAAGAAGAAGAAAAAGAAGGAATCCTTGCCATTTGCAACAGCGTGAGTGGAACTGGAGAGCATTATGCGAAGTGAAATTAGCCAGTCAGAGAAAAATGAATACCACGTGATCTCACTCATTTGTGAAATATAGAGAACAACATGGACTGATGAACAGGGACAGGTCCATAGACATCTGTACCACCACTCTGTGCTGGGGCCTCTGCAGCATGGCCACCACCAGGCAGTTCAGGGCTATCCCGGTATCTTTATATTTCTTTCTATCTATCTATCTATCTATCTATCCCAAATCATGTTCATGTTCAATTTGTAACAAGGAAATTGGGAGTCCGCACAACATGAGGAGCTGTACTAAAGGGTCGCAGCATTAGGATGGTTGAGACCGCTCGTCTAAGGTTTATTTCTACCTCAATTTCTGGCCCCTACCCAGCCTGGCCCTGGTTTGGGCTTGGGCAGGGGGCAAACTACTGATGTGTTTCTCTCACATGTAAAATGTCTCTTTTCCCCCATCTCCCCCACTCTCTCTAAACATCAAGGGGAATATATCCTCGGGTGAGGATTTAAAAAAAAAATGGAACAAAGGTGGGTCATGAGGTCAGAAGGTCCAGTCTTCAAAGTGCATGCAAGTTGCTCCTCATGGGGGGTCCAGGCTGAATGTTTGAGAGCATCTCCAGGAAGGCCTGCGGGGATGGTGCCTCCACATGCTGGAAGGTGTTCTGTACTCTGCCTAACAGGATGAAGTATTTCATCTCCAGCCAGATGAACCCGAAGTGGTTCTCATCGAACAGGATGAAGACTCCAGGGCAGCACCTGGGGTAGTTGGAGCCATGTAAGGTATCAACGTGCACGCCATAGAAACACATCCTGCATGTTCTGGGGTAGTTCTGGTCTCCTGTGCGCAAACTACAGGTAGTATAAATGGAACAGGCTGCTCCTCCGAAGGTGCAGCCCAGGACTCCCCGATGCTGGGCTGCGCAGGGCTCTGCCAACCATGGCCCTCGCTTTCCTCAGTTCTGTTTCCCTGCTGCTGCTGCTGCTGCTGCTGCTGCTCGCAAATCACCTGCTCCTCAATCTCCTGTACCACGCGGGAGAGCTCGTTGAAGTGTGGAAGTTCTTGTCATCTGGCAGATAAATGCGGCGCATGAGGTGGACCTCTAAGGTCCAGCTTAAGTCTCCCGTGATGTTCGTGACCCTGGCATACTTCCCATGGAAGCTGAGCATGGCAATCATTAGGCCGAAGCCATTGGGTTTTCCTTGGAAGAGGCCTGGCCTGATGAGGTCGCCCGAGTGTCTCGGCGGGAGGTAGAGGCGACGGTAGGTCAGGCGGTCATACAGCTGCCTGTCCTCCTGCGACATCTCCAGCCCCCGTCCTCCCCTAAGCCGCATTGGTGAATCCTGTCGGGGGTCTCTCTGGATCCACCGGTTGCTGAACCTGTCCTTCTGAATCTGCATGTGGAGGCTGTGGGAAAAGCTGTACAAGTCATCCATGTACTCCACTGTGGCTGATTTCCTCTGCATCAGGTGAATTCGAAACGAAGGCTCCAGTTGCATTGGGCCAGCCACATGGGTGTTAAGGTGAGGCCAGTACATCCAACCAGTAATGCATAAGCCATCATCCACCACTACACTCAGCAGTCTTCTATAGCCATAATCTAGCTGCCACAAACCCAAAAGGTTTCTGTATGGGAACATATTGGTGTAGACTTCTCTATAAGACATACCACCGATCGTCTCCGGTTTCTGCAAGTTTCCAGGAACGCCAAACTCCTGGTGACAGCGCTGTCTCCAGATACTGTGGGTGTGCAGGATGTCCCGGAATTTGGTGCAGGCCTTGGCCAAGCTGGCCAGGTCGGTGCCCGGGAGCGAGGCAAAGATGTCCACCAGCATCTCCACAGGCATGTCCTGCAGCGAACAGTGCGGGGGCAGCATGGGGCTCGTGATACCTCCACTCCCCGCACAGGCCTGCGATGCTGCATCCGCCTCCAGGTGCTTTTCTGCCAGGGCCGGCTTGCCCTCTGGCACTGCCTTATCAGCTGGACCCTGGCACTCCTGAAGACACTGCTTGCCTTCTGCCGCTGCCATCTCAGCTGGGCGCTGGCGCCTGCGAGGGCACCACTTGCCTTCTGCCCCTGCTGCCTCAGCTGGGCTCTAGCGTTTCTGAGGGCACCACTTGCCTTCCGCCGCAGCTGCTGTCTTAGCTGGGCCCTGCCACTCCTGAGGACACAGACATCCCCGAGAAGAGCCCAAGCTACAGAGGCAAGCGCACTCCTCCATGCCTCCACGTGTAACAGACACCACAGTCCACCTATATCGTATTGAAAAAAGCCTCGGTCACCCCTCCCACTCTGGAGTCTGCTGTCTCACCAAGGAAGCCCTGGGCTGCAGTGCGGGAGACTTATATACACCAAGGCGGGAGGTCTGACCCAATCAGAAGCCATGCTAGAGCCGCCCGCCCATTGCGATGGTGTGATTGGTGGATTCTCGGGGGGAAGTCCCTTTCCGTGGCTCCGCCCCCGCCTGCCAGCACCAAAGAATCTTCTCCAGGCGCTCACTGGAAGCAGCAAAACTGCTCTCAAGTCGCTTTTCTCTCCTTCCCTCTCGCCCGTCCCAGGGTCAAAGAGTCGGGGGGGAGGGGTCAGGGTGGCGCCAGGCAGGGGAGGGGAGCTAAGGGATGGGGAGGACTGTCCCAGTGCGCCCTGGCAAGTGCCGCAGTCGGGCCCACAGGGTTTTGCCAGGCGCCCCCTGCAGAGCGAAGCGAGCGCACAGGATCGGCAGCGAGGTCGGCCACCCATCCCACCTGTCTGGAAACACGGTCCAAAGAGTCTAACAAGTGCGCGAGTCTGGGGCTCTCACGAAAGCTTCAGTGGCACAATGAACGTGAAGGCCCGTCAGGGCCAAGGTGGGATCCCGAGGCCTCTCCAGTCCGCTGAGGGGGCACCACCCGCCCTTCATGCCCGCCTTGCCGGGGAGGTGGAGCATGAGCGTTCGTGTTAGAACCCGAAAGATGGTAAATGATACCTGGGCAGGGCGAAGCCACAGGAAACTCTGGTGGAGGTCCGTACGGGTCCTGATGTGCAAATCCTTCATCTAACCTGCGTATACGGGTGAAACAATAATCGAACAAACTAGTAGCTGGCTCCCTACGAATTTTCCCTCAGGATAGCTGACGCTCTTTTATTTTACTTTATTTACTCTTTATTTACTCCATTTACTCTATTTACTCGATTCTATTCTATTCTATTCTATTCTGTTTTACTATGGCATCTGGACTTAGCAGAGCCAAAGAACGATGTCGCACCAAGATTTTTTCGTGAGAGCCCTTCATATGCCCGAATGAAATTGCCTGAACAGGGTCGCCTCATGCAGAGGCTTCTAGCACCTGAGGCAGAAGAGCTTGGCTGTGTCTTTAGCAGATCGTGTTGAAGAAAACATAGACGGAGGGAGCTGCCATGTTTCCAAGCAGCCATTGGGGAAAGGGCTGTGTGAACCTGAATGTATGTGTTCAAAACTGCATAAGGAAAACTCATACACCAACACTTTGCTTCTTTCCCAACAGATTATATTGTTCAAAGATGGGCAAGCATTGCTGAACTGAACAATGAATTTTTTACAAAATTCTTACTACGTTCAAAGTTGCCAGATCACCCTAGCTTGCCGCAATGGATGTCACAGTTCTATAAACAACTTTTATTTCCACAGACATTTCATTACTTTCTCAGCTGTGTGTTCTAGGGCTCTTTACAAGTGTTCACACAGGCAGATGCAAACACACACACACATACACACACACACACACACACACACACACTCCCCCAGCAAACATGCCCTCATATTTTCTAATATAAAAACAACTAAGTAGGTGTGTTTCCATTTGGGATTGCTGTATCCTTGGTGTGGGATATTTTAGGTTGAGTAAGAAGTAAGTGATCAGCGAATGCCTCGCCTTTCAGACACAGTGGTTTGTACTCTGGGAATGGTCACGTACATGACCAGTGTTGTTTGATGAATGAAAGGTTTCACCTGATTTTACCCTGCATCATTTCACTCGAGTGAATAATGTGTAAAGCAGTGTTGGTCTCTCATGATTCCCTCTCCTTTGTTGAGTTCTGTCATGTTTTCTAAGGGAAGGACCATGACTAGAGGATTTTCCACAAAGCTGACATGCCTAGGGCTCTTCTCCTGTGTAGGAATTCTGGTGTCTGATGAGATTCGCATGTTGACTGAAGGCTTTCCCACACTGCCCGCATTCACATGGATTCTCCCTGGTGTGTGTTATGTGGGAACGTGTCCGTCAGCTCAGACTTTTGGCGGAAAGCCTTCCGACACATGGGACATACATGTGGTTTCTTCCCCGTATGCATTCTCCAGTGCTGGTTCAGGCCAGAGCTTTGACTAGTGACATTCATAGCATTGCTTGCCCGGATGGACTCAATCCTGCTTTTCTGTGGTAAGATCTTTGATTGAGAGGTCTGTCACATAGGGGACATTCATGTGGTTACTCTCCTGTGTGGATGGCCTCATGCTGTCTAAGGAAAGGACTCTGAATGAAGGCTTTCCCACACTCACCGCACTCATAAGGCTTCTCTCCGTTGGGCATTGCATTGTGGTTTCGAAGCCCAGATCCTTTCAGAAAGCCTTTCCCTCGTAGGTGACATTCACATGGTTTCTCTCTAGGGTGTGTCATGTTCTGCCCTCTGACGTTGAAAACATTCCTGAAGGGTATCCCACGGTCACGCTGTGGTGTGCATGTCATTGTGTCTACTAAGGCATTCCTCTAGTCCAGGTGACTTTCCCCACTGTTGGCTGACATCTGGTTTCTTTCTTACGAGAACTGAGGAATGTGGAGACATGGCTAATCTATGAGTAAATTCATCACTCCTATCAGCCCTTGGCACCCTTCTTCTAGAAGCTGTGGAGAGGTCGAATTTTCATGGCACAGTGGGGGCAAAGGTAGGATTCTGGACGTATTCTGAAGTCGTCCAGGTCAGGGAGGGCTCCTCAGATGGAGTTGGGGTGTGCATGGACTGAGGGATTCTGAGAGGGGCACTGAGGCTGCCGAAGGACCACAAGGGAGGGGCACCTTTGGAGGGTGAAATCCTAAGGGCTTTTAGTGCCCCTTAGGGTGGGGATGACCTCGCCTGTGAGAGAGGGATTAGGCAGGGTCCTACAGGTGGAGCCCAATCTACAGTCATTTCAAGGAACATCAGACTCCACTCTCCTCTCAGGGACCTGAGTTTGTGGCACAACCATGATGCCAAACATGATCTGACATGATCAGAAATGACACCCAATCACAAGCACTACATATTGTGCAGAATTTTATTAGTATGGGATAAAAAGTATATGCAGCGGAATTTAATAAATCATTTCATACAGCATAATACATAAAATAAAATGAGTAAAATAACCCACCCACCCCCCCTCTAACAAGACGCGATGCGTCTTCCCGGTGTTCAATGATGCTGCGAGAATGGGGTGAATCCTCTGAGTCCAGGGAATGCGCTGGGAAAAGCACCGGGAAGCTGCAAGTCGCAGATGTGCAAACTCCGAAAGTTCCCCCAGTCCTGCGGGCGCCAGAGCACGCTGCCTGGAGGAGCGTGGAGGCTGGGCCGGGTCCTTGGGAAGGTTGTGGGCAGCAGTTCTCCAGTGGGTCCTGCACCAGCAGCAGCTATTGCGCTCCCAGCGCTGGGAACCCGCAGCGAGGTCAGGTGCGTCCTAATGGGCTAGGCCTGGACCAGAGATGCAGCAGCCCAGGCCCTCAGCCACGCGCATGCGCAGAGGCCACCGAAGGGTGTTGGCCGGAGGGGGGCAGGGTAAAGAACCCAGGGCACCTCCCCAGGGTGGATGCTTAGAGGTTCACTGACTCTGCAGGTGAGCAACTGGCGGCGGAACGCACTGACCGGCGCTCCTCACATCCGCGTGGGCGCACACCTTGGTCCCCTCTGGTCCCGCATCTGCAGGACTTGGCGGATACACACTCCCTAGCAGATCCAGTGACTGGAAGAGGTCCACGTCGCTGTCACCCACAAAGTCGTACCAGGGACTGGGGGAGGAGAAGGGCTCCTCCAAGAAGCAATAGGCTGAGAGCAGGTCTGTGAAATCTGGGACTGAAGAGAAATTCCCGGCGTTGTCGGGGCCCTGAGGCGAGAGTGTGGCCTCTGATGGAGCTCGAGTTGGACTTGGAGTTGAACTTGGAGCTGGAGTTGGAGCTGGATCTAGAGCTGAAGTTGGAGCTGGAGTTGAAGAAGAAATTGGATCTAGGTCTGGAGCTGCATCTGGAGCTGGAGCTGGATCTGTATCTGGGGCTGGAGCTGGAGCTGGAGCTGGAGTTGGAGCAGGTGCAGCGGTGACCGTGCCCTGGACATCTTGCGCATGTTCGGAGCAGGCCTGGCTGTATCTGGAGGCCCTGGGATCTGCTACTGGGAAGATTTGCAAGGGCCTGTGCAGAGGGAGGCTGCGGAAACCAAGGCCCCCATGGTGTACGGGGGCGGCAGGGAGCATAGGGCTGGTGGGGAGCACAGGGCCAGGGAGGAGCACAAAGCCGGCAGGGAGCACAGGACCCGCCCGGAGCACAGGACCCGCCCGGAGCACAGGACCAGCCGGGAAAACAGGGCCAGCGGGGAGCCCAGGGCCTGCAGGGTGGACAGAGCCGTCTGGGAACACAGGACACGCCGGGAGCACAGGGCCAGCTGGGAACACAGGACCCGCCGGGAGCACAGGACCGGCCTGGAACACAGGGCCAGCGGGGAGCCCAAGGCCTGCCAGGAGCACTGAGCCGGCTGGGAACACAGGACCAGCAGGGAACACTGGCTCCTCAGGGCGCACAGGAATGGCGGGCAGCACAGGGCTGGCAGGGAGCAAAGGGCCCTCCTGGGACGCAGGGCTTGCAGGCGAGCGCACCGGCGCGGGTTGAGGGGCGCAGAGTGCCAGTTGCTGGGGCACAGCCTGGGTTCCCTGGCCTTGCTGATTGCGCAGTCGCTGCAACCTTTGCTCTTTGGCCCTGCAGTTCTTGAGCCACACCCTCACTTGGGCCTCAGGCAGGTTCAGCCTGGCCGCCAGGGTCTCGCGTTCCTCATAGGTCCCGTAGGGTTTTCCCTCAAAGAATTCCTCCAGGACCCGCAGCTGCTGTGCGCTGAACACCGTGAGAGGCCGCCACTGGCACCACAGCGGCGTCCTCTTCCTCAGGGGGCTTGGGGACAACGGGGAGCCGGTGGGAACCCCAGGGTCTTGCATCCTGGATGCTCCTGGGCCCTCTGCGCTTGAAGCTCTGGCAAACAGCCCTGCGAGTGCCGCCTTAAATACCTGGGAGGCACTCGCCACCCAGCGTTCCCAACCAATGGGGCTCGAGGCAGCTCTGCCCTCAGGCCCCGCCTTTTGTGCAGGTGTGTGCGGGCGTGCGTGCGTGCTTGCGTGCGTGCGTGTGTGCATGCCTGTTTTTTCGTGTGCAGGTGCGTAGGAACCGGGTGGGGTGGGGTGGGCTGGGGGTGGGGCGGGCAGGGCCATCAGGGAGGCGCAATCATTGATTAGTCTTTTAACCAAGCAGCTGCCCGCACCACGTGCCTGTCCTAGGGCCTGGCAGACGTAGGTGGCCAGACAGCTGTGGCCCTGCCCTCAAGAGGACTCGGTAGTGTGCTGTTCCCGAGGGGGCTTTTATTAGAATCCATGTGAGAGACGATGACCTGCATGATGGAATGCCAAAGAAAACCCACTGTGAGATCTCCTTGCTAGATTCAGTTCGCCATCTGAACTGCCTCTTCTCGTGTCAGGGTGGCTTCTCCCCTAACTGGACATGATTTCTGCTTCCTGGGAGCACGTTGGTCTCCACGGCAGTTGACGACCCTGACGTCCACAATGGATAACCGAAAGGGTTTCTTCGTTTGTAAATTGGGACTGGAAGCCCCCTGCTCCATGATGTCTAAAAGTAAAACAGGGTGTGTAACGAACCAAAAAAAAAAAAAAAGTGTCTAGAACTCTGCCTCCTGGCCCCACTTAGCAGAGACATAGAAAGATATGCCACCAAGATTTTTCCGTGAGAGCCCTTGATATGCCCGAAAGAACTTGCCTGAGCAGGGTCGTGTCATGCAGAGGCATCTAGCACCTGAGGCACAAGATCTTGGCTGGGTCTTTAGCAGATCGTGTTGAAGAAAACAGACGGAGGGAGCTGCCATGTTTCCAAGCAGCCATTGGAGAAAGGGCTGTGTGAACCTGAATGTATGTGTTCAAAACTGCATAAGGATAACTAAGACACCAACACTTTGCTTCTTTCACAACACATTTTATTGTTCAAATATGGGCAATCATTGCTGTCCTGAATGATGAATTTCTTACAAAATTCTACATTCAAAGTTGCCAGATCACCATAGCTTCCCGCAATGGATGTCACAGTTCTATAAACAACTTTCATTCCCACAGACATTTCATTACTTGCTGAGCTGTGTGTTTAAGGGCTCTTTA
This sequence comes from Myotis yumanensis, assembly GCF_028538775.1. NCBI lineage: Eukaryota > Metazoa > Chordata > Mammalia > Chiroptera > Vespertilionidae > Myotis > Myotis yumanensis. Next base: position 141,729 of record NW_027223770.1, read on the forward strand.
GAAGTATTCACACAGGCAGATGCACACACACACACACACCCAACATGCACACTCAGCACACATGCCCTCATATTTTTCTAATATAAAAACAACTAAGTATGTGTGTTTCCATTTGGGATTGCTGTATCCTTGGTGTGGGATATTATAGGTTGAGTAAGAAATAAGTGATCAGCGAATGCCTCGCCTTTCAGACACAGTGGTTTGTACACTGTGAATGGTCACGTACAGGACCAGTGTTGTTTGATGAATAAAAGGTTTCACCTGATTTTACCCTGCATCATTTCATTTGAATCAATAATGTGTAAAGCAGTGTTGGTCTTTCATGATTCCCTCTCCTTTGTTGAGTTCCATCATGTTTTCTAAGGGAAGGACCATGACTAGAGGATTTTCCACATAGCTGACATGCCTAGAGCTCTTCTCCCATGTAGGAATTCTGGTGTCTGATGAGATTCGCATGTTGACTGAAGGCTTTCCCACACTGCCCGCATTCACATGGATTCTCCCTGGTGTGTGTTATGTGGGAACGTGTCCGTCAGCTCAGACTTTTGACGGAAAGCCTTCCGACACATGAGACATACATGTGTTTTCTTCCCCGTATGCATTCTCCAGTGCTGGTTCAGGCCAGAGCTTTGACTAGTGACATTCATAGCATTGCTTGCCCGGATGGACTCAATCCTGCTTTTCTGTGGTAAGATCTTTGATTGAGAGGTCTGTCACATAGGGGACATTCATGTGGTTACTCTCCTGTGTGGATGGCCTCATGCTGTCTAAGGAAAGAACTCTGACTGAAGGCTTTCCCACACTCACCTCACTCATAAGGCTTCTCTCCGTTGTGCTTTGCATTGTGGTTTCTAAGCCCAGATCGTTGTAGAAAGCCTTTCCCATGTAGAAGACATTCACATGGTTTCTCTCTAGGGTGTGTCATGTTCTGCCCTCTGACGTTGAAAACATTCCTGAAGGGTATCCCACGGTCACGCTGTGGTGTGCATGTCATTGTGTCTACTAAGGCATCCTCTAGTCCAGGTGACTTTCCGCACTGTTGGCTGACATCTGGTTTCTTTCTTACGAGAACTGAGGAATGTGGAGACAGGGCTGATCTATGAGTAAATTCATCACTCCTATCAGCCCTTGGCACCCTTCTTCTAGAAGCTGTGGAGAGCTTGCATTTTCATGGCACGGTGGGGGCAGAGGTAGGATTCTGGACATGATTTGAAGTCGTTCAGGTCAGGGAGGGCTCCTCGGATGGGGTTGGGGTGTGCATGGACTGAAGGATTCTGAGAGGGGCACTGAGGCTGCCGAAGGACCACAAGGGAGGGGCACCTTTGGAGGGTGAATTCCTAAGGGCTTTCAGTGCCCCTTAGGGTGGGGATGACCTTGATCGTGAGAGGGGGATTAGGCAGGGACCTACAGGTGGAGCCCAATCTACAGTCATTTCAAGGAACATCAGACTCCACTCTCCTCTCAGGGACCTGAGTTTGTGGCACAACCATGATGCCAATCATGATCTGACATGATCAGAAATGACACCTAATCACAAGCAGGACATATTGTGCAGAATTTTATTAGTATGGGATAAAAAGTATATGCAGCAGCATTTAATAAATCATTTCATACAGCATAATACATAAAATAAAATAAAATAATTAAAATGCCCCCCACCCCTCAACAAGATGTGATGCGTCTTCCCGGTGTTCAATGATGCCGCCGCGAGAAGGGGGTGAATCCTCCGAGTCAAGGGAATGCGATGGCAAATGCACCAGGAAGCCGCGAGTCGCGGATGTGCACGCTCCGAAAGTTCTCCCAGTCCTGCGGACGCCAGAGCACGCTGCCAGGAGGAGCGTGGAGGCTGGGCTAGGTCCTTGGGCTGGTTGTGGGCAGCAGTTCTCCAGTGGGTCCCGCACCAGCAGCGGCTACTGCGCTCCCAGTGCTGGGAACCCACAGCGAGGACACATGCGTCCTAATGGGCTAAGCCTGGCCTGCCCAAGCAGCGGCCCAGGCCCGCTGCCACGCGCATGCGCACTAGCCACCAAAGGACGCTGGCGGGAGGGGGCCAAGGTGCAGAGCCCAGGCCTCCTCCCCAGGGTGGAGGTTTAGAGGTTCGCTGACTCTGCAGACAAGCAACTGGCGGCGGAGACGCACTCACCGGTGCTCCTCGCACCCGCGTGGGCGCACACCCTGGTCCCCTCTGGTCCCGTGGCATCTGCAGGACTTGGCGGGGACACCTTCCCTAGGAGATCCAGGAACTGGAAGAGGTCCACGTCGCTATCACCCACAAAGTCGTACCAGGGCCTAGGGGAGGAAAAGGGCTCCTCCGAGAAGCAATAGGCTGAGAGCAGGTCTGTGAAATCAGGGTCTGACGAGACATCCCCAGCGTTGTTGAGGCCCAGCGGCGAGAGTGTGGCCTCGGATGGAGCTCCAGTTAGAGTTGGACTGGGAGTTGGAGCTGGATCTAAAGCTGGAGTTGGAGCTGCAGCTGAAGCAGGAGCTGGATCTAGATGTTGAGCTGGATCTGGATCTGGAGCTGGATATGGAGCTGGATCTGGGGCTGGGGCTGGAGCTGGAGCTGGAGCTGGAGCTGGAGCTGGGGCTGGGGTTGGGGCTGGAGCTGGAGCAGTGGCAGAGGTGACCATGCCCTGGAAGCCTTGAGCAGGGTCGCAGCAGGCCTGGCTGTAGCTGGAGGCGCTGGGATCTACTGTTGCGAAGACTTGCAAAGGTCTGTGCGGAGGGAGGATGTCGAAACCAAGGCCCCGTGGTGTACGGGGGAGGCAGGGAGCACAGGTCTGGTGGGGAGCACAGGGCCAGCGAGGAGCACAAAGCCGGCCGGGAGCACAGGACCCGGCGGGAGCACAGGACCGGCCGGGAACACAGGGCCAGCGGGGAGCCGGGGGCCTGCGGGCAGCACTGAACCGGCTGGGAACACAGGGCCAGCAGGGAACACTGGCTCCTCAGGGCGCACAGGAATGGCGGGCAGCACAGGGCTGGCAGGGAGCAAAGGGCCCTCCTGGGACGCAGGGCCTGCAGGTGAGGGCACTGGCGCGGACTGAGGGGCGCAGACTGCCAGTTGCTGGGGCGCAGCCTTGGCTCCCTGGCCTTGCTGATTGCGCATTCAGTGCAACCTTTGCACTTTGGCCCCGCGGTTCTTGAGCCACACCCTTACTTGGGCCTCCTGCAGGTTCAGCCTGGCCGCCAGGGTCTCGCGTTCCTCATAGGTCCCGTAGGGTTTCCCCTCAAAGAATTCCTCCAGGACCCGCAGCTGTTGTGCGCTGAACACCGTGCGATGCCTCCACGGGCGCCACAGCCGCGTCCTCTTCCTCAGGGGGCTTGGGGACAACCGGGAGCCAGTGGGAAACCCGGGGTCTTGCATCCTGGATGCTCCTGGGCCCTCTGCGCTTGAAGCTCTGGCCAACAGCCCTGCGAGTGCCGCCTTAAATAGCTGGTAGGCAGTTGTCACCTAGCGTTCCCAACCAATGGGGCTCGAGGCAGCTCTGCCCTCAGGCCCCGCCCCTTGTGCAGGTGTGTGTGTCTGTGGGCGCGTGTGTCTGTGTGCCTGTGTCCTTCTTCGCGCGCTGGTGCGTAGGGGTAGGGTGGGGTGGGGGGGCGGTGGGGCCCTCGGGGAGGCGCCATCATTGATTAGTCCTTTGACCCAGCACCTGTCCGCGCCTGTCCTAGGGCCTGGCAGACATAGGTGGCCAGACAGCCGTGGCCTTGCCCTCAAGAGGACTCATTAGTGTGCTGTTCCCCAGGTGACTTTTATGAGAATCCATGTGAGAGACGATGACCTGTGTGATGGAATGCCAAAGGAACACACTGTGATATCTCCTTGCTAGATACAGCTCGCCATTTGAGCTGCCTCTTCCCAAGTCAGGGTGGCTTCTCCCCTAACTGGACATGATGTCGTCTTCCTTGGAGCACATTGGTCTCCACGACAGTTGACTGCCGTGACATCCACAATGGATAACCCAACCGACTCCTTGGTTTGTAAATAGGAACTGGAGGCCCCCTGCTCCATGATGTCTAAGAGAAAAACAGGGTGTGTAAAGATCCAAAAAAATAATTAAAAAAAAGAAGTGTTTAGAACTCTGTCTTCTGACCCCACTTAGCAGAGACAGAGAATGATGTCCCACCAAGATTTTTCCGTGAGAGCCCTTGATATGCCCGAATGAACTTTCCTGAGCAGGGTCATGTCATGCAGAGGCAACTAACACCTGAGGCAGAAGAGCTTGGCTGTGTCTTTAGCAGATCATGTAGAAGAAAACATAGACGGAGGGAGCTGCCATGTTTTCAAGCAGCCAATGGGGAAAGTGCTGTGTGAACCTGAATGTATGTGTTCAAAAGTGCAAAAGGAAAACTCACACACCAACACTTTGTTTCTTTTGCAACAGATTATATTGTTCAAAGATGGGCAAGCATTGCTGAACTGAACGATGAATTTCTTACAAAATTCTACATTCAAAGTTCCAGATCACCCTAGCTTGCCGCAATGGATGTCACAGTTCTATAAACAACTTTCATTTCCACAGACATTTCATTACTTTCTCAGCTGTGTGTTCTAGGGCTCTTTACAAGTGTTCACACAGGCAGATGCAAACACACACACACATACACACACACACACACACACACACACACTCCCCCAGCAAACATGCCCTCATATTTTCTAATATAAAAACAACTAAGTAGGTGTGTTTCCATTTGGGATTGCTGTATCCTTGGTGTGGGATATTTTAGGTTGAGTAAGAAGTAAGTGATCAGCGAATGCCTCGCCTTTCAGACACAGTGGTTTGTACTCTGGGAATGGTCACGTACATGACCAGTGTTGTTTGATGAATGAAAGGTTTCACCTGATTTTACCCTGCATCATTTCACTCGAGTGAATAATGTGTAAAGCAGTGTTGGTCTCTCATGATTCCCTCTCCTTTGTTGAGTTCTGTCATGTTTTCTCGGGGAAGGACCATGACTGGAGGATTTTCCACATAGGTGACATGCCTAGGGCTCTTCTCCCCTGTAGGGACTCTGGTGTCTGACGAGATTCGCATGTTGACCGAATGTGTTCCCACACTGACCGAATTCACATGGGCTGTCTCTGGTGTGTGTTATGTGGGAACGTGTCGTCAGCTCAGACTTTTGACGGAAAGCCTTCCCACACATGGGACATACATGTGGTTTCTTCCCCGTATGCATTCTCCAGTGCTGGTTCAGGCCAGAGTTTTGACTAGTGACATTCATAGCATTGCTTGCCCGGATGGACTCAATCCTGCTTTTCTGTGGTAAGATCTTTGATTGAGAGGTCTGTCACATAGGGGACATTCATGTGGTTACTCTCCTGTGTGGATGGCCTCATGTTGTCTAAGGAAAGAACTCTGATGGTAGGCTTGCCCACACTCACCGCACTCATAAGGCTTCTCTCCGTTGTGCATTTCATTGTGGTTTCTAAGCTCAGAATGTTGTAGAAAGCCTTTCCCTCGTAGGTGACATTCACATGGTTTCTCTCTAGGGTGCGTCATGTTCAGCCCTCTGAGGTTGAAAGCATTCCTGAAGGGAATCCCACGGTCACACTGTGGTGTGCATGTCATTGTGTCTACTAAGGCACTCCTCTAGTCCAGGTGACTTTCTGCACTGTTGGCTGACATCTGGTGTCTCTCTTACATGAAGTGAGGAATGTGGAGACACGGCTGATCTATGAGTAAATTCATCACTCCTGTCAGCCCTTGGCAGCCTTCCTCTTGAAGCTGCGGAGAGCTCTCATTCTCAGGGCATGGTGGGGGCAGAGGTAGGATTCTGGACATGATTTGAAGTCGTTCAGGTCAGGGAGGGCTCCTCGGATGGGGTTGGGGTGTGCAGGGACTGAGGGATTCTGAGAGGGGCACTGAGGCTGCCGAAGGACCACAAGGGTGGGGCACCTTTGGAGGGTGAATCCCTAAGGGTTTTTAGTGCCCCTTAGGGTGGGGATGACCTTGATCGTGAGAGGGGGATTAGGCATGGACCTAGAGGTGGAGCCCAAACTACAGTCATTTCAAGGAACATCAGACTCCACTCTCCTGTCAGGGACCTGAGCTTTGTGGCACAACCATGATGCCAAACATGATCTGACATGGTCAGAAATGAAACCCAATCACAAGCATGACATATTGTGCAGAATTTTATTAGTATGGGATAAAAAGTATATGCAGCAGCATTTAATAAATCATTTCATACAGTATAATACATAAAATAAAATGAAATAAAATAAAATAATTAAAATGCCCCCCACTCCCCAACAAGAGGAGATGCGTCTTCCCGGTGTGCATTGATGCTGCCGTGAGAACGGGGTGAATCCTCAGAGTCCAGGGAATGCGATGGCAAAAGCACCAGGAAGCCGCGAGTCTCGGATGTGCACGCTCCGAAAGTTTGCCCAGTCCTGCGGGCGCCAGAGCACGCTGCCAGGAGGAGCGTGGAGGCTGGGCTGGGTCCTTGGGCAGGTTGTGGGCGCAGCTCTCCAGTGGGTCCCGCACCAGCAGCAGCTACTGCGCTCCCAGCGCTGGGAACGGGCAGGGAGGTCACGTGTGCAGATAGACACGCATCCCAGGCCGGTACCGAGTGTCAACAGAGGCTAGGTGACTACAAACTGAGGATCTGGAGGCTTCGGCGGCAGAGGCGGTAGCGGTGGCACTCAGGCCCGCGCCCGCGGAGGCAACCAGCGTCCAGGCAGGCGCACGGCCCGCCATTCAAAGCGACTCATCTCGGCGGAGGAGTTGGATGCCCAGGTGGACTCTTACAACTCGATGACGGGCCCCCAGCGGTTGGACGTCAAGCAGGACGCTTACAGCGGGATGAGGGTCACCCAGCAGCTGGACGCCTAAAAGGACACTTACAACTCGATGAGGAACACCAAAAGGATGAACGCCCACCTGGGCGCTTACCATGCCATGAGGGACACCAAAAAGGTGGACGCCCAGAAGGACACTTACAGCTCCATGAGGGACACCGAGGAGTTGGACTCCCAGCTGGACGCTGACAGCGCGATGAAGGACACCGAGGACTTGGACAGCCAGAAGGACGCCGAGGAGATGGACGCCCTGCTGGACGATGACGATGCGATGATGGACTCCAGCTAAAGCACCAGCAAGTCAGTGTGCGCGAGGATGGCCAGGGACCTGGGGCCAATGATGCAGTTGTTTCTTTTGTTTGGAAATAGGATTTAAAACTCCTAGAAAGATTTTTCGTTAACATTTATTTTATTCAATAACTCTGAAAAAGACCTGTTTTGTGCCGAGTCATTTTCGGGATTCATTTTACCGGTTGCTGTTTCCACCTTGGCCATAATCACCCGAAAAGGTGTGGGAAAAAGAAACAGACAGACAGACAAACAAACAAACAAAATAACTCGTTCCCTCTGATAAAGAACAACAACAAAATACCCTCCTCAGAAATAAAAGTTGACCCCGCCTTTCCAATTTTTGAGGCTTTGGCAAGCCCAGGTGGCCAGGCCTGGACTTGGTCTCTGGGCGGGGGCCTGACCATCCATCCACAGAGTTAGCGGGGTGGGGGGAGGGTTACGGGTGGGGGGTGGGGGGTGGGGGATGGGCGTGGGCGGGGTGTCGATCAAATGAACAGGCCAGGACGTCATCTTTGGCTGTGGATTACAGAATTTGGGTGGACTGGAGCAGGGGCCTAAGAGCCCTTCCCGCCCTCTGCTGGTCGAGAAGCGTCAATGCAAGCGCCGCTCCTGCAACCTCCTGTGGGGAAAGCACAGACAGGTGACTGGACTTCCCCATTTCTGGCTAGACCCGAGGCGGGAAGACCATGCAGGGGGCATTGTCTTTGAGAAGGCAGGGGCTGAAGGGTGTTCATGGATGGCGACGGACCATTCAAAGCAAGGAGTGTCTGTGCGTGACTGGGGATGTACACGCACAGACGCACACGCTCGCGCGCACACACAAACTCCCACACCCACACCCACACCCACACACCTATCCCTCCCTCCTCCAACCCCCGCATTCCCCGCCCCCCGCGTCCCCCTGCCACACACACACACACACACACACACACACACACGGGAGCACAAGGTCCCGCTAACAAGATATCTGCCGAGTGAGGCAGGCCTAGGAGATTTTCCGTGGCTTTGTTTCCTTTTGGCCCGCCCTGGGCCCACCGGAGCCTGTCTAAGTATGTATTGTCCCCTCTTCCACCAAGAAAAAACGGCGATTCCATCCTGCAAGGCATGGAAACGGAGCCCTGCGGGCCTCCTTGGGCACCTGCCCTGTCTCCCAAGTCCTCCCCCAAGCCCCGTGAATCGCTTGGGCGGGCCTGTGGCGCCCTTCCTGGTCCTGCAGCGCCAATGCAAGCCTCCTCCCCTCAACTTGAAGCCCAACCTGTGACATCAGTCCTAGGGGCGGCTGATTGGTCGAGCGGGCGGTTGATTTGGCTCCTCCCACCGGCTCTGGGCTATAAAAGAAAGCAGGGACTTCTTTGCAGAGCTTCTGAGCCCTAGGCTTGTGGTCGTGGTCATCGTCCTCGTTCTCTAAGGGTTCTTTCAGGAGAGATGTCTCGCCAAGACCCGGTCCCGAGACATAGAAGCCGCTAGGACACCTGACTAGAACCTAGCTAGGCTACTGATCACCGACCGCGGTCTGCGTGTCATTTCTTCTTCGCCGACTCTGGTCTTCTTGCGGTACCCGGGTCACCCCAAACCACGGAGAGGGCCCCAGGGAGTTGCGGACGCACTACAGACCCCTGACCCCGCTGGGTCACTCGGACTTGTGACGTGTGGACTCGCCGCCGCTGACTGCACCGCCTGCTGGCCCTGAGTCTGAGCGAGGGGGATCGGGCCTGGGTGACGCCCTGCCCGTTGGCGGAGCCCCGGGCCCTCCCGCCCTGGCCCGCCTTCCTGCACATTAAGTGATTCTGGGTTTGGGGACTGGATTGTGGTGCTCACGCCCCTGCTGTGGGGAGGGGGTGTTCAACCCAAGGCCTTCGGTCCTTCGGTGTTTTGCGAGTGTTCTGTGTATGCCCATATTCTGCTCTTCAGTTCATAAGTATACGTATACTGAGCGTGTCCACGTGTCCTCGTCCAACCTGAGGATTCTTTGGCATCATGTCTTGTGTTCATTATAAATTCGCTTCCACACTCAGCTATGCCATCGTCACCTTTGATGGGCGGCACATCTCCCTCCACAACCTAAAGACGCAGATTATGGGGAGAGAGAAGCTGAAAGCTTCCAAGTATGACCTGCAGATCAGCAAGCGCAGACGGAGGAAGAGTACACTGATGATAATGCTCTGATTCCTAAGAATCCGCCTTTCATTGTTAGAAGAATTCCTATTGGAGGTGTAAAATCTACAAGCCAGACAGACGTTATAGGTCGAACTGATCCAGTGATGGGAACTTCAAAAGTCACTGATGACTCTTCTGCACCTATGTCTCTGGCCCAACTTAGAAAGACTGCCAATCTGGCTGAAGCCAATGCTTCTGAAGAAGATAAAATTAAAGCCATGATGTGGCAGTCTGGCCGTACATACGACTCCATCAATTACATGAAGAAGCCTCTAGGTCCACCACCTCCATCTTACACCTGTTTCCGCTGTGGTAGACCTGGCCATTATATTAAGAATTGCCCAACCAATGGGGACAAAAACTTCGAATCTCGTCCTAGGATTAAAAAGAGCACGGGAATCCCCCGAAGTTTCATGATGGAAGTGACAGATCCTACCATGAAAGGTGCAAAGCTCACCAGCACCGGGACATACACAATACCGACTATAGAGGCAGAGGCATATGCAATTGGGAAGAAAGAAAAGCCACCTTTCTTCCCAGAGGAGCCCTCTTCGTCCTCTGAAAAGGACGACCCTATCCCAGACGAGTTGCTCTGTCTCATCTGCAGAGACATCATGACTGATGCCGCTATCATTCCCTGCTGTGCGAACAGCTACTGTGATGAGTGTATAAGAACAGCGCTCTTGGAATCAGAGGACCATACATGCCCAACGTGTCATCAACATGATGTCTCTCTTGTTGCTTTAGTTGCCAATAAAGCCTTGTGACAGGCTGTTAATAACTTCAAAAATGGAACTGGTGGTTATAAAACAGGACTACGGAAACCGTTACCACCACCACCACCGCCGATACCGCCTTGGAGATGACTCCTTCAGTGGAATCTACAGCCTCTGATGAGATCTCCAATATCAAGACAGCAAGATCCTCCGATGATTCCAGTGGCGTCCAAATCAGGCCACCCTGCTCCCTCTATACCTTCTTTCACTTCTAATCAGTCTTCTTTAGCCCCTGCTGCGCCTGGAAATTCATCTATCCCAGTGCCTGTACCCGATGTAACTGCATCGGTCTCCATATCAGTCCACTCGGAAAAACCAGATGGGCCTTTCTGGGATTCGGATCATAAAATATTGCCGGCCACAGCCCTCGCCTTCGAACATTCAAAGGGAACCTCTTCAATAGCAATAACTGCCCTTGTGGAGGAGAAAGGTTACCAGGTGCCTGTGCTCAGAAATCCATCTTTGCTTGGACAGTCACCACCTGCTGGGTATAGCTTCCTTCCCCCCGGGTTCCCTGCAGCGCCAGCCAACTTATCCACACTTTGGGTATCATCAGGAGGGCAGACTGCTCACTCAGATACCAATTCAACAACACAAGCACCACTTCTGTCCAGGGAAGAATTCTACAGAGAGCAGCGATGGCTAAAAGAAGAGTCTCAATATCCCTACAGTGTTTCCGCATACTCCAGGAGTCCTTCTGCCAATTTATCAGCACCTTGGGTATCATCAGGAGTGCAGACTGCTCACTCAAATACCATCCCAGCAGCACAAGCACCACTTCTGTCCAGGGAAAAATTCTATAGAGAGCAGCGACGGCTACAAGAAGAGTCTAAGTCTAAATATTCCCACAGTGGTTCCTCATACTTCAGAAGTCCTTCTGTTTATGCTAAATCAACACGTGGTTCAGGGCGCTCATGTTCTCGTTCTCAATCACCTAGCCACTCACACTCTCCTTCCTATTCGAATCACTGCCATGCCCCAGAAGAGGCAGAGGCAAGAGTCGAAATTAACGGCCAAGGTCTAGGTCTAGATCTCATGGATATCGTGGTTGATCTAGGTCAAGGTCACCACTGTATAGGCGACATCCTTCGCGATCAAGGTCCCCTCAAGCATTTAGGGGACAGTCTCCAAATAAACGCACTGTACTACAAGGGGAAACAGAACGTGAATATTTTAAGAGATACAGAGAGGTTCCACCCTCCTATGACTGAAAAGCTTATCATGGGAGGAGTGTTGACTTTAGAGACCCATTTGTAAAAGAGCATTACCGAGAATGGGAGAGGAAATACAGGGAGTGGTACGAAAAATGCTACAAAGGTTATGCTGCTGGAGCACAGCCTCGACCGTCAGCAAATGGAGAGAACTTTTCTCCAGAGAGCTTTCTACCACTTCACGTCACCAATTCTCCCCTTACAAGGGGTCGCAGAGAAGATGATTCGGGTGGGAAAAGTGGTAGAAATAGAAGCATAGGTGGTAGCAAACATCCAGAAAAGCTTTCAACAAGAGACAGCCATGATCGGAAGGACAGTACAAAGTCAAAAGAGAAGGAGAGGGACAGTGCTGCAGGAGAGGGTCCAGGAAGTAAACATACGGAACTTCGAAGGTGGAAGAAAGTGAAGGCTTTCTAAGCCCAGAGTTGTTGGAACCTTCTAGAAAATCAAGAGAACCTACAAGTCCAGTGATGAGATGCCTCCCAGGGCCTCTGGTTTGGGTGGGAGTGGCATTCCAGCTGCACCCCTTCCCCAACTCCAGGGCTGCAACTCCGGGGATGCTGGGCCTATCCCACCACTGGGTGTTGACTGCTGGAGCAGGCCCAGCCTTGCCTTCTGCAGGGCTCCGTGCAGAACCCCTAAACCTAAACTTAACAACCCCATCCCTAACCCTATAAACCCTCTCCCTCACCCTCACCCAAACCTGACCATGAGCTGACCTTGACAATAACACTAACACTAATGCTGAAAATGACCCCTATGCTGACCCTTACCCTGGCACTTATGATGACCCTGAATCTAACCCTGACCCTGATGCTGACCCTGACCTTGACCCTCATCCTGATCCCCACAATAACACTGACACTGACCCTAAACCTAACCCTAACCCTGACCCTAAATCTAACCCTGACAGTGACCCTAATCTGACCCTGAAAATAAACCTAACAATAACCCTGACCCTTACCCTGACCCTAAACTTAACCTGACACTGACACTTATGTTTACCCTGACCCTGACCCTAGATCTGACCCTAGGCATGACCCACTATGCCCTATCCCCTATCCTCTATGCCCTGGCGTCCACCACCTGGGTTTTTTCCCGGAAGGCCCATGGGCAGCCTGGCAGTGAAAGAGGGACTGGAGATTTTTTTATGTGTGTTTGTGGGTTAGGGAGGGGACTGGGGGGGTGAATGGGTGTGACTGAGGACCGAGTGGATGTACCCAGAACACTATTTGTGGACATTGACCCTTGAAACCCGGGAACTCTGAAAGCCTAAAGGAGGTGAGTACTCCAGGGACAACAATGGAGGATTCATTTTCTCTTTGTTGTTGCTGTTGTTGTTGCTGGGTTTTTTTTGGAATTGAATGTATTGTGGGAGACATCTGTTAATAAAATGAAATGGAATGTCATAGGATAAAATGGAAGGTGTAAATACATAAGAATCTTTGCATTCTGGATGAAAAGGGGCCACAAGCTGACCTGACCCACTCGCAGGAGGCCTGGCCTGGGCTTGCAAACTCAGACCCCTTAAGTGATCACCCAGGATGTTCTGAAATTAAAGACTTTTAAAAGTAGAAAGCAGTGTATAGTGTGTGTGTAGTCACGTCCTAGGCCGGGTATCTTCCCTGAGAGAGATCATCTTTGACCTTACTGGTATCTGTGTCTATTGTCTTTCTATGCCTCTAGGATCACATGTTTTTGGACTCGTGAATGCCATGGTAACAAGTCACTTTCCTTTTTTCCAGTCCCCTCAGGGCACAGCCCAGGGTCTCAGGGTAGAAACCACAAATTCCCTCGTTGTATTATTTTTAAAAAGCAAGGGACACATGAATAAACAAGTGGAAAATCAATTTCCTCACCCTCTCCCTCTCCCTTTACCTCTCTCTCTCCCTCTCCCTCTGCTTCTCCCTCTTTCTCTCCCTCTCCCTTCCAATCTCTTTTTAAACAACAAAAGCAAAAGGGCCCTTGCCGGTTTGGCTCAGTGGATAGAGTGTAAGCCTGTGGACCACGAAGCCTCCCGGATTCGATTCTGGTCAAGGACACATGCCTGGGTTGCAGGCTAGATCCCCAGTGTGGGGTGTGCAGGAGGCAGCTGACCGGTGATCCTCTCTCATCGTGGATGTACTATCACTCTCTCCCTCTCCCTTCCTCTCCCAAATCAATAAATATATATTTTAAAACACACACAGACACACACACATACACACACACACACACACACACACACACACACGAAGGACACAAAGATATTAATCCATCTCCGTGTAGTAAAACGTATACTTCTACAATGTTTTGCACTTGCATTTTGTTCTATCCTAACGGGGAAGTTAAAACCTGGGATGTGGGGAGGAAGAGAGAAGGTTAAAGAGAGGGATTGACCTTTGCTGTTTCAAAATGGCGGGTGCCGCCCTAACTGTTTTGGCTCAGTGGACCGAGCACCATCCTGCGGACTAAAGGTTCACAGGTTCGATTCTGGTCAAGGGCATATACCTTGGTTGTGGGCACATCCCCAGTAGGAGATGTGCCCGAGGCAGCTGATTGAGATTTCTCTACCTTTGAGGTTTCTAATTCTCTACACCTCTTTTTTCCACTTTGAACAAAAATCAATAAAATATATTTAAAAAAACAAAATGGCATCTCCCAAGTTCCTGGGGCCAACATGGTGGGAAGTATGCCAGGGTCACCCACATCACGGGACAGTGCATCAACACTAAGGTAGAGATCCACCTCATGCGCCGCATCCACCAGCCAGATGTTGAAATCTTCCGAAACTTCAACGAGCTCTCCAGCGTGGTCCAGTAGATTGGCGAGCAGGTGATCTGGGAGCAGTAGCAGCAGCAGCAAGAACACGGGACTGAGGAAAGCCAGGGCCATGGCTGGCAGGACCCTGCCCAGCCTAGCCTCCGGGAGTCCAGAGCTTCAGTTTTGGAGGAACAGCCGGTTCCGTTTGTTCTGCCTGTGGGTGTGGGCTCAGAAGACAAGAATTACCTCCGAACCCACAGGATGTGTTTCTATAGTGATAGTAGAAACCATTAATGTTAACTTCCCTATGTTCGTCTTCGCCAGGCGCTGCCCTGGAGTCTTTATCCTGGTCGATGAGAACCACTAGGGTTCATCTGGCTGGAGATGAAAAACCTCACCCTGTTTGGCAGAGTCCAGAAATCCTTCCAGAATGTGGAGGCACCGTCCCTGCAGGCCTTCCTGGAGATGCTCTCGAATATTCAGTCTGGGCCACTTAGGAGGAGCAGCTTGCATGCACTTTGAAGAATTGACATTCTGACCTGGTTTAAAAAAAAACCCAAAACCAAAACCAAAGCCAAAAACACTAATTTTAAAATTGAAAAATAAAAAAATAAAGAAAATAAATCTCCTTAAAAAAATCCTCCTTCAAAAAAAATCTTAAAAACAAACAAACAAACAAACAAACAATCTCCTTCGAAATGACCTCGGTCCAGCTTTTGGGCTGGGGCATGACCATCCCATCCATCCAGAGAGGGAGAATGGGGCAGGGGAAGGGGGTAAGGGGCAGGATGACCCCGGGCTGGACGCTTACAACTCCATGAGGGGCACCAAGTAGTTGGACGCCAAGTAGGACTCTTATACCCAATGAGGGGCACCAAGCAGTTGGATCCCAGAAGGGTGCTTACAATTCGATGAGGGAAACCGAGGAGCTGGACGTCCAGAAGAACGCTTGCAGCTCCATGAGGGACAACGAGGAGATGGATCCCCTGCTGGACGATTACGATGCGATGATGGACACCAGCTAAAGTACCAGCAAGTCAGTGTGTGCGAGGATTGCCAGGGGCCTATGGCCAATGATGGAGTTGTTTCTTCAGTTTTGAAATAGGATTTAAAACTCCTGTAAAGAGTTTTCGTTAACTTTTATTTGATGAAATAATTCTGAAAAAGACCTGTTTTGTACCGAGTTATTTTTGGGATTCATTTTACTAGTTGCTCTTTTACCTTGGCTATAATCTACAGAAACGGGTGTAGGAAAAACAAACAAACAAACAAAAAACCTCGTTCCCTCTGATAAAACAACAACAACAAAAAACCCTCCTCAGAAAAAAGCTTGATCCAGCCTTTCAAATTTCTGAGGCTTTGGCAAGCCCAGATGGCCAGGCCTGGACTTGGTCTCTGGGCAGGGGCCTGAACATCCATCCACAGAGTGAGCCGGATGTGTGTGGGATGGGGGTGTGTGGGGGTGGGGTGGGCGTAATCTTTGGCTGTGGATTACAGAATTTGGGTGGACTGGGGCAGGGGTCTGGGACAAAGAGCCCGTCCCGCCCTCTTCTGGTCTAGAAGTGTCAATGCAAGCCCCCCTCCTGCAACCTCCTGTTGGGAAAGCACAGACAGTTGACTGGACTTCCCCATTTCTGGCGAGACCTGAGGCCTGAAGGACATGCAGGTGGTGTTGTCTTTGAGAAGGCAGGCGCTGAAGGGTATTCATGGAAGCCGAAGGACCGTTCAAAGCACGGAGTGTCCGTGCGTGACTTCCGATATACATGCACAGAAGCAGGCCCTCGCGCACACACACTCCCACACCCACACCCACACACCTATCCCCCAAACCCGCCTTATCCCCGCTTCCCCCAGCCACACACATGGGAGCATAAGGTCCGCTAACAAGATATCTGCTGAGTGAGGCAAGCCTAGGAGATTTTCGGTGGCTTTGTTTCCTTTTAGCCTGTCCTGGGCCCACCGGAGCTGTCTAAGTATGTATTGTCCCATCTTCAACCGAGAAAAAACGGCGATGCCGTCCCGCAAGGCATGGAAACGGAGCACTGCAGGCCTACTTGGGCACCTGCCCTGTCTCCCAAGTCCTCCCCAAGCCCCGTGGATCGCTTGGGAGGGCCAGTGGCGCCCTCTCCTGGTCCTGGAGCGCCAATGCAAGCCTCCTCCCCTAAACTTGATGCCCAACAGGTGACTTCAGTCCTGGGGGCGGCTGATTGGTCGAGCGGGCCGCTGATTTGGCTCCTCCCACCAGGTCTGTGGCTGTAAAAGAAAGCAGGGCCTTCTTTGCAGAGCTTCTCAGCCCTAGACTTGTTGTCGTGGTCATCGTCCTCGTTTTCCTAGGGAGCTTTCAGGGGAGAGATCTCGCCAAGACCCGGTCCCGGGATATAGAAGCCGCTAGAGCACCTGGCTAGAGCCTGGCTGGGCTGCTGATCCACTGAACGCTGTCTCGGTGTCATTTCTTCTTCACCGACTCGTCCACACCCTTGGGAACCCCTGGGTCTGGACCCCAATATCTGGTGCCCGTACAGGAACAGCTCCGGCGCCCCACGGGATGTGAAGGACCAGCGTGCCTCCACACAGGCGTGATCTGAGGCTGATTCGGGGCCGCCATGGCCGACAAAATCCACAAGTCACTGGACGACATCATTAGGCTGGAGCAGAGCCAGCAGAGCGGCCATGGCCAGTGCCGCAGCCATGGCGGGGGCAGTGGCAGGGGCAGGGGCAGGGAACGAGGCTGGGACCGAGGCTGGGACCGAGGCCGGGCTGGCTCCCAGGGAGGCCCTCTGCCGAGGCAGGAACCGGTGCCCTACAGCAGGCCATGTCCGCTTCCCGAGGAGTGGCAACACGACGACTTCTGCAGAGCCTTCTGCATGGGCGCTGGCATGATGACCTGGGGGAAGCTGCTGTTGTACAACCTGGACTTAGGAGTGTCCTCGTGCGCCTTCTGGAGCCCTCTCAAGGAATGAGGTAGTTCCTGCAGCAAGAAAGTCAGCTTTAAGGTTAGGAATGATAGGGGGTGGCCTGCTAAATATGATAGGATAGCCACCAAGTCCCCACCAGTTTCCATGGTTCCTTTCTACCTGCCCTGAACTCTGGGGTCTATAAGCACGATGTAATTTCCAATTTGCCCCAATAGCCCTGGTTACTACCTGCGTTACTTGGGCCCTTTTTGGCAGAGGAGCAACCAGGCCTCTTTCAAGGGAGATCGCTAGAAGGAGATATCAGCCCCTCCTTTGCTAGCAGCAACAGGTACCAAACCCTTTCAGTACATTTGACCAGCTTCATTCCCACACATCTTTACAGATTCCAGGGTCCATTGTGTTCCTTTTATCAGCAAGCCAAATGACACTGGCCCGTATTATCTAATTCAGCACAGGCAGGGGGAAGGGCCCATTAAATCTTTGCCTTGAGGAACTGTGAGCCCCACCCTAAGATGTCCCAATCAGACTAGAAAAGCCACTAATACCTTTTAAATTTACCCCAGAATTCCAAAATCCCAACCCAGCACAGAATATCACATAGCAAATCAAAGTTCCCAGCAAACAAACAGACAGAGATGTTTACAAACATCAAATATACATTTATACTTACACCTTTTCAGTTAACAAGTATCTTTACAGTCTTTGGCTCTTGAGCAGATAAAAGGTACACCGCCCCCAGGTCCCCTGATGGGGGCCTGACAGGAACATATGTGGAGGCCTTTCTTTCCCACATCACAGGACAGGATTCTTGACCTATGTCTCATTCAGATAGAAACGGTTTTCATCACAAACAAACAAACAAATCCAAAACCAAAAACCAAGAAAATCAAGGCCAGAAGTACCCTCTGATGTTTCAGGGGTACCAAGGAAGGAGAAGTTAGGCAGTGTCCAGGCCTTCTCACAATCCAACACCAGTGACCAGTTCCAGCTTACTGGCCTATTATTTATTCAACATTTCTTTTTCCTTCCATCACACCAAAGCCATGCTTTCCAGTTAGTTAGAACTTTTAGCCTTAATTTCTAGGTGACATGTAAGTAATTAACATTCCTCAGATTAACAATACATTCAAAGTGTTTATTTTAAGAGACACAGAAATATCACTAAACAATTTTAAAAAACAAAGATACATATTTAAGAAATAAGGACAGATCAATTTACAGAAGCAGAGATAGCACGCAATCCAAACCACAGCTGTGGGTAAACACATAATCTAGAACCTAGGTTAAACTTAGGCATATCCAGGGTCTCCTGAACACCTAGTTGCAAGTTAGCTGGAGCCCTCCTGACCCTGGGACAGCTGCACTGTCCCTCCCAGGCAAAGGAAAAATATGCCCTTTAAGATCAGTTTGAAACCACAGTTTCTATCTGACTTTAGAGATTGGATTGCTGCTATCAGTCCCCTTTAAAGTCTTTGACATAACCTTTAATTGTCTTTAGTTTAAGGAAAGCAGGGTGTTCTAGATTTAAGAGATTAGCTTAAAAACAAATCTGTGAGGCAAGCACACTTCCTGCGCCATCCACATTTCTGCAGAAAAACTCTGCCTTAAGGCTCCAGCCCTGACTAAATCAGAGAGAGGGGCCTTTGCTGTTTCAAGATGGTGGCCCCCAGCAGAGCGGCAATTCATGTGGCTGACCTGGCAGATGCCAAGTCATGCAGACCAAGATCGTGGCTGTACCAATAAGCAAAGGCATTTAGTTACCACAATTACACAAATTTTCCCGATTCAATCCGAACCTTACACTTTTAGCGGGCAAGTTAAATATTCAGTATTTTTCAATATTACTGTCAAGCGGCTCTGGAAAACCAAATTTGAGCCTTGCAAAGCAGGTTCTGGCCTACCTGGTTTTTATAGATGCTACAGGCAGGAGGGACTATCTTCTTCCTCCATTAAGAAAAGTTTTCTTAATTAACAAAGGACCATTTTTTCCCTTGTAAAAACTGTTCTTTATTATGGAAATGCAAATCCTGCTGCTAGAATCTAGGTAGCATATATTTTTTCCAAGGGTAAATGATTAGTATTGTGATGTATCCTCCACATCTGCAAGGAGATTCCAGCTCAAAACTTTATCCAAAATCGATTGGTGCGCATGTTAGGTTTAAGCCAGCTTTTCTCCTTACATGTGCACAGAAATCCCAGAAGCATTTACTTGGGAAGGGGGTGACCTGTTTTCACAGATCATTACTCAGATGCCCACCTTACCTAAATCCTGGAGCCACACAAAGGAGGGGAGAAGGCAGGCCCCCTCCCTCCACACTCACATACTTTCACCAGACATTCATTCAGAGTTTAAACAATAACAACTTCCCAACTCCTGAGGGAGCTCTACAGCCTCCCCCAATCTCCTTGAAATGATCAATCACAATACCCAAAGGAGCAGTCCAATTCCATCCCATAACATCCGTCCAGTAAGCCCACAGGAAAAAACAAACAAACATACAAACACAGAAAACTAAGAGGGCCCGAAAATACAGCCTTCCAACTCCATGGAAGTGAAACCAAAACAATATTCCAACTCCATGGAAGCAAAAACAGAAAACGATGTCTGCACGCCAACCAGTGGCTGCACACCAACCAGCGGGAGCGACCAGCCTGTCTCAGATTGAGGGGGTTCCTACAGACCTTCCCGACTCCACAGAAGCAAAACTACACCCCTCCAGATGGAGGGTCCAGGCGTCCCCCAAATCCTACCGCCCTTGATTCCCCTGTGCGTCTACTTAGATTATTGCAGGCGATTGCAGATTTCAGAAGTGAGCTCACACAGGACAGATACAAAACACACAATGACATAGACACCTACTGCTGTCAGTCAGGCCCTCTGGACTGGGGGTCCCTTGATGGTGTTGGGGATCGCAATGAGCCCCCAAATGTTATGCCCAGATTTCAAGATCCCCAACAGACCAACCTTACACTTTTAGCGGGCAAGTTAAATATTCAGTATTTTTCAATATTACTGTCAAGCGGCTCTGATGCAAAAGCAGAGAGTCCTTTATTATTATTACAGACCCGGGTCTGGCTCCCAGCTTCTTCCCACGCAACAACAAGAAGGGGGAGAGCCTCCGTGAGAAAAAACAAACAAACAGGGTTTTAATAGGGGGTGGAGTGAGGGGACTGTGGGCCCTGCAGATTGGCCAGGCGCAAGCTGGGTCTAGTTACATAGGATGTGGTAATTTTTATGGCCCGCACATCCCTCAATTGTCATTGGTGAGTTTAAATAAATCCCTGGCGTGGCCAGCAGAGGCCTGGGCTTCCGGAAAGAAGGGGTCTGAGCACATGGTTACTGCCCCAACATGGAGGATATGGGGTAAGATGGAGGGCATAGCCCTCACCCTTTCACTCCTACCTGTGCTGAAAGTCATGGATGCTGGGTGGGGTGTGGTGGTTGTGGGCCGCAAAAGAGAAGAAATAAAAGAGGAGGGCAGGCATGTGGAGAAAAAATCCATGAGGAAGGAGGTACTTGATGCACTGGGCTCCATGGGCCGAATGCTCTCCGATGATGCTTCCCGCTTGCACGCTGGATGTGGTATGTATGTCTGTATGTATGTATTCAGATGACATTTTCTTGAGTTGTCCACTCGAATAACCTGAATGTTTTTGTTGTTGTTATTTTTTGTTTAGTTCCATACAAAAATTCCTGTTTATTCACATTTGATTTATTCATTTTACATTTTATTTTAAAACCCGTATGGTTTTATGAACCGGTGTCTCCCCAATAATTTCAACGAGAGAGAGAGAGGGAGAAGATGCGAGGATCTGATCCTTGAGTACTGCCTCATTTAGGTTTCAGCTCCCAGGCGGCAAAAATTTTTTGTGCCCTAACTGGTTTGGCTCAGTTGATGGAGCGTTGGCCTTCGGACTGGGGGGGGGGGGGGGGGAGGGGCAGGGGCGGCTGTGTATGTGTGTGTGTGTGTGTGTCCCAGGTTTGATTCCCGTCAAGGGCATGTACCTTGATTTCGGGCACATCTCCAGTAGGAGGTGTGCAGGAGGCAGCTAGCTGATCGATATTTCTCTCGAGGATGTTTCTCTCTATCCCTCTCCTTTCCTCTCTGTAAAACATCAATAAAATATTTAATAAAATGTTTTTGTTATGTCTTCCAGGAAGGGATAGAGGGAGAGAGTGAGGCAGAAGCTGGGACGTCTTGGGCCTGCGGGGGGTGTGAGTGTGGGATGGGTGGGTGGTGGTGGTGGTGTGTGACTTAGAGGAAGTCTTTCACTTTCGAATGGCCCGGCGAGACACCACCCGTCCCCCGCCCCCCTTTGCCTCTCGGCACCCCTCGATGCTCTTAGCTGAGTGTCCCGCAGGGCCCGAAGCATTTACTTTGAAAAAGAGTGTTCAAAGCAGTCCCGAGCTGCCTTGATACCGCAGCTAGGAATAATGGAATAGGACCGCGGTTCTATTTTGTTGGTTTTCAGAAGTGAGGCCATGATTAAGAGGGACGGCCGGGGCATTCGTATTGCGCCGCTGGAGGTGAAATTATTGGACTGGTGTAAGTCGGACCAGAGCGAAAGCATTTGCCAAGAATGTTTTCATTAATCAAGAACGAAAGATGGAGGTGCGAAGACGATCAGATACCGTCGTAGTTCCGACCATAAACTATGCCGACTGGGTTATTCCAGCGACCCGCCCGGCAGCTTCTGGGAAACCAAAGTCTTTGGGTTCTGGGGGGAGTATGGTTGCAAAGCTTAAACTTAAAGGAATTGACAGAAGGGCACCACCAGGAGTGTAGCCTGCGGCTTAATTTGACTCAACCTGGGGAAACCTCACCGGGCCCTGACACAGACAGGATTGACAGATTGAGAGTTCTTTCTTGATTCTGTGGGTGGTGGTGCATGGCTGTTCTTACTTGGTGGAGCGATTTGTCTGGTTATTTCCGATAACAAAAGAGACTCTGGCATGCTAGCTAACTAGTTACTCAACCCCAACTTAGATGAGTCCCCCAACTTAGAGGGACAAGTGGCATTCAGCCATCCGAGATTGAGCAATTACAGGTCTGTGATTCCCTTAGATGTCCAGGGCTGCACGGCGCTACACTGACTGGCTCAGTGTGCGCCTACCCTATGCCGGCAGGTGCGGGTAACCTGTTGAACCCCATTCGTGATGGGGATCGGGGATTGCAATTATTCCCCATGAATGAGGAATTCCCAGTAAGTGCGGGTCATAAGCTTGGGTTGATTAAGTCCCTGCCCTTTGTACACACCACCCATCGCTACTACCGATTGGATGGTTTAGTGAGGCCCTCGGATGGGCCCCGCTGGGGTGGGCCCATGGCCCTGGTGGATTGCTGAGAAGGCAGTCGGACTTAACTATCTAGAGGAAGTAAAATTCTAACAGGGTTTCATAGGTGAACCTGTGGAAGGATCATTAACGGGAAAGGGGCGATTGAGCCCAAGTCCTTCTGGGTTCGGTTGGTCGGGTCGGTTTCCTCTGGCTTAACCCCCATGGTTTTTGCGGTGTGGTCCGGGTTGGGGCGGCAACTGCTGCGGCCTTGCCCCCACCGTTCGCGAGAGAAGGAGCAAGCGGGGACTCAGAGGGGGCCTCGGGGTGCCCCCGTTGCCCACGCCTGCCATCTTGTGGCTCATTGTTGCCCTCACCCCCGGCCGCAAGAAGACAAGGGCACGCGTTGTGGGCGCCCCCACCCCCACCCCAAACCTTGCGTCTCGGGAACGGGGCCGCGGTGGCCCCTTCCCACGCCTGCCCTGGACATGGGTCATCCTGTCCTTCCAGTCAGGAGCACAACCATCTGCCTCGTGCCTCTCCTCCGCCGTCCGCCGCCCCGCACGTTCCGGGTGTCCTGCCTCCCCCCTCCCCACAGGCCTCGCCCCGTGCCCCAGCCTGCACCCTGCTTCCTGTCGCAGCCCCTAGCCCCAACGTGGTGAGGAGCCTGGGCCACCGGTGTGGGGACGGGACGCGGTGGTGGAGGGAGAGAAGGGGGGAACGGCCCCAGGACGCGTGTTGAGGTGTGTTGCGCGAGGTTTCCCGGCTTGGAGTCTGCCAGGTGGTGGAAATGAAGGTGGTTGGTCGGCGCTGAAGGGGCATGGGGGGGATGGTGCCCGTTGCCGGGTCAGCGGGAGGCCCCGTCATGGGCAGGCAGCGCCTGGGGGGCTCTGTGCCCTACGCCTGTGCAGGTTGTGGGAACCATTAGGTTGAGGGGTCGAGGCCTCGGGGGTGGAGGCGCCCGTTGGAACGCGGTTCCTCACCCCGTCCGCTCTGACCTTTCGCTTCCCCCTTTCCAGGTACCTATCGCTTCCCAGTGCGGAGGTTTAAAGACCCTTGGGGGTCTCCCATCCTCCTTGGGTTGGGGGTTTCCGGCCCGTGGGTAGGGCCAGGTGGGAAGGTCCCCGCGCCCTTTTCCACCCCTTTCCCTTCCCTACCCCCGGGCGTCTGTGGGGCGTCCGAGTACGCCCCTTTGGGGCCATTGCTTCGGACCACCCCAAGGTCATACCTTCCAGACCTGCAGAGTCTGGTCTTGTTTGTCTCGCGCTTAGACGGCTGCCTGAGGCGCCCCCGCCCACAACCAGTGGGATGTGGGGGTGGAGGGGGAGAAGAAAAAGTTGCCATGCCAGGGAGCGAAAACCAAAAACCAAAACGTTACAACTCTTAGTGATGGATCACTTTGCTCGTATTTCGATGAAGAATGCAGCTAGCTGCGAGGATTCATGTGAATTGCAGGACACATTGATCATCGACAGTTCGAACGCACTTTCGAGCCAGGGTTCCTCCCTGGGCTACGCCTGAATGAGTATCTCTTGCCGATCAATCGTCCCCCGGGGTGTCGTGCGCCCCCGGCTGTGTGCGCGGCTGGGGGTTTCCTTGCAGGGCCCGTTCCTGGGCCCTCCGTCCCCCTAAATGTAGACGACGGTGTCTGTGCCCCCCGTGAGAGACGGGCGAGGCCCCGAGGCCACGGTTTTCCCTCTCAGGAGCTTCCTCACGCCCCACGCTGCCAACAGGAAAAGAGGAAGGTGGTCGTGGGTCCCATTGTGGTGACGGTGTCCCCTTCCCCGCTCTGGCCCTGCCTGGGTTGTGGCTCAAGCCAAGGCCGAGTCATGCGTGGGGTCGCTCCCTGGGGTCCCACGGGGAACTTGATTTGTGACTCCTGGCATCTGAACTCTTAGGGGATTCCTCTCTGTTCTTATAACCCACCTATTTAGTGGCAAAGGGATATGGCGACTCTAGGAACTGAATAGGATGCCTTCCTTCAGATGTGCCCTATGACGTCGGTTTTTCAAAACCATTGAAGCCAAGGAGGTCAGTTGTACTGTAGGTGTGATCAGAATCTCAGCTGAGCATCAAATCTCAGCCACAGGCCCGAGCCACCCGGCAAAAAGCCACAGTGAATCTCCTAGAAGCGGGTTACTCGGCAGAAATCACGGTGCACGACATTGTGCTCCATGTGTGTATATCCACGGCCACTCAGGCAAACTGTTGGATTTCCATTGTGGGATGGCATCTGAGAGAACCCCTCTTCTCCCCCCGCCCCATCCTCCCTCCTGCCACAGACACACCCACACACCTGCCTTCTTGCAGACAGCGCCCCCGGCTGGATCTTCCCCCACCCCTGGGGTCTATGCACACCTGGGAGGTCCAGACACCTGGCTCTGTCTTCTCCAGAGGAGGCTGAGGAAGGAGGTGGGGCTGGGCGGGGTGGGGAGGAGGCTTTCATTGGCGCTCCAGGACCAGTAGAGGGCGCCACTGGCCCGCTGATGTGATTCTGGGGCTTGGGGAGGGCTTGGAAGATGGGGCAGGTGCTCAAGAAGGCCACAGAGCTCGATCTCCAGGCCTTGCGGAGAGGCATCGCCATTTTCTGGGTTGAAGAGGGGACAATACCTATTTAGACAGGCTCCGGTGGGCCCAGGACAAGCCACAAGGAATAAAGCCACAGTAAATCTCCTAGGCGTGCGTCACTCAGCAGATATCTTGTTAGCGGACCTTGTACTCCCGTGTGTGTGGGTGGGGGGGGGGGACTAGGTGTGTGGGTGTGGGTGTGCGTTTGGGAGTGTGTGTGTGTGCGCGTGGGCGCGCGGGCATGTGTCTGTGCGTGTACATCTGCAGTCACGCATGGACACTTCTGGCATTGAATGGTCCGTCGGCATCCATGAGCACCCTTCATCCCCTGCCTTCTCAAAGACAGAGCCTCCTGCATGTCCTTCCCGCCTCGGGTCTAACCAGAACTGGGGAAGTCCAGTCACCTGGCTCTACCTTCTCCAGAGGAGGCTGCAGGAGGGGGCGCTTGCATTGACGCTTCTCAACCAGCAGAGGGCGGGACGGGCTCTCAGGCCCCGCCTGGGCTGGGCCATCTGTTGGACTTCCAACCCCCCCCCCGCCCGCCCCCCCCCCCCCACCAGCCATACCCCCACTCCCTCTCAGGATGGATGGTCAGGCCCAGCTCAGAGACCATGTCCGTGCTAGGCCACATGGGCTTGCAGAAGCCTCTGCCCATTGAAAGGCTGGATGAATGTCATTTCTAAGGAGGATTTCCTGTGGGGTTTTTCTGTTTGTTTGTTTTATTGGTTTATTATTGTTATTATTATTATTATTTTGGGTTTTTGGGGGGATTTTTTTTAGGAGGGTTTTTTGTTTTTGTACGCTTATTTTGTTTCTGTGGGGTTTTTTTGTTTGTTTTTTCTTCTGCTTTTATATATGGGATGATGTGGAAGGAGCCAGAATGTTCCATTGTTCACCCAATTTGTTGGCAAATATCTCTATATTTCCCCTCTCACAGGTTTGTCTCGGCGAGCACCAGGGCCTTCATTTCCTTTCGGTACAGCATCATGATCTTCCTCATCTTCACCTTCACCCATTTTTATGTCTTCAGGATGGATGGTCAAGCCCCTGCCCAGAGACCAAGTCCCGGCCGGGTCACATGGGCTTGCGAATCATCTGCACCTTGAAAGGCTGAATCAATGTCATTTGTAAGGAGGTGATTTTTTGTTTGTTTGTTTGTTTGTTTTTAAGGAGGGTTTTTTTTTAAGGAGTTTTTGAATTTTTTTAAATGAGTTTATTTTTGAAACGAAGTTTTTAATTAAATGAGCTATTTTTTATTTTTTAGGAGTTTTTATTTTATTTTATTTTATTTTAAAAGGAGGGTTTTTGGTTTTTTTAACGAGGTCAGAAGGTCAAATCTTCAAAGTGCATGCAAGCTGTTCCTCAGGGGGCCCGGACTTCATGTGCAACAGCATCTCCAGGAAGATCCGCTGGGATGGTGCCTCCACATTCTGGAAGTTTTTCTGGACACTGCCGAACAGGATGAAGTGTTTTGCCTCCAGCCAGATGAACCCGAAGTGGTTCTCATCGAACAAGATGAAGACTCCAGGGCGGCATGTGGCGCAGACGAACGTAGGTGAGGTAACATTAGTAGCTTCCACGCCATAGAAACACATCCTGCAGGTTCGGGGGTAATTCTGGTCTCTTGAGCCCACGCCCTCAGGCAGAACAAATGAAACAGGCTGCTCCTCCGAAGCTGCAGCCCTGGACTCCCAGACGCTGGGCTGGGCAGGGCTCTGCCAGCCATGGCCCTGGCTTTCCTCCGTCCCGTCTTCTTGCTGCTCCTGCTGCTGCTCCCGGATCACCTGCTCGTCAATCTCCTGGACCACGCGGGAGAGCTCGTTGAAGTTGCGGAAGATCTCGCCATCTGGCTGGTGGATGCGGCGCATGAGGTGGATCTCTGACTTAGTGTTCATGGCCTGTCCCGTGATGTGGGTGACCCTGGCATACTTCCCATGGAAGCTGAGCATGACAATCTTTAGGCTTTCGTGATAGTATATGCATTGGAAGAGGCCTAGCCTAATGAGGTCTTCCGCATGGCTCAGCGGGAGGTAGACTCGGAAGTAGGTCAGGCGGTTATAAAGCAGAAAGTCCTCCACCAACAGCACTCGCCCCCGTTCTTCCCTAAGCCGCGATGGTGAATCCTTTTGGTGGTCTCTCTTGACACACTGGATGCTGAACCTGTCCTTTTGGTGGTCTCTCTTACCACCCTGGGAAGCGCAGGAATGGACCTCTATCCTACCTCCAGATGTGTACTAACACCTGAAATGGGGCCTCAGGCCATTACTACGGGAGTGCATGGTCCCCTTCTTGCAGGCAAGATGGGACTAATTTTAGGAAGAAGCAGTTTAACATTAAAAGGATTTCAAGTTCTCCCTGGGGTAACAGGCCAGGACTATACTGAAGAAATTAAAGTAATAGCACAAACAATCAATACTGTAATTCAGGTATTACCAGAAACAAAAATGGCACAAATTTTCCTTCTGCCGAATTATGTAGAAGGGCGGCCTTTAACCGGTCGACCCCGTGGTCCAGTGGGGTTTGGATCCAATGACGCTGTATACTGGGCAAGAATAGTTAAGCAAGATCGGCCTGAATTAGGACTAAAAATTAATAGGAAGCCTTTTAAAGGGATTATAAACACCGGAGCTGATGTATCAGTCATTGCCTTTAGACACTGGCCTCAGGCTTGGCCCTTAAATCCCGCAGCTTCTGAATTGCATGGAGTAGGGCATATTATTCAACCTCTACAAACTGCTCAACTCCTTCGATGGGAAGATCCAGATGGAAATACAGGTTATTTTAAACCTTATGTATTGCAATATTTACCTGTCAATATATGGGGTCGAGAGATGTTAGAACAAATGGAAGTTTTAAAAACAAGTCCTAGTTCTATTTCTACTTCTGGTCAAGAATTTCACCCCCAAAAGAGGCAGGGAAAGAAGCAGCAAGAAAGGCTTTTGTCTATCCCAATGTCTGTTAAAAGGGAGAGGCATGAATTGGGTTACCAGGATTTTCAACAGGGGCCTTGCTCATTTCTCTGATCCAGTGTAGAGCAGCTAAAATTACCTGGCTTACAGATACCCCTATCTGGTTTGATCAATGGCCCCTATTAGGAGAAAAATTAAAAGCTGCACAAGAATTGGTTCAAGTACAACTTGAGGCAGGGCATATTGAACCCACTCACAGTCCATGGAACACACCCATATTTGTGATAAAGAAGAAGTCTGGTGAATGGAGACTATTGCAACACCTGAGGGCAGTTAATAAGACCATGGAGATGATGGGATCCCTTCAGTCAGGGTTAATATCCCCCACAGGTATCCCATTGCAATATCATTTATTGGCATTAGATCTAAAAGACTGTTTTTTGGGTTTTTTTTACTATTCCTCTCCACCCTGAGGATAGCAAAAGATTTGCATTTAATGTCCCTACAATAAATTTCAATGGACCCATGAAAAGGTATCAGTGGAAAATATTGCCTCAAGGCATGCTAATAGACCTACCTTATGTCAGGATTTTGTAGCTGCTGCCATACATCCTATAAGGGAAAAATATCCTGAGGCTTATATTATTCATTATACGGATGATATTCTCTTAGCTCATAAACATGAGATGCTCTTAAATACCATTTATATAGATTTGCAGGATTCCTTGTGCTATGCTGGATTATGCATAACACCTGAAAAGGTTGAAAGAACATTTCCTTTTTCTTACCTTGGTAGCATTATTGAAGGACAAAAAATAAGACCTCAGAAAATTCAAATTCAGACTGACACTTTATTTAAATGACTTCCAAAAATTATTAGGAGACATTAATTGGGTTCGACCTGTTTTAAAACCAACTACAGCCGACATAAGCTCTTTATTTCATGTACTCAGGGGTGATCCATCTGCAACAGCCCCACGCTGTTTGACAGAGAAAGCCAGGACAGCCGTACATAAAGTCGAGGGTGCCCTAAATTTGGCACAGCTTACTAGAATTGATTACTCCCTTCCTTTACAAGTTTTAATTTTTCCCACTATACATACACCCACTGGGGTTATTTGGCAAGATGCTAGAGTCATTGAATGGCTACACCTGGCTCATTCTCCAACTAAGGTATTCACTCCCTTTCATGATTCAGTGCCTCAGTTGATTGCTCGAGGCCGTCTTGGATTGGGCCAGCTGGTGGGCTGAGACCCTGAACCATACAGCAAGAGTGGCTCTGGCAACGGTCAACAAGTTGGCAAGTTTCAGTTGCTAATTACTGTGGACAGATTGATAGCCACTATCCAGCAAATAAAATTTTACAATTTCTTTCAGTTACTATCTTCATCTTCCCAATGATAATAAAATCACAACCTATACCTCAAGCATTAACCATTTTTACAGATGGATCTAGTTCTGGAAAAACTGGATATTACTGCAACAGAGGTGCCAAGGTCTGTCAAACCCCTTCTACTTCAGCACAATGGGTAGAAATACAAGCCCTTGTCTATGCTTTGATAGATTTTGCTACAGAGCCTATCAACTGGTATAGTGATAGTGCCTACGTGGTAAGTATGGCCAAAATTATAGAGACAGCTACTATAGGGCATACTAATTCAGAGGGACTTTTTAATTTATTTTTCAGCCTTCAAAAAGTCACTAGAGAACGACAATTTCCCTGCTTTATTGGCCATATTTGGTCTCATTCAGGTCTCCCTGGTCCGTTAGCTATGGCTATGAGGCTATTGATCGCCTCCTTGCTGTGGTGCAGGAGAAGACACCATTTTCTCTTGCACAGCCCTCCCATGCTTTGCATCATCAAAATGCTGCCCTGTGTAAACAATTCCGTATTTCTTGGGAGCAAGCTCATCAAATTGTTAAGCAGTGTGATCAGTGTATAATTCATTGCCCTGTACAATCATTAGGGGTTAATCCTAGGAGTCTTAACCTAATCAAATCTGGCAAATGGATGTCACCCATGCTCCAGAATTTGGTACACAGAGATGGGCACATGTTTCCATAGGTACCTGATCTCGCTTTATTTTTGCGACTCCCCAAACAGGAGAAAGCGCCAAGCATGTAATCAATCATTGGTTAGCCGCCTTTGCGGTGCTAGGTTCTCCCTTAGAGCTGAAAACAGACAATGGACCCGCATACGCTAGTTCCACTTTTCAGCAGTTTTGTCAACAGTATCAAATTTGTCATAATACTGGTATTACTTATGACCCTCAAGGGCAAGCAGTAGTGGAAAGAGCCAATCCTACTTTTAAGATGCAATTACTAAAAATAAAGGGGGGAGGAGACGGATGTTACGTGTCACCTCAAAATAAACTCAGTCATGCTATATATGTCTTAAACTTTTTGAATTGTGATGCAGAGGGTTGTACAGCAGCTGAAAGGAATCAGGCCTCCAGCACAATAGCCTCCTCTGGGTTAGCCCGGTGGAAAGACTTACAAACTGGACGATGGTTCGGATCAGATCCAGTAATGATGTGGGGAAGAGGTTGTGTTTGTGTCTTTCCAGAAGGAGCAGTGCAGCCAATTTGGGTGCCAGAACGGTACATGCCACACCACCATGGACTCAGAGAAGCTCCTTGTCCCTCCGTTCAAGGGACTGAGAGTTGCCCCGATGACAGCAAAGAGGAAGAAAAAGAAAACAAAGGCTACACTAGGGGCTGAGGTGCCAACATGGGGTCAGTTGAAGAAGCTAAAACTGAAGCCCAGCATATAGCAGAAAAACAAGGAGTGGAAGCTACTCCTTCAGCCATGTTTATGGCTATATTAGCATTGGTTAGCTGCCAGTGTTCTATAAAATCTTGTGCAGCCAAAACCGAGGACTAAGTTTGGTTTTGCTATATTTATTGGTTTAAAAAATAAGTTGTAGAAATGATGAGATCAACAGAAAAGTAAGCAGTTGAAAATAAGCCATAGAAATAGAGAGTAGGAAATAAGTTGTAGGAATATAGAAGCCAGCGGAGGGTTGCAACCCAGGAAGGTTTAGGCAGGGGCAGCCAAGCCGACCTATAAGTGGGGCCTTGACTTACAAGTTTAATTCTTTCGGAGACCATGCTCGTTAAGGAGCTCATTAACTCAAATTACTCTGTCAACTCAAAGCAAAAAAACCTGTGAGAGACATCTGGTATCTCAAAAAACTCCTTAGTCAGGACACTGGTAAGTCAAGGCCCCACTGTAGCTCATAGTTAGAGGTAGAGAAATAAGTAAAAAAAAAGTGGTAGAAATAAAGTAACAATAGAAAGAAAGTAGAAATAGAGAAATAAGTGGTAGAAAATAAGCGGTAAGAAAATAATTAGGAAATACAAAATAAAGTGGCAATCTCCTAGGTTTTGTTTAAGCTACTGTAAAGCAGAAGATGGCTGTGGTTGATGCTGTTTAAGGAAGTAATTTTGTTTTAGACTTAGATTGCAAGCTCTTGCAGCAGCTGCATTGTTTCTAGGCTTTGGTTATCTTTGCATGTGTGAACTGATAGCTCCCTGGGACTTTGAGTCTGTGTGAGACGCCAGACTCAGAGTGGGAAGTCTCCAGCTCTGCAGGACTGAGGGTTGCTCCTTTCCATGCAGCTGCGGATAAAAAAAGAGGCTGAGAAGGGACCAGACTTCCACCTGCGTGGACAGGGATGATTTCACTGGGATTGGTGCAGACTCAGTGTCGAGGTCAACCGTCCAAACAGCCTGACCAGGGGACTGGTTTTGCATCAAGGACATCTTTGCATCAGCGTCATCTTACTATGCTAGTGACAGAGATATCAGCATGGAGTCAGCTGAACAAGATGGCAACTGAGGCCAAGCAGATGTTAGAAAAGCAAGTGGAAGCTATGCTAGCATTGTTGAACTGTCAGTTTTCCGTAAAATCTTGTGGAGCTAAATCTAAGGACTTTGAGTAAGATATCCTGAAAACGTTAACATGTTTGTAGTTTGATTTTCATTGGGATTGCTTTGTTAGTAGCCAGAATTTTGTTCTCTTGTTAACATTGCTGTTTATGGTTTTGTTAACAGCCAGGAGTTTGTTTTGATGTTTTGATGATGCTGAATAATTTGTTTAGAGTTTTTTGGATAGTGTAAATGGGCGTGTTTAAAAACAAAAGTAAAGGGGGATATGTGGGGCGCGGCTACAGTGTTTTGGCCATGTTCAAGCCTCAGACTAATGAAAGGACAGGGTCCTCTCATTGCCACGTGCAAGTCCCAGCTGGAGGGCAGGGCCCTCCCAGCACAATCATAGCCAACAGCTGTGGTTGTCAGATTGAACCTATAGTGCGAACACGTGGCTCCATGTGCCTTGTGCTAGAGTTCATGTGCATATAGTTGAGTATGGTTGAAACTCAGGAGAATGCTGTAAACAGCTTGATCACAACCCTACTTTACCTCGTGGCATCTGCTATAAAATAAAGACCGGGCTTGTGGGCATGGTCGTTGTCTCCTCACCAGGGAGGCAGCGTCCCACCGAAACCCAGCTATCATTCTCTTATCTGTCTTTTCTCAATTCTTGCACCACCACCCCCCCCCACTCGGGATCACCCTTGGCCGTGCTGGTATAGCACAGGAGATAACAAAGGAAGGTGCTATCAACACTGAAAGTGAGATACCAAAGAAAATGAGACCATGCTACCCCTCTGCTTAAAATCTCTCACCAGCAGCCATCACCAACAGGATACAGCTGCTTCCCGCAGGCATGCCACCCCGTCTGTATGGATCACCTTAGCTTCATCTCTGCCTGCCTGTCACACAGCCACTATATATGACAGGCATCTTTCCATGCCTTCCCTGCCTGCCTGCACCCACTGCTCTCTCCTGCTTCCATCCCACCTAAGTTATAGCCCCCCCCCCCAAGACTTACCTTGGCCACACCTTAATTAAACTTTTCTTGTCCTATTCGTCCAGTGTGACTATTAAACACTTTGTAGTTTCAAAGTACTCATTACCCTAAGTAGAAATTATTTGCAAATTTGTCTCACCAAAGGCAAGACAAGCGGCTTGATCCCCTTCTGCATGCTGAGTGCTCACCCTGCACAGGGACACAGCAGATTCCACAAGTTTGGGTGAAAGCTAGAGTACCCATGTTAACACAGTGCATGGATTCCTAAGCAGGTTAGCAGTCCTGCCCCCAGCACTGAAAGAGGCCCTTGGGATGCTAAATTTGTAAGTCTGGGAGAAGGAAGATCTTTGGAAGAATCCAACGCTGACCTGGGCCACCTTTAGTTGGATGGAAAGCACCAACTGGGAAGATGGGAGAAGGCCTTAACGTTCACCAATTTCAGAAGTTTGCCTGGTCTGCCACATCATCAGTAATTTTTTTAAGTTGGTTGTAATATCACATTGCATTTATAGGTATGCCTCACACCAGCCAGCACCTTCCAGCATCCTGCCAGTCCTCACTGCCGACCCCTTGGGGGGGCTCAGGCCCTACAACTGCACTCACCATTGATCCCGGTGTTTATTAGAAACGTAAAGCATCACCTCATTGAATCCTCTCAACAACCGGGGAGTTATTTGTTACCTATTTACTCGTGAGCAAACTGGTGCCCAGAGCAGGTGAAGCATCTTGTTGGGGTCACCAGGCTCCACACCACTCAGCGCAGTTGTCCCTGCTGGGTGGCTGACCCCAAATGAGTGGAGTGCTCCCCGCTCTCCTGCTCCAAGTCCCTTAACGCACAGTGGTCACAACATAACAGCGCTGCACTCTGCGCAGAAAAAAAAAAGCTTTTTCGGGGTTCATGTGCCCTGGAGAAGGCCGGGCAGGAGGACCCTGAGGGCTCAGAAGGAGCAGCAAACTGATAAGAGGCTGGAAAAGGTGGGCAAATGGCAGGAAGGGAGCTGGGGCCCTTGGGAGGCGAGGGCGGAGGGAGCAGGATCTGCTCCTTTGGCCGGTGTTCCTGGGAGCCCCAGCACCGCTCGCCACCCGTGCCAGTGCCAGCGCCCGTGGGAGGGGCCAGCACTCTGCCCTGTGCTGTCAGTTGTAGGGCTACACCTGGAAGCCCCTCTGGCCTGGCGAGCCAGGAAGAGCCGCCAGCGCCCGGCAGGGAAGAGGAGGCTCCTGCTCCCCGGTTGGCAGAAGGTAACCGGGGTTGAGGGTTACACACCTGACTTCGGCCGCGGGTTAGAGGATTCTGAAGGCGGCGGGACGCACTCCCTGTCCGGCTGCCACTCGGAGCCCTCCCGGGTGCTAGTCTGAACTTTTTTGCCCACTCACTGTGTTACCTTGGGCAACTTTCGCTCCTTCTCGGGGTCTGTTTCTTTCTCGGTTCAATGAAGGCGTTGGGGTTGAATAGTGCTTTTTAGTCTTATGAATTCTAACACGTAAACTGCATTTTGGCAGCCGGCAAGCTTCCTTGGTCAATTCCCCACCTACTTAAGGGCCAGCTCCGCTGCCCAGGGGCCGGAGGCTCCAGGAAGCCAAGGTGCCTGGGTCGGCGGGGGCTCCGCTGGGCGCTGGGGTTTCCTGGGGATTTTGCGGCCTGAGCCCGGGTTGGTGCTGGCTGCTGGCGGGACCTGGCTACAGAGGGACGGCCCCAGATTGCTCAGGTGACTTAGGCAGCGCGCTAGGACCACTGGCCACACTGGTGGGGTGTTGGGAAGGGGATTTGCGGCTGATAATTTGTACTTGGAAAATAAGCAGATTTGTTTTTGGAATTCTCTTCCTACACGCAGACCTGTCCCACGGTGAGTTATAAATGACAGGAGTGCTAGCTGTCATTCTCTAAAGTGGAAAGCCAACTGCTCCAGCACTAAGTCATGGGCTCCTCCAGCGTGTAGGAAGTGGGCCTCTCTCTGCACCCACCCTGCCAACCCCCTCTTTCCTTTTCTCCCTCTTCCCTTTATAAATCCCCTGGTTAGTCAAAAGTCCTCATTTTCATTGAATGTTGGGTGGTGACCAGCGGCCTCCCTCCAGGCCTTTGGGCTCTGGGTGAGGATGGAAGCCCAGATAAGAACAGCTGTGAGTCATACTGTCAGCCTTCTGATCCCCTCATCCTGGCAGGGACGTGCAGAGGAAGCCCAGTGGGGTTCAGACAGACAGACAAACACAGAAAGATTGGATGGATTCAAACCGCTGTCCAGCTTCCTGTCCCTGTCTTGGCAGCCTCCCTAACTAGGGAATAGTGGCCCCAGCTGTCAGTTGGATGGTGCAGCCAGAGGAAGGTGGCTGAAAGGAACTAGGGACTTTGCTGGAAGTTCTTCAGCCTTCCCTTTCCTATCTCCCCTCCCCCTCTCCCACACTCCCCTCATTCCCTCACCCCTGTAGTTTTTCTGCTCTACTGTGACTTCCATGTGAATTCAGATTCCAGGACCCTTCAAGAGGGGTGGGGAAGGGGTGAAGCAAACCAGTAGCAGTACTGACTATCTGTTATGGAGCACTTATGGGCCAGACACTTCTCTTTGCATAAAATGTGTCCTTAATTCTCTCAAAGCCTCGCGTGAGGATGGGATACTGCCCTTGACCCCATTTTACAAATGTGAAACCGAGGCTTGGAATGATCACATCCCTTAGTCACATGGGTAGTAAGTGGCATAGCTGGGACTCAAATCTGGTCTTTCTGAATCTAACACCTGTGTTCTTTCCACTGTTTTCATGCTCTTTGAGGAAGGGCAAGCTGGAATAGTACCAGCAAAACTGACGATTGAGTTCTCAGTAGGTGCCAGTGAAAGAACAAAGCAGAACTGACTATCCCCATACTTGTAGAGCTGGATCTTCAGCCTGACACCTCCCCCCCCCACCAGGGAGTGACCACAGGAATGCCAGAAATGTCCTATCTCCCCCAACCACTGCCTGAGTGGACCAATGAAGCTAAGGAATGCAGCCAAGGTCCTAACAAGGCTATACCATAAATTGTTCCCTATTCATTGCTGTTGACCAATCAGGACGTAGTGAGGGATGGCTCAAACCTTAGAATGTGTTGGTCACTTCCTGACCACTGTGCTGTAAGACCCTGCTGAAAGACCCTGACCAAAGTGACCAGTCTCTGCAACCCACATCACTTACCTAAGCCCACCCAAATGACTAGCCCTATATAACCTTTGTTCTCCTGGGAATCGGGGCTCTCTCGGCCGCTTGCCGCTGCATCCACAAATGTGGCTGATGGGGTGGGGCGGCAAACTAGTTTGAATAAAGACTCTGCTTTTGCATCGTAGGAGGCTCCCTGGTGGTTGATTCTTGGGGACCCCGAACTCTGGGCATAACACCAGACACCGTTGGAAGCATTTAGAGGTGTTAGCTCAAAGTCAGGTGCAAGGGTTTCAGAGATTCTGGTGTGGATCCGGGACTGCCTTAGCCTCTCCCAGACAGCACCCCTGTTCCACAGCCCCTGCCTGATCGGGCCCAGCTGCTCTGAGTGGGTGCCGCAGGGGCCTGGCTGCTGTATCCTAGAGGTGGTTTGAGGTCTAATGAAAGATGGATTGTCCACATCTGATCCGTTAGCCCTGCTCATTGGCTTGTGAATGATCACACTGTCCCCTAAGAGGCCTTTCTCAGGCTTCACTCAGTAAATACCTATGGAATGGCTGAATTAGCACCTTGTGCAGAGCAATATGCTGTCCTGCAGAAATGTGAGGCAGCCCAGAGGTAGCCCTCAGAGCCCAGGGCGCCAGGCCAGACACTTCTCTCTCCACCGGCCCCCTGCCCCCTTCCCTTCCCCTGCCCCACCAGCAAGGAAAGCAGAGCCAAGGATGCTCCTGTGGCTTTTGGGTTTCCCTGGCAACATGTTTGCTGCCACCTGTTTTGTAAAGAATTTTAGAAGATAGAGTAGATGAAGAAAAATTTGACTTAAAAAAAAGCTAACATAAAAGTGATATTATTAATGAGGTTGTTGCTCTTTCAAAGCAGCGAGGGGGCTGCTGGGTGGGGATCAGATGGTGCTCTTTGCCTTAGGGCTTCCCAAAGTTTTGAATAGAAGAGTCTCTGAGAGCAAGGAAGACTGACAATTGCCCCAGGCGGTGGGGATGAGGGTGAGGGTTAGGGTATCAGATTGATACCAATGAGCTTGAAAATGATTTAAGGATTTATGCAATTTTTCATTTGATTTTATATGTTGAATCTGATATATATAGATATAGGTATAGGTATAGATATAGATATAGATATAGATATAGATATAGATATAGATATATAGATATATAGATATATAGATATATAGATGATATATAGGTATATAGATATATAGATATATATATTCTTCCTCGAAAATATTTGTACAACATTGATGTCCTGGCATATTGTTTTAAATCCTTGGGGGCTGAGAGTAGTCAGGTAGAGAAGCAAAGCAAATTTTCCGGTCTGAGGCTTAGAGTATTGTTTGCATTTTCTATTTACTTGGTTCACAGTGATAGAGCTCTCAATCCCCTGTAGAGGTAACCCCTTCCCCCACTTTTTCAGAATGAAGAAAATGTTTTAAAAATCAAATAATCATAATTGTTTGTTTTTTTCTCTCTCTCCACCTGCCAACTTTATTGAGATATATATTAGTAATGGACATGCAACTGTTGTGTAAGTCTAATGTGTGCACATGATGTGTCGATACATGTATAGCTACTTTTTTTCTTGTTGTAGTGGGAGCACTTAAGATACACTGTCTTAGCAACTTTCAGGTATACAATTTAATATTGTTAACTATGGCCACCATGCTGTACGTTAAAACCTCAGACCTTACTCATCTTGTAACTGGAAGTTTGTACC
Organism: Myotis yumanensis; assembly: GCF_028538775.1. NCBI lineage: Eukaryota > Metazoa > Chordata > Mammalia > Chiroptera > Vespertilionidae > Myotis > Myotis yumanensis. Next base: position 179,101 of record NW_027223770.1, read on the forward strand.
TCTTGACCAGCATTGCCCCCATTTCCTCCAGGCCCAATCTCTGGCAACCACCATTCTGCTCCATGTTTCATGAATTCAGCTCTTTATAAATTCTACATGTAAGTGAGATCATTGTTGTTTGTTTTCTCATTTCCAATGCTATATATATTCATTGTACAAAAGATAAGATACTTTAGCATTCATAAAATGCTAATAATCATTACACCTAGACTCATGATATAGCCTTTCAAGTCTTTTTCTCTGCACCAGTGAGTGAGTAAATATTTTTTGAAATGAACAAATGAATGTCTTACTTTTGATTGAATTATTGTCAAAGCTAAGAACTACCTCAGATTGCTTTTGAAAGGATGCAGAGCATTATGAAGAATTGAAAGCATCATAAAGGTTAATCTCATTTCTGCACCCCCAAAGTTCACCCCCCACCCCCATAACCCACCTGTGTCATTTAGTGTCCAGCAGAGAGAAGTGCCTGCTGTGGGGCTGCTGCCTGAGTCAAAGGGTCAAGCTGTTATCCTTTTTAAGGGACTCACGTGTCTGAAATGTCTCAAATGTAACAGAAAAGGTTGCTCTTTGGTGTTGATGTGAAAAATTTGAGCAGAAAATTCTAAAGCCAAATTTCACAGTAAGAAAGAAGAAAGCCTTAGACAAGGTCATTGTTTTGGCATTGCATTTTATTACCTGTTTGACTTTAGGCAGACAGGTAGCTTCCCTGAACCAAGCTCCTCTTCTGTAAGTTGGGGATAATGACCCCTACTCTACTGTCTCCTACCAGAGTCACTATGAGGACCAAGTGTCAAGTGTATGGTTATTTGCATTGCATGCAAATGTGTATGCTATTTTTTTAAAAAAATGTTTAGAAGTAGAAAGAGCAAAAGCATTGCCACTCTTTATAAAATTCTGGGATCTAATTCTTGGGTTTAACATTGGTAGGAATTAATTGTGATGCAACTACTCTCTCAGAACCCTACTCCAAGTTTTCTTCAAAAACAAAAGAATCCCTTGATGGCTAGAAGCTCATTGATCTTCAGTAGAAAAGACAGAAAGTAATCCCATTTCACAGAATAATAGCAGGCTTGCCCATTTTCACAGGGGTCTCAGAGCTCCAGAGGTCTGTGTGTGTTACTTTAAGCACAGCAGAGACATGCAAGGAGGAAGCAAGGGGAGAAGCCAGATAAGCGGTGTCCCTGTGGGGGCACCCCAGAGTGTGCTGCAGGGTTGCCTACAGGTGCACACCTGGCTCCTGGCAGCTCTGGGGGGAGGAATGGGCCTTGCATGGGAGGCAGGTGACTCGGCTTCTATCCTACCTCAGAGACAAGCTGTGCAATCTGGGTTTCATCATGTCCTCTCCTCCCCCTGAGCCTTCGTTTCTCTATCTATAAAGGGAGGGAGTTAGCCTAGATGAGTTCCTTCCAGTCTTAAACATCTAGGATTCTGGGTTATTTCCCATTCATGCCTTCCCAAATAGAAGTTTGGTAGAGAATTACCACATCCAGATGAATCAGGTGGTATGTCTTATAGAGAAGTCTATGCCAAGATGTTCCGGGACATCCTGCACACCGACAGCATCTGGAGACAGCGCTGTCACCAGGACTTTGGCATTCCTGGAAACTTGCAGAAACCGGAGAAGATCGGTGGTATGTCTTATAGAGAAGTCTACGCCAAGATGTTCCCATACAGAAACCTTTTGGGTTTGTGACAGCTAGATTATGGCTACAGAAGACTGCTGAATGTAGTGGCGGATGATGGCTTATGCATTACCGGTTGGATGTACGGGCCTCGCCTTAACACACATGTGGACGGCCCAATGCAATTCGAGCCTTCGTTTCGAATTCACCTGACGCAAAGGAAATCAGCCATGGTGGAGTACATGGACCACTTCTACAGCTTTTCCCACAGCTGCCACATGCAGATTCAGAAGGACAGGTTCAGCATCCGATGGATCCAGAGAGACCTCCGACGGGATTCACCAATGCGGCTTAGGGGAGGACGGGAACTGGGGAGTCTTCATCCTGTTCGGTGAGAACCACTTCCGGTTCATCTGGCTGGAGATGAAATACTTCATCCTGTTAGGCAGAGTACAGAACACCTTCCAGCATGTGGAGGCACCATACCAGCAGGCCTTCCTGGAGATGCTCTGAAACATTCAGCCCGGACACCCCAGGAGGAGCAGCTTGCATGCACTTTGAATACTGGACCTTCTGACCTCGTGACCGACCTTTGTTCGATTTTTTTTTTAAACCTCACCTGAGGAAATATTCCCCTTGATGTTTAGAGAGAGTGGGGGAGAGGGGGGGAAAGAGACATAATCCATGTGAGAGAAACACATCAGTAGTTTGCCCCCTGCCCAAGCCCAAACCAGGGCCAGGCTGGGTAGAGGCCAGAAATTGAGGTAGAAGTAAACCTTAGACCAGGGGTCTCAACTGTCCTAATGCTGCGACCCTTTAATACAGCTTCTCATGTTGTGCGAAGCCCCAATTTCCTTGTTACAAATTGAACATGAACATGATTTGGGATAGATAGATAGATAGATAGATAGACAGATAGGTAGATAGGTAGATAGAAATATCAAGATACTGGGATAGCCCTGAACTGCCTGGTGATGGCCATGCTGCCGAGGCCCCAGCACAGAGTGGTGGTACAGATGTCTATGGACCTGTCCCTGTTCATCAGTCCATGTTGTTCTCTATATTCCACAAATGAGTGAGATCACATGGTATTCATTTTTCTCCGACTGGCTGATTTCACTTTGCATAATGCTCTCCAGTTCCACCCTTGCTGTTGTAAAATGGCAAGAATTCCTTCTTCTTCTTCTTTTTATTTTTCACCGCAAGGTAGTATTCCATTGAGTACAAGATAAGAAGGCTCTGCTTCTGCTCATAGATAAGCATAACCAGTGAGGCTTAGGAGGAATTCTTCTAGAAGACATACAGGAAGTACTGCCCAATTCCCAGAAAGCTGTCAAGGCTTTAGGGGACCAGATATTCTTTGTAAATCGTCCAGAAAAGAAGAAAATTTTTTTCTTCAATGATAAAAGCTGTCAATTTTCTGTGGACGAAGGGTTTCAGAAACTGTGGAGGAGTGTCACTGTGGATTCAATGGGTGAGGAGAAAACTGGAGAAGGCAGCGGAGATATTCAGAAGAATATCTGAAGCAACAGGGTATTTCTTCCATGCAGGAATCCAGACCAAAGAAAGTGGCCCCTATCCAGAGAAGGAAAAAGCCTGCCCACTACACAAAAAGCGACGATTTAAGACTCATAGCGAACACATGGCTGGAGTGCTGAAGGATGACTCTGACATTGCTCCTAGTAAATAGTGAACAGTTTTGTAGTGTGAAGAGGTCACCACACACCAACAGAGGAGGCAAACCAGCTTGAGGAACTGGATTCAGGTCAGCTTCCTCCCCCCACATTCTTGGATTTGGGGGCCTGGAATGACACCTTCCACGTCATGCCAGATGAAAAAAAAAAAAAAAAAACACTCCTTAAAAAAATAAAAATAAAAAAAACCTCCATGAAAAACTCTTGATCAGGCCTTTCAACTTTCTCAGGCTTCAGCAAGCCCAGATGGCCAGGCCCGGACTTGGTCTGTGGGTGGGGGCCTGACCATCCATCCATCCAGAGAGTGAGCAGGGTGGGGGTGAGGGGTGGGGAGGGCCCACAAGATTGCCTGAGCCAGATATAGTCTTTGGCTGTGGATTACAGAGATTGGGTTGACTGGGGCCTTGGCCTGCGCCAAAGATCCCGTCCAGCCCTCTGCTGATCGAGAAGCGTCAATGCAAGCCCCCCTCCTGCAACCTCCTGTGGGGAAAGCACAGACAGGTGACTAGACTTCCCCATTTCTGGCTAGACCCGAGGTGGGAAGGACATGCAAGGGGCGTTGTCATTGAGAAGGCAGGGGCTGAAGGGTGTTCATGGATGGCGAAGGACCGTTCAAAGCAAGGAGTGTCCGTGCGTGACTGCGGATATACACGCACAGACGCACATACTTGCGCGCACACACAAACTCCCACACCCACACCCACACACCTATCCCTCCCGCCTCTAACCCTCCCGCCCCCTGCGTCCCTCTGCCCACCCCCCCACACACACACACAGGAGCACAAGATATCTGCCGAGTGAGGCACGCCTAGGAGATTTTCCGTGGCTTTGTTTCCAATGGCCAGTCCTGGGCCCACCAGAGCCTGTCTAAGTATGTATTGTCCCCACTTCCACCGAGAAAAAACGGCGATGCTGTCCCACAAGGCGTGGAAACGGAACCCTGCAGGCCTCCTTGGGCACCTGCCCTGTCTCCCAAGTCCTCTCCCAAGCCCCGTGAATCTCTTGGGCGGGCCAGTGGCGCCCTCTCCTGGTTCTGGAGCGCCAATGCAAGCCTCCTCCCCTCAACTTGAGGCCCAACCAGTGACTTTGGTCCTGGGGGCGGCTGATTGGTCAAGCAGGCAGCTGATTTGGCTCCTCCCACCAGCTCTGGGGCTATAAAAGAACACAGGGCCTTCTTTGCAGAGCTTCTCAGCCCTAGGCTTGTCGTGGTCATGATAGTCATCCTCATTCTCCAAGGGAGCTTTCAGGAGAGAGGTCTCGCCAAGATCCGGTCCCGGGACACAGAAGCCGCTAGAGCACCTGCCTAGAGCCTGGCTGGGCTGCTGATCCACTGAACACTGTCTCGGTGTCATTTCTTCTTCACCGACTATTCCACACCCTTGGTAACTCCTGGGCCTGGACCTCAACATCTGGGACAGCCCTGGCACCACGCAGGAAGTGAAGGACCGGCGTGCCTCCGCACGGGCTCGATCCGAGGCTGATTCGGGGCCCGCCATGGCCGACAAAATCCACATGTCACTGGACGATATAATTAGGCTGGACCGGAGCCAGCGCGACGGCCAAGGCGGGGACCGCGGCTGTGGCGGGGGCGGGGGCGGGGGCAGGGACCGAGGCTGAGACCGAGGCCGGGCCGGCTCCCAGGGAGGCCATGGCCACGGCCACGGCCATGGCGGGGGCAGGTACCACTGCCGGGACCCAGGCAGGGCCAGCTCCCAGGGAGGCCTCGGTGGCGGAGCGCAGGCCGCTGCCCCTGAGAGCTGGGGCGGCGGATCGTTCCAGAACAGGGCGGCCCTCGGCCTAGGCAGGAACCGCCCGGCGCCCTACAGAAGGCCGAGACAGCTTCCCCACGAGTGGCAACACGACCGCTTCCGCAGGGCCTTCGGCACGGATACCGGCCTGACCATCTGGGGGAAGCTGCTGTTGTCCAACCTGGACTTCGGAGTGTCCGATGCGGACATCCAGCAGCTGTTTGCAGAGTTCGGGCCTCTGAAGCAGGCCGTTGCCCATTACGACCTTTCTGGCCGCAGCCTGGGAACAGCCCACGTGCACTTTGAGCGCAAGGCAGATGCCCTGGAAGCCAGGAAACAGTACAACTGCATCCCTTTGAATGGCAGTCCCCTCCACATCCAGATCCTCACCTCGCAGATGGACACGCAGCCCAGGCCGGTACCGAGTGTCAACAGAGCCTGGGTGACTACGAACCGAGGATCTGGAGGCTTCGGCGGCGGCGGCGGCACTCAGGACCGCGCCCACGGAGGCAAGCGGTGTCCAGGCAGGCACACGGGCTGCGATTCAGAGCGAAACATATCGGCGGAGGAGTTGGACGACCAGCTGGACGCTTACAACTCGATGATGGTCCCAAGCAATCGGACGCCAAACAGGACGCTTACAGCGCAATGAGGGGCACCCAGCAGTTGGACGCCCAAAAGGGCGCTTACAACTCGATGAGGGACACCAAAAGGATGGACGCCCACCTGGGCGCTTACCATGCCATGAGGGACACCAAAAAGTTGGACTCCCAGAAGGAGGCTTACAGCTCCATGAGGGACACCGAGGAGTTGGACTCCCAGCTGGATGCTGACAGCGCGATGAAGGACACCGAGGACTTGGACAGCCAGAAGGACGCCGAGGAGATGGACGCCCTGCTGGACGATGACGATGTGATGATGGACACCAGCTAAAGCACCAGCAAGTCACTGTGCTCGAGGATGGCCAGGGACCTGGGACCAATGATGGAGTTGTTTCTTCTGTTTGGAAATAGGATTTAAAACTCCTAGAAAGAATTTTCGTTAACTTTTATTTTATTCAATAACTCTGAAAAAGACCTGTTTTGTACCGAGTCATTTTCGGGATTCATTTTACCAGTTGCTGTTTTCACCTTGGCCATAATCACCCGAAAAGGTGTGGGAAAAACAAACATACAAACAAACAAACAAACAAACAAAATAACTCGTTCCCTCCGATAAAACAACAACAAAATACCCTCCTCAGAAAAATAGGTTGATCCCGCCTTTACAATTTCTGAGGCTTTGGCAAGCCCAGGTGGCCAGGCCTGAACTTGGTCTCTGAGTGGGGGCCGGACCATCCATCCACAGATTGAGCGGGGTCGGGGGAGGGTTGGGGGTGGGGCGTTGGGGGGTGGGCGTGGGCGGGGTGTCGATCAGATGGACAGGCCAGGACATAATATTTGGCTGTGGATTACAGAATTTGGGTGGACTGGGGCAGGGGCCGACGAGCCCGCCCCACCCTCTGCTGGTCCAGAAGTGTCAATGCAAGCCCCCCTCTTGCAACCTCCTGTGGGGAAAGCACAGACAGGTGACTGGACTTCCCCATTTCTGGCTAGACCCGAGGTGGGAAGGACATGCAGGTGGCGTTATCATTGAGAAGGCAGGGCCTGAAGGGTGTTCATGGATGGCGGCGGACCGTCCAAAGCAAGGAGTGTCCGTGTGTGACTGCGGATGTACATGCACAGACGCACACGCTCGCACGCGCACACACAAACTCCCACACCCACACCCACACACCTATTCCTTCCTCCTCCAAACCCCTCCCGCCCCCCGCGTCCCCCTGCCACACACACACACACACACACACACACACACACGGGAGCACAAGGTCCCGCTAACAAGATATCTGCCGAGTGAGGCAGGCCTAGGAGATTTTCCGTGGCTTTGTTTCCTTTTGGCCCAGCCTGGGCCCACCAGAGCCTGTCTATGTATGTATTGTCCCTTCTTCCACGGAGAAACAACACCTATGCCATCCTGCAAGACGGGGAGACCGAGCCCTGCAGGCCTCCTTGGGCACCTGCCCTGTCTCCCAAGTCCTCTCCCAAGCCCCGTGAATCGCTTGGGCGGGCCAGTGGCGCCCTCTCCTGGTTCTGGAGCGCCAATGCAAGCCTCCTCCCCTCAACTTGAGGCCCAACCAGTGACTTTGGTCCTGGGGGTGGCTGATTGGTCAAGCAGGCAGCTGATTTGGCTCCTCCCACCAGCTCTGGGGCTATAAAAGAACACAGGGCCTTCTTTGCAGAGCTTCTCAGCCCTAGGCTTGTCGTGGTGGTGGTCGTCGTCCTCGTTCTTCAAGGGTGCTTTCAGGAGAGAGGTCTTGCCAAGACCCGGTCCCGGGACATAGAAGCCACTAGAGCACCTGCCTAGAGCCTGGCTGGGCTGCTGATCCACTGAACGCTGTCTCGGTGTCATTTCTTCTTCACCGACTCGTCCACACCCTTGGTAACCCCTGGGCCTGGACCCCAACATCTGGGACAGCCCCAGCGCCGCACGGGAATTGAAGGACCAGCCTGCCTCCGTACGGGCTCGATCCGAGGCTGATTCAGGGCCCGCCTGGCTGACAAAATCCACATGTCACTGGACGACATCATTAGGCTGGACCGGAGCGAGCGAGACGGCCAAGGTGGCGGCCGAGGCCGCGGCGGGGGCAGAGGTGGGGGCAGGGACCAAGGCTGGGACCTAGGCCGCTCCCTGCCCCAGTCAACCAGACTTCTGCCAGGGGTGGCCCTGGCTTTCCTTGGTCCCACGTTCTTGCTGCTCTTGCTGCTCCCGGATCACCTGCTTGTCAATCTCCTGGACAACACGGGAGAGCTCTTTGAACTTGCGGAAGATCTCGCCATCTGGCAGGTGGGTGCGGCACATGAGGTGGATCTCTACCTTAGAGTTCATGCACTGTCCCGTGATGTGGGTGACCGTGGCATACTTCCAGCTCTTTGGGCTCCAGTCACTTGGCAGCCGCCATTTTTTTAAAATATATTTCATTGATTTTTTAACAGAGTGGAATGGAGAGGGATAGAGATTTAGAAACCTCAAAGATAGAGAAACCTCAATCAGCTGCCTCCCGCACACCTCCTACTGGGGATGTGCCCACAACCAAGGTATATGCCCTTGACCGGAATCGAACCTGGGACCCTTTAGTCCGCAGGCCGATGCTCTGTCCACTGAGCCAAACCAGTTAGGGCGGTAGCCGCCATTTTGAAACGGCAAATGTCAATCCCTCTCTTTTATCCTCTCCCCGCCACCCCAAATCCGGCATGTTTACTTCCCCGTTTGGATAGCACAAAATGCAAGTCCAAAACATTGTACAAGTATACTTTTTACTACACAAAGTGGATTAATACCTTTGCGTTGTTTTTGGGATGCGTGTGTGTGTGCGCGCGCATGCCCGGTGGCGCCTGCGCGTCTGTGTGTGTAAATCCGCAGTCACACATAGACACTTCTTGATCTGAATGGTCCTTCAGCATCCATGACCATCCTTCAGTCCCTGCCTTGTCGCAGACAGCGTCCCCTGCTTGTCCTTCCCCCCTCTTGTCCAGCCAGATCTGGGGAAGTCCAGTCACCTGGCTCTGCCCTCCCCAGAGGAGGCTGCAGGAGGGGGGCTTGCATTGGCGCCTCTCGACCAGCAGAGGGCAGCGCGGGCTCTCCGGCCCCGCCTGGGCTGGGCCATCTGGTGGACTTCCAACCACCTGCCTCCCCGACTCCCTCCTAGCTTTACCCCCACTCCCTCTCAGGATGGATGTTCAGGCCCTGGCTCAGAGACCAAGTCCGCGATTGACCACATGGGCTTGCAGAAGCCTCCGCCCCTTGAAAGGCTGGATCAATGTCCTTTCTGAGGATCTTTTCCTGTGGGGTTTTTCTGTTTGTTTGTTTTTATTGGTTTATTATTATTATTATTATTATTATTATTATTTTGGTTTTTTGGGGGGATTTCTTCTTCTTAGGAGGGTTTTTTGTTTTGGTACACTTTTTTGTTTTTGTGGGTTTTTTTGTTTGCTTGTTTTTTCTTCTACTTTTATATATGGGATGATGTGAAAGGAGCCAGAATGTTGCATTGTTCACCCAATTTGTTGGCAAACATCTCTATTTTTGCCCTGTCACAGGTTTGTCTCGGCGAGCATCAGGGCCTTCATTTCCCTTTGGTACAGCATCATGATCTTCGTCATCTTCACCCTCACCCGTTTTTCTGTCTTCAGAAGGAGGTGGTGATTCCTTTGCTTGCTTTTGTACCATGTGTTCAAGATATTCTGGCAAACTTTTGAACTGTTGTTTGTTTGGCTGGAAGAAGTGAGGGCTTCTCCGTGCTAACAGGCTCAGGGCTCTGATGTTTTCATGGCCATGATGACGATGGCTATGATGACAATGAGTATGCCGACACAATGGCTAGGATATTACAAATGCGATGACTTTACAATGTATATGATATTACAAAGGTCACGACGTTTCAATGGCTATGACATTAATGTGGCTATGAGGTTTCAATGGCTATGACGTCACAATGCCTATGACATAACAATGGCTATGACGTCACAATGGCTCTTACAGGACAGTGGAAATGACTATACTATCTCTATGACATTGTGGTGCCTATCACGTTACGATGGCTGTGACATTATAGTGGCTATGCCATCACAATGTCTACGACATCATGATGGTTATGAAGTCAACGGCAATGACATAACAATGTCTATGAAACTACAGTGACTTTGACCTTACTATATATGATGTTATAGTCGCTGTGATGTCACAATGGCTATGCCATCACAATGGCTATGACATCACAATGGCTATGACATCACAGTTTCTATGACATCATAGTGGCTATGACGTTCCAATGGCTATGACATCAAAATGGCTATGACGTTAAATTTGCAATGACTTAAATATGTCTGTGTCATTACGGTGCCTGTGACGTTACAATGGCTGTGACATGATCGTGGCTATGACGGTGCAATTCCTGTGGCATTGTAGTAGCTATGACTTTTCAATGGCTATGAAATTAAAGTGGATACGACGTCACAATGGCTACATCATCACTAAGGCTATGACTTGATAATGGCCATGACATCACAACTGCTACGAAGTCACACTTGATATGACATCACATTTATGTGATGTCACCACAGCGATCATGTTAAAATGGCTATGTCACAATTGCTACAATGTCACAATTCCTATGGCGTTGCAATGGCTGTGATATTATCATGACTATGATGTTATAAAAGCTATGACATTATAGTGGATAGGACGTCCCAGTGGCTACGAATTTACAATGGCTCTGATGTTATGATGGCTACGACGTGATGACGGCAATATTGAAAATGGCTACGCCGACACAATGGCTATCATATTACAAATATTATTACTTTCCAATGTCTATGACCTTGCAAATGCTACGCCGTCTCAGTGGCTGTGACGTTATAGTGGCTATGAGGTTACAATGGCTATGATATCACAATGGGTACGAAGGCACAATGGTTATGGCACTAGAGTGGCTAGGCCATTACTATGGATCCCATGTTTCATTGGCTGTGATATTACAGTAGCTATGATATTGCAAGAGCCATGACTTTACAGTAGATATGATGTGCTAGTGGATATGACATCACAAATGGTATGAAGTCACAATTGAGAAGCCTTCACAATGACTATGATATCACAAGGGCTACGATGTTCCAATTGCTATGATGTCATAATTGCTATGACGTCACAATTGATACGACGTCACAATGGCTATGACAATACAGTGGGAATGAATTTACTATGTCAATTGCATTGTCGTGCCTAAGATATTAGATTGGCTGTGACAATATAGTGGCCAGGACGTCACAGTTGCTGTAAGGTCATGATGGCAATGACCTCGCAATTGCAATGAAGTCACAAATGACATGACTTCACAATGACAATGATATCACAAGGGCTATAATGTTACAGTGGCTATGATGTCACAATGGCTATGAGGACACAATGGCTATAACGGTACAATGTCTGTGATATTATTGTGACTATGACTTTACAAAGGCTATGACCTTATTGTGGTTATGATGTCATCGTAGCTATGACGTTACCACGGCTCTGATGTTTTCATGGCCATGATGACGATGGCTATGATGACAATGAGTATGCCGACACAATGGCTAGGATATTACAAATGCGATGACTTTACAATATATATGATATTACAAAGGTCACGACGTTTCAATGGATATGACATTAATGTGGCTATGAGGTTTCAATGGCTATGACGTCACAATGCCTATGACATAACAATGGCTATGACGTCACAATGGCTCTTACAGGACAGTGGAAATGACTATACTATCTCTATGACATTGTGGTGCCTATCACGTTACGATGGCTGTGACATTATAGTGGCTATGCCATCACAATGTCTACGACATCATGATGGGTATGAAGTCAACGGCAATGACATAACAATGTCTATGAAACTACAGTGGCTTTGACCTTACAATATATATGATGTTATAGTCGCTCTGTCACAATGGCTATGACATCACAATGGCTATGACATCACAGTTACTATGACATCACAGTTTCAATGACATCATAGTGGCTATGACTTTCCAATGGCTATGACATCAAAATGGCTATGACCTGAAATTTGCATTGACTTAAATATGTCTGTGTCATTACGGTGCCTGTGACGTTACAATGGCTGTGACATTATCGTGGCTATGACGATGCAATTCCTGTGGCATTGTAGGTAGCTATGACTTTTCAATGGCTATGACATTGATGTGGCCATGAGCTTTCAATGGCTATGACGTCACAATGCCTACGACCTAACAATGGCTATGACGTCACAGTGGCTATTACAGGACAGTGGAAATGACGATACTCTATGACATTGTGGTGCCTATCACGTTACGATGGCTGTGACATTATAGTGGCTATGCCATCACAATGTCTATGACATCATGATGGTTATGAAGTCAATGGCAATGACATAACAATGTCTATGAGACTACAGTGGCTTTGACCTTACAACATATATGATGTTACAGTCGCTGTGATGTCACAATGGGTATGCCATCACAATGGCTATGACATCACAATGGCTATGACATCACAGTTTCTATGACATCATAGTGGCTATGACGTTCCAATGGCTATGACATCAAAATGGCTATGACGTGAAATTTGCATTGAATTAAATATGTCTGTGTCATTACGGTGCCTGTGACGTACTATGGCTGTGCCATTATCGTGGCTATGACGATGCAATTCTTGTGGCATTGTAGGTAGCTATGACTTTTCAATGGCTACGAAATTAAAGTGGGTATGACGTCACAATGGCTACGTCATCACGATGGCTATGACTTGATAATGGCCATGACATCACAATTGCTTCCAAGGCACACTCGATATGACTTCACATTTATGTGATGTCACAACAGCTATGATGTTAAAATTGCTATGTCACAATTGCTACAACGTGACAGTTCCTATGGCATTGCAATGGCTGTGATATTATCATGAATGTGACGTTATAAAAGCTATGACATTATAGTGGGTAGGACGTCCCAGGGGCTATGAAGTTCCACTGGCTCTGATGTTATGATGGCTATGACGTGACGATGGCTATATTGAAAATGGCTACGCCGACACAAGGGCTATGATATTACAAATATTATTACTTTCCAATGTCTATGACCTTACAAATGCTACGCCATCTCAATGGCTGTGACGTTATTGTGGCTATGAGGTTACAATGGCTATGATATCACAATGAGCATGAAGGCACAATGGTTATGGCACTAGAGTGGCTAGGCCATTACTATGGATCCGATGTTTCATTGGCTATGACGTTACAGTAGCTATGATATTGCAAGAGCCATGACTTTACAGTAGATATGATGTGCTAGTGGCTGTGACATCACAAATGGTATGAAGTCACAATTGACAAGCCTTCACAATGACTACGATATCAAAAGGGCTACGATGTTCCAATTGCTATGACGTCACAATTGCTACGACGTCACAATGGCTGTGACCATACAGTGGGAATGACTACTATGTCTATTGCATTGTACTGCCTAAGATATTACATTGGCTGTGACATTATAGTGGCCAGGACGTCACAGTTGCTGTAACGTCATGATGGCAATGACATCGCAATTGCTATGAAGTCACACATGACATGACTTCACACTGACTGTGATGTCACAAGGGCTAAGATGTTACAGTGGCTATGTTGGCACAATGGCTATGAGGACACAATGCCTATAACGGTACAAGGTCTGTGATATTATTGTGACTATGACTTTACAAAGGCTATGACATTATTGTGGTTATGATGTCATAGTAGCTATGACGTTACCAAGGCTCTGATATTTTCATGGCCATGATGACGCTGGCTATGATGACAATGAGAATGCCGACACAATGGCTAGGATATTACAAATGCGATGACTTTATAATGCATATGGTATGACAAAGGTAACGACGTTTCAACGGCTATGACATTAATGTGGCTATGAGGTTTCCATGGCTATGACGTCACAATGCCTATGACATAACAATGGCTATGACGTCACAATGGCTATTGCAGGGCAGTGGAAATGACGATACTATCTCTATGACATTGTGGTGCCTATCACGTTACGATGGCTGTGACATTATAGTGGCTATGCCATCACAATGTCTATGACATCATGATGGTTATGAAGTCAACGGCAAAGACATAACAATGTCTATGAAACTACAGTGGCTTTGACCTTACAATATATATGATGTTATAGTCGCTCTGATGTCACAATGGCTATGACATCACAATGGCTATGACATCACAATGGCTATGACATCACAGTTTCTATGACATCATAGTAGCTATGACTTTCCAAAGGCTATGACATCAAAATGGCTATGACGTTAAATTTGCAATGACTTAAATATTTCTGTGTCATTACATTGCCTGTGACGTTACTATGGCTGGGCCATTATAGTGGCCAGGACTTCACAGTTGCTGTAACATCATGAGGGCAATGACATCGCAATTGCTATGAAGTCACACATGACATGATTTCACACTGACTATGATGTCACAAGGGCTACGATATTACAGTGGCTCTGATGTCACAATGGCTATGAGGACACAATGGCTATAACGGGACAATGTCTGTGATATTACTGTGACTATGACTTTACAAAGGCTATGACATTATTGTGGTTATGATGTCATAGTAGCTATGACGTTACCACGGCTCTGATGTTTTCATGGCCATGATGACGATGGCTATGATCACAATGAGTATGCCGACAGAATGGCTATGATATTACAAATGCGCTGACTTTACAATGCATATGGTATGACAAAGGTTACGACGTTTCAATGGCTATGACATTTATGTGGCTATGAGGTTTCCATGGCTATGACGTCACAATGCCTATGACATAACAATGGCTATGACGTCACAATGGCTATTGCAGGGCTGTGGAAATGACGATACTCTCTCTATGACATTGTGGTGCCTATCACTTTACTATGGCTGTGACATTATAGTGGCTATGCCATCACAATGTCTATGACATCATGATGGTTATGAAGTCAACGGCAATAACATAACAATGTCTATGACACTACAGTGGCTTTGACCTTACAATATATATGATGTTACAGTCGCTGTGATGTCACAATGGGTATGCCATCACAATGGCTATGACATCACAATGGCTATGACATCACAGTTTCTATGACATCATAGTGGCTATGACGTTCCAATGGCTATGACTTCAAAATGGCTCTGACGTGAAATTTGCATTGACTTAAATATGTCTGTGTCATTACGGTGCCTGTGACGTTACTGTGGCTGTGCCATTATCGTGGCTATGACGATGCAATTCTTGTGGCATTGTAGGTAGCTATGACTTTTCAATGGCTACGAAATTAAAGTAGGAATGACGTCACAATGGCTACGTCAACACGATGGCTATGACTTGATAATGGCCATGACATCACAATTGCTTCCAAGTCACACTCGATATGACTTCACATTTATGTGATGTCACAGCTATGATGTTAAAATTGCTTTGTCACAATTGCTACAACGTCACAATTCCTATGGCATTGCAATGGCTGTGATATTATCATGAATGTGACGTTATAAAAGCTATGACATTATAGTGGGTAGGACGTCCCAGGGGTTATGAAGTTCCAATGGCTCTGATGTTATGATGGCTATGACGTGACGATGGCTATATTGAAAATGTCTACGCCCACACGAGGGCTATGATATTACAAATATTATTACTTTCCAATGTCTATGACCTTACAAAAGCTATGCCATCTCAATGGCTGTGACGTTATTGTGGCTATGAGGTTACAATGGCTATGATATCACAATGGGTATGAAGGCACAATGGTTATGGCACTAGAGTGGCTAGGCCATTACTATGGATCCGATGTTTCATTGGCTATGACGTTACAGTACCTATGATATTGGAAGAGCCATGACTTTACAGTACATATGATGTGCTAGTGGCTGTGACATCACAAATGGTATGAAATCACAATTGACAAGCCTTCACAATGACTACGATATCACAAGGGCTACTATGTTCCAATTGCTATCACGTCACGATTGCTATGACGTCACAATGGCTATGACCATACAGTGGGAATGACCTTACTATGTCTATTGCATTGTAGTGCCTAAGATATTACATTGGCTGTGACATTATAGTGGCCAGGACGTCACAGTTGCTGTAACGTCATGATGGCAATGACATCGCAATTGCTATGAAGTCACAGAGACATGACTTCACACTGACGGTGATGTCACAAGGGCTAAGATGTTACAGTGGCTACGATGTCACAATGGCTATGAGGACACAATGCCTATAACGGTACAATGTCTGTGATATTATTGTGACTATGACTTTACAAAGGCTATGACATTATTCTGGTTATGATGTCATAGTAGCTATGACGTTACCACGGCTCTGATGTTTTCATGGCCATGATGACGATGGCTATGATCACAATGAGTATGCCGACACAATGGCTAGGATATTACAAATGCGATGACTTTACAATGCATATGGTATGACAAAGGTTACGACGTTTCAATGGCTATGACATTAATGTGGCTATGAGGTTTCCATGGCTATGACGTCACAATGCCTATGACATAACAATGTCTATGACGTCACAATGGCTATTGCAGGGCAGTGGAAATGACGATACTCTCTCTATGACATTGTGCTGCCTATCATGTTACGATGGCTGTGACATTATAGTGGCTATGCCATCACAATGTCTATGACATCATGATGGTTATGAAGTCAACGGCAATAACATAACAATGTCTATGAGACTACAGTGGCTATGCCATCACAATGTCTATGACATCTTGATGGTTATGAAGTCAACGGCAATAACATAACAATGTCTATGACACTACAGTGGCTTTGACCTTACAATATATATGATGTTGCAGTCGCTGTGATGTCACAATGGGTATGCCATCACAATGGCTATGACATCACAATGGCTATGACATCACAGTTTCTATGACATCATAGTGGCTATGACGTTCCAATGGCTATGACTTCAAAATGGCTCTGACGTGAAATTTGCATTGACTTAAATATGTCTGTGTCATTACGGTGCCTGTGACGTTACTGTGGCTGTGCCATTATCGTGGCTATGACGATGCAATTCTTGTGGCATTGTAGGTAGCTATGACTTTTCAATGGCTACGAAATTAAAGTGGGTATGACGTCACAATGGCTACGTCATCACGATGGCTATGACTTGATAATGGCCATGATATTACAATTGCTTCCAAGTCACACTCGATATGACCTCACATATATGTGATGTCACAACAGCTATGATGTTAAAATTGCTATGTCACAATTGCTACAACGAGACAATTCCTATGGCATTGCAATGGCTGTGATATTATCATGAATGTGACGTTATAAAAGCTATGACATTATAGTGGGTAGGACGTCCCAGGGGCTATGAAGTTCCAATGGCTCTGATGTTATGATGGCTATGACGTGACGATGGCTATATTGAAAATGGCTACGCCGACACAAGGGCTATGATATTACAAATATTATTACTTTCCAATGTCTATGACCGTACAAATGCTACGCCATCTCAATGGCTGTGACGTTATTGTGGCTATGAGGTTACACTGGCTATGATATCACAATGGGTATGAAGGCACAATGGTTATGGCACTAGAGTGGCTAGGCCATTACTATGGATCCGATGTTTCATTGGCTATGACGTTACAGTACCTATGATATTGAAAGAGCCATGACTTTACAGTAGATAAGATGTGCTAGTGGCTGTGACATCACAAATGTTATGAAGTCACAATTGACAAGCCTTCACAATGACTACGATATCACAAGGGCTACGATGTTCCAATTGCTATCACGTCACAATTGCTACGACGTCACAATGGCTATGACCATACAGTGGGAATTACTTTACTATGTCTATTGCATTGTAGTGCCTAAGATATTACACTGTCTGTGACATTATAGTGGCCAGGACGTCACAGTTGCTGTAACGTCATGATGGCAATGACATCGCAATTGCTATGAAGTCACACATGACATGACTTCACACTGACTGTGATGTCACAAGGGCTAAGATGTTACAGTGGCTATGATGTCACAATGGCTATGAGGACACAATGCCTATAACGGTACAATGTCTGGGATATTACTGTGACTATGACTTTACAAAGACTATGACATTATTATGGTTACGATGTCATAGTAGCTTGACGTTACCACGGCTCTGATATTTTCATGGCCATGATGATGCTGGCTATGATGACAGTGAGAATGCCGACACAATGGCTAGGATAATACAAATGCGATGACTTTACAATGCATATGGTATGACAAAGGTTACGAAGTTTCAATGGCTATGACATTAATGTGGCTATGAGGTTTCCATGGCTATGACGTCACAATGCCTATGACATCATGATGGTTATGAAGTCAATGGCAATGACATAACAATGTCTATGAGAATACAGTGGCTTTGACCTTACAACATATATGATGTTACAGTCGCTGTGATGTCACAATGGCTATGCCATCACAATGGCTATGCCATCACAATGGCTATGACATCACAATGGCTATGACATCACAGTTTCTATGACATCATAGTGGCTATGACGTTCCAATGGCTATGACATCAAAATGGCTATGACGTTAAATTTGCTATGACTTAAATATGTCTGTGTCATTACGTTGCCTGTGATGTTACAATGGCTGTGACATTATAGTGGCTAGGACTTCACAGTTGCTGTAACATCATGAGGGCAATGACATCGCAATTGCTATGAAGTCACACATGGCATGATTTCACACTGACTATGATGTCACAAGGGCTACGATATTACAGTGGCTATGATGTCACAATGGCTATGAGGACACAATGGCTATAACGGTACAATGTCTGTGATATTATTGTGACTATGACTTTACAAAGGCTATGACATTATTATGGTTATGATGTCATAGTAGCTATGACGTTACCACGGCTCTGATGTTTTCATGGCCATGATGACGCTGGCTATGATCACAATGAGTATGCCGACACAATGGCTAGGATATTACAAATGCGATGACTTTACAATGCATATGGTATGACAAAGGTTACGAGGTTTCAACGGCTATGACATTAATGTGGCTATGAGGTTTCCATGGCTATGACGTCACAATGCCTATGACATAACAATGGCTATGACGTCACAATGGCTATTGCAGGGCAGTGGAGATGACGATACTCTCTCTATGACATTGTGGTGCCTATCACGTTACGATGGCTGTGACATTATAGTGGCTATGCCATCACAATGTCTATGACATCATGATGGTTATGAAGTCAACGGCAATAACATAACAATGTCTATGACACTACAGTGGCTTTGACCTTACAATATATATGATGTTACAGTCGCTGTGATGTCACAATGGGTATGCCATCACAATGGCTATGACATCACAATGGCTATGACACCACAGTTTCTATGACACAATAGTGGCTATGACGTTCCAATGGCTATGACATCAAAATGGCTATAACGTGAAATTTCCATTGACTTAAATATGTCTGTGTCATTACGGTGCCTGTGACGTTACTGTGGCTGTGCCATTATCGTGGCTATGACGATGCAATTCTTGTGGCATTGTAAGTAGCTATGACTTTTTAATTGCTACGAAATTAAAGTGGGTATGACGTCACAATGGCTACGTCATCACGATGGCTATGACTTCATAATGGCCATGACATCACAATTGCTTCCAAGTCACACTCGATATGACTTCACATTTATGTGATGTCACAGCTATGATGTTAAAATTGCTTTGTCACAATTGCTACAACGTCACAATTCCTATGGCATTGCAATGGCTGTGATATTATCATGAATGTGACGTTATAAAAGCTATGACATTATAGTGGGTAGGACGTCCCAGGGGTTATGAAGTTCCAATGGCTCTGATGTTATGATGGCTATGACGTGACGTAGGCTATATTGAAAATGTCTACGCCCACACGAGGGCTATGATATTACAAATATTATTACTTTCCAATGTCTATGACCTTACAAAAGCTATGCCATCTCAATGGCTGTGACGTTATTGTGGCTATGAGGTTACAATGGCTATGATATCACAATGGGTATGAAGGCACAATGGTTATGGCACTAGAGTGGCTAGGCCATTACTATGGATCCGATGTTTCATTGGCTATGACGTTACAGTACCTATGATATTGGAAGAGCCATGACTTTACAGTACATATGATGTGCTAGTGGCTGTGACATCACAAATGGTATGAAATCACAATTGACAAGCCTTCACAATGACTACGATATCACAAGGGCTACTATGTTCCAATTGCTATCACGTCACAATTGCTACGACGTCACAATGGCTATGACCATACAGTGGGAATGACCTTACTATGTCTATTGCATTGTAGTGCCTAAGATATTACATTGGCTGTGACATTATAGTGGCCAGGACGTCACAGTTGCTGTAACGTCATGATGGCAATGACATCGCAATTGCTATGAAGTCACACATGACATGACTTCACACTGACTGTGATGTCACAAGGGCTAAGATGTTACAGTGGCTACGATGTCACAATGGCTATGAGGACACAATGGCTATAACGGTACAATGTCTGTGATATTATTGTGACTATGACTTTACAAAGGCTATGACATTATTCTGGTTATGATGTCATAGTAGCTATGACGTTACCACGGCTCTGATATTTTCATGGCCATGATGACGCTGGCTATGATGACAATGAGAATGCCGACACAATGGCTAGGATATTACAAATGCGATGACTTTATAATGCATATCGTAGGACAAAGGTTACAACGTTTCAATGGCTATGACATCAATGTGGCTATGAGGTATCCATGGCTATGGCGTCACAATGCCTATGACATCATGATGGTTATGAAGTCAATGGCAATGACATAACAATGTCTATGACAATACAGTGGCTTTGACCTTACAATATATATGATGTTATAGTCGCTCTGATGTCACAGTGGCTATGACATCACAATGGCTATGACATCACAGTTTCTATGACATCACAGTTTCCATGACATCATAGTGGCTATGACGTTCCAATGGCTATGACATCAAAATGGCTATGACCTGAAATTTGCATTGACTTAAATATGTCTGTGTCATTACGGTGCCTGTGACGTTACAATGGCTGTGACATTATCGTGGCTATGACGATGCAATTCCTGTGGCATTGTAGGTAGCTATGACTTTTCAATGGCTATGACATTGATGTGGCCATGAGCTTTCAATGGCTATGACGTCACAATGCCTACGACCTAACAATGGCTATGACGTCACAGTGGCTATTACAGGACAGTGGAAATGACGATACTATCTCTATGACATTGTGGTGCCTATCACGTTACGATGGCTGTGACATTATAGTGGCTATGCCATCACAATGTCTATGACATCATGATGGTTATGAAATCAACGGCAATGACATCACAATGTCCATGAAACTACAGTGGCTTTGACCTTACAATATATATGATGTTATAGTCGCTCTGATGTCACAGTGGCTATGACATCACAATGGCTATGACATCACAGTTTCTATGACATCACAGTTTCCATGACATCATAGTGGCTATGACGTTCCAATGGCTATGACATCAAAATGACTATGACCTGAAATTTGCATTGACTTAAATATGTCTGTGTCATTACGGTGCCTGTGACGTTACAATGGCTGTGACATTATCGTGGCTATGACGATGCAATTCCTGTGGCATTGTAGGTAGCTATGACTTTTCAATGGCTATGACATTGATGTGGCCATGAGCTTTCAATGGCTATGACGTCACAATGCTTACGACCTAACAATGCCTATGACGTCACAGTGGCTCTTACAGAACAGTGGAAATGACGATACTCTCTCTATGACATTGTGGTGCCTATCACGTTACGATGGCTGTGACATTATAGTGGCTATGCCATCACAATGTCTATGACATCATGATGGTTATGAAGTCAATGGCAATGACATAACAATGTCTATAAGACTACAGTGGCTTTGACCTTACAACATATATGATGTTACAGTCGCTGTGATGTCACAATGGGTATGCCATCACAATGGCGATGACATCACAATGGCTATGACATCGCAGTTTCTATGACATCATAGTGGCTATGATGTTCCAATGGCTATGACATCAAAATGGCTATGACGTGAAATTTGCATTGAATTAAATATGTCTGTGTCATTACGGTGCCTGTGACGTTACTATGGCTGTGCCATTTTGTGGCCATGACTTCACAGTTGCTGTAACATCATGAGGGCAATGACATCGCAATTGCTATGAAGTCACACATGACATGATTTCACACTGACTATGATGTCACAAGGGCTACGACATTACAGTGGCTATGATGTCACAATGGCTATGAGGACACAATGGCTATAACGGTCCAATGTCTGTGATATTATTGTGACTATGACTTTACAAAGGCTATGACATTATTGTGGTTATGATGTCATAGTAGCTATGACGTTACCACGGCTCTGATGTTTTCATGGCCATGATGACGATGGCTATGATCACAATGAGTATGCCGACACAATGGCTAGGATATTACAAATGCGATGACTTTACAATGCATATGGTATGACAAAGGTTACGACGTTTCAATGGCTATGACATTAATGTGGCTATGAGGTTTCCATGGCTATGACGTCACAATGCCTATGACATAACAATGGCTATGACGTCACAATGGCTATTGCAGGGCAGTGGAAATGACGATACTCTCTCTATGACATTGTGTTGCCTATCACGTTACGATGGCTGTGACATTATAGTGGCTATGCCATCACAATGTCTATGACATCATGATGGTTATGAAGTCAACGGCAATAACATAACAATGTCTATGAGACTACAGTGGCTATGCCATCACAATGTCTATGACATCTTGATGGTTATGAAGTCAACGGCAATAACATAACAATGTCTATGAGACTACAGTGGCTATGCCATCACAATGTCTATGACATCATGATGGTTATGAAGTCAATGGCAATGACATAACAATGTCTATGAGACTACAGTGGCTTTGACCTTATAACATATATGATGTTACAGTCGCTGTGATGTCACAATGGCTGTGCCATCACAATGGCGATGACATCACAATGGCTATGACATCGCAGTTTCTATGACATCATAGTGGCTATGACGTTCCAATGGCTATGACATCAAAATGGCTATGACGTTAAATTTGCATTGAATTAAATATGTCTGTGTCATTACGGTGCCTGTGACGTTACTATGGCTGTGCCATTATAGTGGCCATGACTTCACAGTTGCTGTAACATCATGAGGGCAATGACATCGCAATTGCTATGAAGTCACACATGACATGATTTCACACTGACTATGATGTCACAAGGGCTACGACATTACAGTGGCTATGATGTCACAATGGCTATGAGGACACAATGCCTATAACGGTACAATGTCTGTGATATTATTGTGACTATGACTTTACAAAGGCTATGACATTATTGTGGTTATGATGTCATAGTAGCTATGACGTTACCACGGCTCTGATGTTTTCATGGCCATGATGACGATGGCTATGATCACAATGAGTATGCCGACACAATGGCTAGGATATTACAAATGCGCTGACTTTACAATGCATATGGTATGACAAAGGTTACGACGTTTCAATGGCTATGACATTAATGTGGCTATGAGGTTTCCATGGCTATGACGTCACAATGCCTATGACATAACAATGGCTATGACGTCACAATGGCTATTGCAGGGCAGTGGAAATGACGATACTCTCTCTATGACATTGTGCTGCCTATCACGTTACGATGGCTGTGACATTATAGTGGCTATGCCATCACAATGTCTATGACATCATGATGGTTATGAAGTCAACGGCAATAACATAACAATGTCTATGAGACTACAGTGGCTATGCCATCACAATGTCTATGACATCTTGATGGTTATGAAGTCAACGGCAATAACATAACAATGTCTATGACACTACAGTGGCTTTGACCTTACAATATATATGATGTTGCAGTCGCTGTGATGTCACAATGGGTATGCCATCACAATGGCTATGACATCACAATGGCTATGACATCACAGTTTCTATGACATCATAGTGGCTATGACGTTCCAATGGCTATGACTTCAAAATGGCTCTGACGTGAAATTTGCATTGACTTAAATATGTCTGTGTCATTACGGTGCCTGTGACGTTACTGTGGCTGTGCCATTATCGTGGCTATGACGATGCAATTCTTGTGGCATTGTAGGTAGCTATGACTTTTCAATGGCTACGAAATTAAAGTGGGTATGACGTCACAATGGCTACGTCATCACGATGGCTATGACTTGATAATGGCCATGATATTACAATTGCTTCCAAGTCACACTCGATATGACCTCACATATATGTGATGTCACAACAGCTATGATGTTAAAATTGCTATGTCACAATTGCTACAACGAGACAATTCCTATGGCATTGCAATGGCTGTGATATTATCATGAATGTGACGTTATAAAAGCTATGACATTATAGTGGGTAGGACGTCCCAGGGGCTATGAAGTTCCAATGGCTCTGATGTTATGATGGCTATGACGTGACGATGGCTATATTGAAAATGGCTACGCCGACACAAGGGCTATGATATTACAAATATTATTACTTTCCAATGTCTATGACCGTACAAATGCTACGCCATCTCAATGGCTGTGACGTTATTGTGGCTATGAGGTTACAATGGCTATGATATCACAATGGGTATGAAGGCACAATGGTTATGGCACTAGAGTGGCTAGGCCATTACTATGGATCCGATGTTTCATTGGCTATGACGTTACAGTACCTATGATATTGAAAGAGCCATGACTTTACAGTAGATAAGATGTGCTAGTGGCTGTGACATCACAAATGTTATGAAGTCACAATTGACAAGCCTTCACAATGACTACGATATCACAAGGGCTACGATGTTCCAATTGCTATCACGTCACAATTGCTACGACGTCACAATGGCTATGACCATACAGTGGGAATTACTTTACTATGTCTATTGCATTGTAGTGCCTAAGATATTACACTGTCTGTGACATTATAGTGGCCAGGACGTCACAGTTGCTGTAACGTCATGATGGCAATGACATCGCAATTGCTATGAAGTCACACATGACATGACTTCACACTGACTGTGATGTCACAAGGGCTAAGATGTTACAGTGGCTATGATGTCACAATGGCTATGAGGACACAATGCCTATAACGGTACAATGTCTGGGATATTACTGTGACTATGACTTTACAAAGACTATGACATTATTATGGTTACGATGTCATAGTAGCTTGACGTTACCACGGCTCTGATATTTTCATGGCCATGATGATGCTGGCTATGATGACAGTGAGAATGCCGACACAATGGCTAGGATAATACAAATGCGATGACTTTACAATGCATATGGTATGACAAAGGTTACGAAGTTTCAATGGCTATGACATTAATGTGGCTATGAGGTTTCCATGGCTATGACGTCACAATGCCTATGACATCATGATGGTTATGAAGTCAATGGCAATGACATAACAATGTCTATGAGAATACAGTGGCTTTGACCTTACAACATATATGATGTTACAGTCGCTGTGATGTCACAATGGCTATGCCATCACAATGGCTATGCCATCACAATGGCTATGACATCACAATGGCTATGACATCACAGTTTCTATGACATCATAGTGGCTATGACGTTCCAATGGCTATGACATCAAAATGGCTATGACGTTAAATTTGCTATGACTTAAATATGTCTGTGTCATTACGTTGCCTGTGATGTTACAATGGCTGTGACATTATAGTGGCTAGGACTTCACAGTTGCTGTAACATCATGAGGGCAATGACATCGCAATTGCTATGAAGTCACACATGGCATGATTTCACACTGACTATGATGTCACAAGGGCTACGATATTACAGTGGCTATGATGTCACAATGGCTATGAGGACACAATGGCTATAACGGTACAATGTCTGTGATATTATTGTGACTATGACTTTACAAAGGCTATGACATTATTATGGTTATGATGTCATAGTAGCTATGACGTTACCACGGCTCTGATGTTTTCATGGCCATGATGACGCTGGCTATGATCACAATGAGTATGCCGACACAATGGCTAGGATATTACAAATGCGATGACTTTACAATGCATATGGTATGACAAAGGTTACGAGGTTTCAACGGCTATGACATTAATGTGGCTATGAGGTTTCCATGGCTGTGACGTCACAATGCCTATGACATAACAATGGCTATGACGTCACAATGGCTATTGCAGGGCAGTGGAAATGACGATACTCTCTCTATGACATTGTGGTGCCTATCACGTTACGATGGCTGTGACATTATAGTGGCTATGCCATCACAATGTCTATGACATCATGATGGTTATGAAGTCAACGGCAATAACATAACAATGTCTATGACACTACAGTGGCTTTGACCTTACAATATATATGATGTTACAGTCGCTGTGATGTCACAATGGGTATGCCATCACAATGGCTATGACATCACAATGGCTATGACACCACAGTTTCTATGACACAATAGTGGCTATGACGTTCCAATGGCTATGACATCAAAATGGCTATAACGTGAAATTTCCATTGACTTAAATATGTCTGTGTCATTACGGTGCCTGTGACGTTACTGTGGCTGTGCCATTATCGTGGCTATGACGATGCAATTCTTGTGGCATTGTAGGTAGCTATGACTTTTTAATTGCTACGAAATTAAAGTGGGTATGACGTCACAATGGCTACGTCATCACGATGGCTATGGCTTCATAATGGCCATGACATCACAATTGCTTCCAAGTCACACTCGATATGACTTCACATTTATGTGATGTCACAGCTATGATGTTAAAATTGCTTTGTCACAATTGCTACAACGTCACAATTCCTATGGCATTGCAATGGCTGTGATATTATCATGAATGTGACGTTATAAAAGCTATGACATTATAGTGGGTAGGACGTCCCAGGGGTTATGAAGTTCCAATGGCTCTGATGTTATGATGGCTATGACGTGACGTAGGCTATATTGAAAATGTCTACGCCCACACGAGGGCTATGATATTACAAATATTATTACTTTCCAATGTCTATGACCTTACAAAAGCTATGCCATCTCAATGGCTGTGACGTTATTGTGGCTATGAGGTTACAATGGCTATGATATCACAATGGGTATGAAGGCACAATGGTTATGGCACTAGAGTGGCTAGGCCATTACTATGGATCCGATGTTTCATTGGCTATGACGTTACAGTACCTATGATATTGGAAGAGCCATGACTTTACAGTACATATGATGTGCTAGTGGCTGTGACATCACAAATGGTATGAAATCACAATTGACAAGCCTTCACAATGACTACGATATCACAAGGGCTACGATGTTCCAATTGCTATCACGTCACAATTGCTACGACGTCACAATGGCTATGACCATACAGTGGGAATGACCTTACTATGTCTATTGCATTGTAGTGCCTAAGATATTACACTGGCTGTGACATTATAGTGGCCAGGACGTCACAGTTGCTGTAACGTCATGATGGCAATGACATCGCAATTGCTATGAAGTCACACATGACATGACTTCACACTGACTGTGATGTCACAAGGGCTAAGATGTTACAGTGGCTACGATGTCACAATGGCTATGAGGACACAATGCCTATAACGGTACAATATCTGTGATATTATTGTGACTATGACTTTACAAAGGCTATGACTTTATTCTGGTTATGATGTCATAGTAGCTATGACGTTACCACGGCTCTGATATTTCCATGGCCATGATGACGCTGGCTATGATGACAATGAGAATGCCGACACAATGGCTAGGATATTACAAATGCGATGACTTTATAATGCATATCGTAGGACAAAGGTTACGACGTTTCAATGGCTATGACATCAATGTGGCTATGAGGTATCCATGGCTATGACGTCACAATGCCTATGACATCATGATGGTTATGAAGTCAATGGCAATGACATAACAATGTCTATGACAATACAGTGGCTTTGACCTTACAATATATATGATGTTATAGTCGCTCTGATGTCACAGTGGCTATGACATCACAATGGCTATGACATCACAGTTTCTATGACATCACAGTTTCCATGACATCATAGTGGCTATGACGTTCCAATGGCTATGACATCAAAATGGCTATGACCTGAAATTTGCATTGACTTAAATATGTCTGTGTCATTACGGTGCCTGTGACGTTACAATGGCTGTGACATTATCGTGGCTATGACGATGCAATTCCTGTGGCATTGTAGGTAGCTATGACTTTTCAATGGCTATGACATTGATGTGGCCATGAGCTTTCAATGGCTATGACGTCACAATGCCTACGACCTAACAATGGCTATGACGTCACAGTGGCTATTACAGGACAGTGGAAATGACGATACTATCTCTATGACATTGTGGTGCCTATCACGTTACGATGGCTGTGACATTATAGTGGCTATGCCATCACAATGTCTATGACATCATGATGGTTATGAAGTCAATGGCAATGACATAACAATGTCTATGAGATTACAGTGGCTTTGACCTTACAACATATATAATGTTACAGTCGCTGTGATGTCACAATGGCTATGCCATCACAATGGCGATGACATCACAATGGCTATGACATCGCAGTTTCTATGACATCATAGTGGCTATGACGTTCCAATGGCTATGACATCAAAATGGTTATGACGTGAAATATGCATTGAATTAAATATATCTGTGTCATTACGGTGCCTGTGACGTTACTATGGCTGGGCCATTATAGTGGCCAGGACTTCACAGTTGCTGTAACATCATGAGGGCAATGACATCGCAATTGCTATGAAGTCACACATGACATGATTTCACACTGACTATGATGTCACAAGGGCTACGATATTACAGTGGCTATGATGTCACAATGGCTATGAGGACACAATGGCTATAACGGTACAATGTCTGTGATATTATTGTGACTATGACTTTACAAAGGCTATGACATTATTATGGTTATGATGTCATAGTAGCTATGACGTTACCACGGCTCTGATGTTTTCATGGTCATGATGACGATGGCTATGATCACAATGAGTATGCCGACACAATGGCTAGGATATTACAAATGCGATGACTTTACAATGTATATGGTACGACAAAGGTTACGATGTTTCAATGGGTATGACATTAATGTGGCTATGAGGTTTCCATGGCTATGACGTCACAATGCCTATGACATAACAATGGCTATGACGTCACAATGGCTATTGCAGGGCAGTGGAATTGACGATACTCTCTCTAAGACATTGTGGTGCCTATCACGTTACGATGGCTGTGACATTATAGTGGCTATGCCATCACAATGTCTATGACATCATGATGGTTTTGAAGTCAACGGCAATGACAAAAGAATGTCTATGAAACTACAGTGGCTTTGACCTTACAATATATATGATGTTATAGTCGCTCTGATGTCACAATGGCTATGACATCACAATGGCTATGACATCACACTTTCTATGACACCACAGTTTCTATGACATCATAGTGGCTATGACGTTCCAATGGCTATGACATCAAAATGGCTATGACCTGAAATTTACATTGACTTAAATTTGTGTCATAACGGTGCCTGTGACGTTACTGTGGCTGTGACATTATCGTGCCTATGACGATGCAATTCCTGTGGCATTGTAGGTAGCTATGACTTTTCAATGGCTATGACATTGACGTGGCCATGAGCTTTCAATGGCTATGACGTCACAATGCCTACGACCTAACAATGGCTATGACGTCACAGTGGCTATTACAGGACAGTGGAAATGACGATACTCTCTCTATGACATTGTGGTGCCTATCACGTTACGATGGCTGTGACATTATAGTGGCTATGCCATCACAATATCTTTGACATCATGATGGTTATGAAGTAACGGCAATGACATAACAATGTCTATGAAACTACAGTGGCTTTGACCTTACAATATATATGATGTTATAGTCGCTGTGATGTCACAATGGCTATGCCATCACAATGGCTATGACATCACAGTTTCTATGACATCATAGTGGCTATGACATTCCAATGGCTATGACATCAAAATGGCTATGACGTGAAATTTGCAATGACTTAAATATGTCTGTGTCATTACGTTGCCTGTGATGTTACAATGGCTGTGACATTATAGTGGTCAGGACTTCACAGTTGCTGTAACATCATGAGGGCAATGACATCGCAATTGCTATGAAGTCACTAATGACATGATTTCACACTGACTATGATGTCACAAGGGCTACGATATTACAGTGGCTATGATGTCACAATGGCAATGAGGACACAATGGCTATAACGGTAAAATGTCTGTGATATTATTGTGACTATGACTTTACAAAGGCTATGACATTATTGTGGTTATGATGTCATAGTAGCTATGACGTTACCACGGCTCTGATGTTTTCATGGCCATGATGACGATGGCTATGATCACAATGAGTATGCCGACACAATGGCTAGGATATTACAAATGCGATGACTTTACAATGCATATGGTATGACAAAGGTTACGACGTTTCAATGGCTATGACATTAATGTGGCTATGAGGTTTCCATGGCTATGACGTCACAATGCCTATGACATAACAATGGCTATGACGTCACAATGGCTATTGCAGGGCAGTGGAAATGACTATACTATCTCTATGACATTGTGGTGCCTATCACGTTACGATGGCTGTGACATTATAGTGGCTATGCCATCACAATGTCTATGACATCATGATGGTTATGAAGTCAACGGCAATAACATAACAATGTCTATGAAACTACAGTGGCTTTGACCTTACAATATATATGATGTTATAATCGCTGTGATGTCACAATGGCTATGCCATCACAATGGCTATGCCATCACAATGGCTATGACGTCACAGTTTCTATGACATCATAGTGGCTATGACGTTCCAATGGCTATGACATCAAAATGGCTATGATGTGAAATTTGCATTGACTTAAATATGTCTGTGTCATTACGGTGCCTGTTACGTTACTATGGCTGTGCCATTATCGTGGCTATGACGATGCAATTCTGGTGGCATTGTAGGTAGCTATGACTTTTCAATGGCTACGAAATTAAAGTGGGTATGACGTCACAATGGCTACGTCATCACGATGGCTATGACTTGATAATGGCCATGACATCACAATTGCTTCCAAGTCACACTCGATATGACTTCACATTTATGTGATGTCACAACAGCTATGATGTTAAAATTGCTATGTCACAATTGGTACAACGTCACAATTCCTATGGCATTGCAATGGCTGTGATATTATCATGAATGTGACGTTATAAAAGCTATGACATTAAAGTGGGTAGGACGTCCCAGGGGCTATGAAGTTCCAATGGCTCTGATGTTATGATGGCTATGACGTGACGATGGCTATATTGAAAATGGCTACACCGACACAAGGGCTATGATATTACAAATATTATTACTTTCCAATGTCTATGACCTTACAAATGCTATGCCATCTCAATGGCTGTGACGTTATTGTGGCTATGAGGTTACAATGGCTATGATATCACAATGGGTATGAAGGCACAATGGTTATGGCATAGAGTGGCTAGGCCATTACTATGGATCCGATGTTTCATTGGCTATGACGTTACAGTAGCTATGATATTGCAAGAGCCATGACTTTACAGTAGATATGATGTGCTAGTGGCTGTGACATCACAAATGGTATACAGTCACAATTGACAAGCCTTCACAATGACTATGATATCACAAGGGCTACGATATTCCAATTGCTATGACCTTTCAATGGCTATGACATTAATGTGGCTATGAGATTTCAATGGCTATGATGTCACAATGCCTATGACATCACAATGGCTATGACGTCACAATGGCTATTACAGGACAGTGGAAATGACTATACTATCTCTATCACATTGTGGTGCCTATCACGTTACGATGGCTGTGACATTATTGTGGCTATGCCATCACAATGTCTATGACATCATGATGGTTATGAAGTCAACGGCAATGTCATTACAATGTCTATGAAACTACAGTGGCTTTGACCTTACAATATATATGATGTTATAATCGCTGTGATGTCACAATGGCTATGCCATCACAATGGCTATGACATCACATGGCTATGACATCACAGTTTCTATGACATCATAGTGTCTATGACGTTCCAATGGCCATGAGATCACAGTGGCTATCTAGTTACAATGGCTATGCCATCAGAGTGGCCATGACTTTATACTGACTCTGACGTTACATTGGCTAAGACATCACAATGGCTATGACATTACAATGGCTACGATATCACAATGGCCATGATTTTGCAATAGCTATGACATTATAATGGCTATGACGTTACAATATCTTGGACATCAAACTGGCTATGACATCACAATTTTTATGAAGTCACAATTGATATGACTTCACAATGACTATTATACCACAAGGGCTTTGATGTTACAATGGTTATGACGTCACAAGAGCTATGACATCACAATGCCTATGACGTCACAACGGCTATGACAAGACAGTGGCAATGACTTTACTATATCTATGACATTATAGTGCCTATCATGTTACAATGGCTGTGACATTATCGTGGCTATGACATCACAATATCTATGACATCATGATGGCTAACTACAGTGGCTATGACATTACAATATATGTTGTGTTATACTCACTGTGATGTCACAATGACTATGCCATCACAATGGCTATGACATTACTATGGCTATGATATCACAATGGCTATGGCATCACAATGGCTATGACCTTTGAATGGCCATGACGTTAAAACATCTATGTTATTACATTTGCAGTGACCTATGTCTATGTCATTATGGTGCCAATGATTTTACAGTGGCTGTGACATTATAGTTGCTATGACCTCACAATGGCTACAATTTTATGTTGCATATGATGTCCAAAAAAAAATGACGTTACAATGTCTATCACATTATTGTGGCTATGATGGTACAATGCCTGTGGCATTATAGTAGCTGTGACGTTTCATTGGCTGTGACATTAAAGTGGCTATGAGGTTACAATGGCTATGATGTCACAATGGCTATGAAGGCACAATGGCATGACACTGGAGTTGCTATTTCATTATTATGGATGCGATGTTACACTGGCTAAGACATTACAATAGCTAAGATGTTACAATAGCTATGACTCTACAATAGATGTTGTAGTGGCTATGATGTCACAATGTCTATGCCATTATGGCTATAACATTACAATGGCTATGACATAACAATTGCTATGAAGTCACAATTGATATAACTTCACAATGACCCTGATACCACAAGGGCTATGATGTTACAACTGCTATGACGTGACAATGGCTATGACATCACAAAGGCTACAAAGTTACAATGGCTATGCCATCTCAGTGGCTATGACGTTACAATTGTTTTGAGGTAATGATGGCTATGGCATCTGACGATGCAATTCCTGTGGCATTTTAGTAGCTATGACTTTTCAATGGCGGTGACATTAAAGTGGGTATGACTATGATATCACAATGGCTATGTCATCACTATAGCTATGACCTTATAAAGGCCATTACATAACAATGGATACGCCATCACAATGGCTATGACATTACAATGGCTATGACATCAAAATGGCTATGAATCGCCGTCACCCATTGGAGGTCAGGTTTAGTGTGGGGACGCTCATACCCCAGGCTAGGCCCCCGCATGGGCCCGCCCTTCAGGTGGCATTCACCAAAAGCATCTCAAGGAAACATTCTCCTGAACCTGGTTGCGATGCCTGGCATGCTTCACCGTCGCCTCTTGTGCGGACTCCTCGGACCCAGGACCCATGAAGAGTGTTGGGGGGGGAGGTTATTTTATTTTTTCTTTGCTCGTTTCTCGTCATTCATTGCAATTGATTCTATTTCTCGGCAATGAATGGTTACAAACTTCGGTCCCATTTGTATTTTTTTAATCAGTAGAATTTCTGGATTTTAAGGACTATTTCAGTGCTTATCGTTGCCTGTCACATATCTGTCTGTGCTTTCCATCCGTGGCAAACGGATGCCCTTAAACCTAATGAATTTACTAAAAAAAAAAAAAAACTTAAAATGACCTTAACCACATGCTTCATTTAAGAATTGACATGTAAGTCTATAGAAGCCCTGTTCACTGTCTCTACTATCCAAGTTGTCAACTGTCCTTGAATACATCTAGCAGTGATGGAATGTGGTGTGAGGTAGAGCTTTACCTTGGGGGTGGTTTGGGGTGTGTGTGTGTGTGTGTGTGTGTGTGTGTGTGTGTGTTTCTCTTGGTTTTTCAACCTCCACTGTAAGGAGAGGCTGTTCATTTGTCCTAAGTCAAGAATCCAGGTAACCACACAACGAAAGTCTATGGGAGGCAAGCGAGAAATGTGAGAAAGGAATTCAAAACACTCAGTAAACCATAACATCGCAAGCACCCTTAACTGGCGATAAGCTCTTCCAGTATAAACAGATGACAAGATCCAACTGAAAGACAAAACAGAACCCTGCAGGTGTGGCTCAGTAGGTGAGAGGTCCTATCATGCAATGGAAAGCTGAGGGTTCCATTCGGGGTCACAAGGGAATCCTGGTCAACGGCACACGCGTGGTTGCACTGACCAGGTTCTATCCTGGCTCTGGGCAGGGTGCTTTTGTGGGAGGCAACCAACTCATGTTTCTCTCACATCACTGTTTCTCTCTCTCTCTCTCTCTCTCTCTCTCTCTCTCTCTCTCTCTCTCCTTCTGCTGAACGTGGCTGCGATGCCTGGTGTTGATTCCTCCAAAGGAGGCCACGAGGGAGGGGTGCGGGAAGGGGGAGACCGGAGACCCAAAAACACCAAACAAAGCAGGCCTTGGAGGTTATGGGAGGCAGAGGCTGAAGTTGAGGTGAATAAAATGTGTATGCTTTTGTATATTAGCTCTGAGAGCAGGATGCCAGAGGCCACCAGCAGCTGGTGGAGGCAGGCGAGGAGCTCCCCAGAGCCCCCAGATGGAAAGGGGTCCCACGGCCACCTTGATTTGTGACTCCTGGCATCTGGACTCTCAGGGGATTCCTCTCTGTTCTTGTAACCCCCTTCTTTGGTGGCAGAGGGACATGGCGACTCTAGGAATTGAATAGGATGCAGCCGCCTCCTCAGCCCCAGCTCCCATGCTGCACCCCAGTGTGAACCAGACTCCGGAGGACCCGGGCCCGCCAAGCACTGCCGGATTGAGGAGCCTGCGGGCCCTGAAGACGGGATGGCGCCCAGCCTGCAAGGCCCCCCGGTGCCCTGGGCTGCAGACGCGCTCACCTCAGTGCTGGTCGTGGCTGAAGGCTGTGCCCTGCCTAGCGTCAACACGGTCCTCGAGACCCAAAGCAAGCCCACATTGGTCCCACCAGTATCTCTGGTCCCTGAGGCACGCTTGGGCTCTGGAGAGGGGGCTCACTCGCCCGTCGGCCTGGAACCCGGCACTCTCCTGGATGATGCTCCCACAGGAGCCATCACTATCCAGCAGGAATTCTGCACGTCAACCCCACACATCGCCCTCCCAATAGAGGCCCCCCACCAGGACGAGGAGATGTCCTCCTGGTTCCAGGCTCCCTTGATGCTCCCTGCAGGCTGGCTCACTGGAACCCGGTCAGGCAGCCCACTGCTCCCACACGGCCCCATCCGAGGGCCATGGCCTCCACCCCCGAGGCCTAGTCCAGAGAGAAACGCACCTGGGCCCTACTCCAACCTGAGCTTTAACCTGTGGGAGCCCTTCCCAAGCTCACCGCTCCAAACTCTACCTCTGTCCCCAAGCCCCAGTCCAGGTCCTCGGGTTTGCCGCCCCTGGCTGCATGCTCTGGGGCCTGCTCCAAAGGCCTGGAAATGCCTGTTTTAGGAATGAATGGGATGCAATCCCTCCTCAAGGGGCTGAGGACCAGGAGAAGGGATTCTGATAGCTGTTGGGAGTTTACCACACATGTGAAAACAATGAATAAAGACAGATGCTCTTTTGATGTAGGCTGCTTTGCAGAATTGTCGATCAATGGTCACCACCAGGTAAAGCACCGGCAAGTCCGTGCGTGCATGGAGCTAAGCCAGGAGGTCGTCTTGCACTGCTTACCGAGGGGGAGCTGGCAGGGTGCTGTGTCCAATGAGGGAGTTGAAAACAAACAAACAAACAAACAAAAATCTTAAAATAACCCTCCTTATAAAAACCTTCTTTAAAAAAAATAAACTCTTTTAAAAAAAAAACCTAGCATTGTGTGTGCTAGGGTGAGGGACTGGGGACTGCGGCATAGAAGGGTAACGGAATGTGGGAGGGGGAGGGACTGCGGCCTGGAAAAGGTTACCGATTGTGTCAATGTCAGGAACCGTGGCAGAGAAAAATTGCTGGATTGTCTTAGAAAACAATGTGTTATGATTAAATCCAGCCAGGTGTGACTCTGTTTACCTCCCCTCCGTTCTCATGAACTTTTTGTGAACTTCTAATGAAATGCTTTGTATTTTTTTTTAACACTGTTTTGCTATAAAGGATCATACTGCACCCTTGATCTCTGCCACATGCTCCGAATCTCCCAGAGGGGGAGATAGGTGCTGGGGTCCACTGGCCAGCTTAATAACAGGCTTTTAAATTTAGATTCTGAGTCGGTGGTCTAGCTCGTTGAGCCAACCCATAACATTGTGGATGAAAAGGGGCCACATGCTAACCTGACCCACTCGGGAGAGGCCTGGCCTTGCAAACTCAGACACCTCAAGTGACCACCCAGGATGTTCTGAATTTAAAAAAAAAAAAAAAACTTTTTAAAGTAGAAAGCAGTGTATAGTGAGTGGGCAGTCACGCCCTAGGCCCGGTATCTCCCCTGAGAGAAATCACCTTTGAACTTACTGGCATCTGAGCCTATTGTCTTTCTATGCCTCTAGGTCCTAGAGTCTAGGATCACATGTCTTTGGAGTAGTGAATGTCCCGGTAACTAGTCACTTTCCTTTTCCCAGTGCCCTCAGGGCACAGCCCAGGGTCCCAGGGTAGAGACCACAAATTCCCTCATTGCTACTGTTGTATATTTTTTTAAAAGCTAGGGAAGAATGAATAAACAAGTGGAAAAACAATTCTCTCTCTCTCTCTCTCTCTCTCTCTCCCCCTCCCTGCCCCCTCCCTCTCCCTTTCACTCTCTCTTTAAACAACAACAACAACAACAACAACAACAAAAGGCCCTAGCCGGTTTGGCTCAGTGGATAGAGCGTCAGCCTGCGGACTCAAGGGTCCCGGGTTTGATTCCAGTCAAGGGCATGTACCTTGGTTGCAGGCACATCCCCAGTGGGGGGTATGCAGGAGGCAGCTGATGGATGTTTCTCTCTCATCGATGTTTCTAACTCTCTATCCCTCTCCCTTCCTGTCTGTAAAAAATCAATAAAATATATTTTTAAAAAAATAATAATAATAAATTAAAAAAAAAAAAAAGATTGACCTTTGTCAGGGAAGATAGCGGCCTAGGACGTGACTACTCACCATCACTGTTTGTTGAACTTTTAATTTCTATCCATGGATGGATGGATGGATGGATGGATGGATGGATGTGTCCTCCCTCCCTCCTTTCCTCCCTCCCCCCCTCCACCCACCCGCCCGCTCACCCGCTTTCCACGGGAAATCGTCAGTCTCATATCACACACACACTCACTGGTGATTTCACTCGCTGCCTCCTTGCTCCCCCGTGAGAAAGAGGAAGGAAAATGGACAAACCTGAAAGAGCCCCACAGGCGGCAACTGTGAACCAAGTGCACGCACATGTGTGCGTGTGTTGCATTTGTCAACAACGTAAGAAATCCTCCAACCTGTGCAGAATTTCTGTGAGTGTCTTTCAGACAAACTGTCCACAAATGTCGCACGCACGCCGGGAAGCACTATCTCAGCGAACGGTTGGAGAGGATGTTCCCAAGAATGGCAATGTCGCCCCCCCCCCCCCCGCCTTATTTTATACACTCCAATCCAAAGAGGAGCGGGTTACATGAAATCCACTGGTGACATTTGAG
Organism: Myotis yumanensis; assembly: GCF_028538775.1. NCBI lineage: Eukaryota > Metazoa > Chordata > Mammalia > Chiroptera > Vespertilionidae > Myotis > Myotis yumanensis. Next base: position 216,946 of record NW_027223770.1, read on the forward strand.
GAACGTGGGAGAAAGCAAAGTGGGCCAACCTCTGGGATTGGATGCAAAGTAAAATGATGGACACAGACTTCTTTTACCTAGGTGGGTGGGTGTAGGATAGCTCATATAGTCAATCATGAACTCGGTCATCGTGATGGGGTTTGTGATATTCACAGAGCCGTGCCTGTGATTCCAGGGCTCCAGAAAAGATGGAAAATCCCCTTGACTTTTCAAAGATGTGTGATTGTGGATGCAAGAAAGAAAGAAAGCGACAGACAGGCTCAGTCCAGGTAAAGATGGACCTCTGTCAGGGAAGATGCCGGCCTAGGACAGGATCACCCACCCCAAACTGACGTTAGCCTTGTAAGGCCACCATGCATGGCCTCCCCTGAGCTTCTCAAGTTTAGTACAGTATGTGGTCCTTTTCACCAGCACCAGCACCAGCACCAGCACCACCACCACCACCCCCAACCCCACCACCACCACCACCACCCCCAACCCCACCACCACCACCACCACCACCCCCACCCCCACCCCCCCCACCCCCCCCCCACACACACACTGAGTCCTCTCATGGGGCGAACCAATCCTGACTCTAAAGTCCTGATCCTGACCCCGGGAGTTGTATTAAAAATCAAGCTAAAGGAGTGTGAATGTAAACTGTAGGCTTATCAAAGGTTCAAAGGAGGTCTGTGTTTACCACCATTGAAAGAAAACAAACCAAGAAAGAGATCAAGGGTGGGTCAAAACATCCTCTCTGGGACTGGGAGGGAGAGAGTTCCTGCATCTGTCCAAGAGGGTCATCTGCAGTGTGAAAAGCCAGGGTTCAGCAACAGGGGATATTTTCTTCCTCTCAGGGATCATGAAAAGCATCCACGACAGTAAGGGGGTGGGTTTGGGGTGGGTGCTGTCATTGAAAAGGCAAGGCGAGCAGGGAGATCTCGATTCCGGTCAAGGGCTCATGCCTGCCCAGGTCACGGGCTCGAGCCCCACTAGGGGGCATGCAGGAGCTGGCCAATCCATAATTCTCTCTCATGGATGATGTTTCTATCTCTCTTCCTCCCTCTCCCTTCCTCTCTGAAATCAACAAAAAATACATCTTTAAAAAAAAAGAAGTATGTGTCTATCATTTTACTTTTTATCCAATCCCAGAGGTTCCCCCGACCCCCACCCCCTTTGCTTTCTCCCACCTCCCTCCCTCCCTCCCTCCCTCATCTATCACCAGTGGGTTGTCTGTAACCCAGTTACATCTCCTCCTTGGATTGTCGTGTATAAAACAAAGTGCCGCCCCGGCCTGTTTTGGTCAGTGGGTAGAGCATCGGCCTGGGGACCCGAAGGGTCCGGGGTTCCATTCCAGTCAAGGGCGCAGGCCCGGGTCACGGGCTTGATCCCCAGTAGGGGGTGTGCAGGAGGCAGCCGATGGGTGATTCTCTCTCATGGTAGATGCTCCTATGGCTCTCTCTCCCTCTCCCTTCCTCTCTGAAATCAATGAAGATATATTTTAAAAAGCCACACAAATGTATTATTGCACTTCCATGTAGTGAAAAGCATACTTGTACAATGTTTTGTACTTGCATTTTGTGTTATTAAGACAGTGCTGGGCATGGGGGGGGGGGGGGGGGGGGAGGGGAGTGCTGGACCGGCCCCGGGTGGAGGGGGTGGGGCGCCAGCGAAGATGCCAAACTTTCGGGGTGGGGGGAACGGCGCCGGTGGACTGCACGCAGAAGAGCATGCAGTCAGATTTGGCCTTCTTCAGGTTCCCGAGGGATCCGGCCAGATGCCAGAAGTGGGTGGGAAATTGTAGGAGAGCAAACTTAGAAGATAAAACACCTGAACAACTCAATAAACAATATCGATGATGTGCCAAACACTCTGAGACCTCTATGATCTGTAGAACTAGTCCTTCCTTATAGGACAGTTCTTCGAGATAATGTAATACCAACAATAGGTGATCTTACCAGTCATTTGAACAATCCACATAGTAGACATAGAAAACGAATAAAAGAATTGAGCGAAGATGAAATCAGGACATGGAAACAGGAAAAAAAATTGACAAAACTTCTGAACAGGAACAAAAACAAACATAGAGCGATCAACAACAGCCTTGCTCAGAACTCCAATACAGAAGGGGGTGAAGAACAGGATGAAGACACTTTACCTTTAACCCTTGAAGAGAAAGTAAACAAAAGAATACTTTAAAATCTTTATTTGCAGTTTTGATTCTTATGGGAAAACAAAAGATACCTCTAGATCAGCGGTTCTCAACCTGTGGGTCGCGACCCCTTTGGGGGTCGAACGATCCTCTCACAGGGGTCGCCTGAGACCATGGGAAAACACATGTATAATTGCATATTGTTTTTTGTGATTAATCACTATGCTTTCATTATGTTCAATCTGTAACAATGAAATTGGGGTTCACCACAACATGAGGAACTGTATTCAGGGGTCGCGGCATTAGGAAGGTTGAGAACCACTGCTCTAGATGGACATGAAGCTGATGAAATCCCAGAAGGCCTCTTCACTCCCGATAACTTTCAGGCAGGCAGGCAGGCAGGCAGGCATGCAGGCACTGTCGGAGTGCCCGATAAATTCTGGTGAAGAGGTTCTCTCTGAGAAAGCCCTTTGAGACCACAGCAGTCAACGCACCGTTCTGTTCAAAAGTACAAGCAGAAGCAGATGCTAGAGATCCGTGAGAGCCGCATTCGGGGAAGGAACGCTCAGGGGAGTGAGAGACTCTCCCTTCTTTTCCATGGCCCCTGACAGAGGGATGGACGCACGCACGTAGTGGACACAGCAGGGGAAGAGCACCTGCCCGCGTTGGTGAGGCTTGCTGACGAAGCTCGTGACCTGAGAGAGGAATCTGTGGGTTTCCTGCCTTCCGAAGCCGCTGCCGAAATTTTGGCTGTGACATTTCCCACGACGAGACCCGAGAAGTGGGGATTACGCATGGAATATTGTCGTGGCCAGGCTTACATTGTGTCCAGTGGCTTTCCTTCCAAAATGAAAGCTGTTGCTTCTAGACTTTTGGAGAAACATCCCTCCCCAAGCTGTCCACACACTCTGCTCTTCCCCGTGCCTGAAGTCCGAGGTGGGCCAGATCGGTGCCTGTCACGGGAGCGTCTGTTGCGTTTGGAACAGTGGAGGAAGTTTGATCTTTTTTCCATCCGTCACCACAACCGCTTTTAGAGCTTGACAGTGTCGTTTCTGTCCTCTTCCAGAACAATGAAGAAAGCGGGAAAGAACTGAAGGAAATGTGCCATTCTCAGCGGGCGGGCAGGCAGGCACGATGCTTTTGAAATTGTAGTGGAGCTCCTGCGAGCGCTTGTTTTCTGTGTAGGCGGTATACATGAGGACACACATAGTAGATGGGAAAACTGTACAGCGGGCCGAGCATTCGCACTCTGCAGTGCAGCAACAGATTTTGATTTCGTGGTTACCATTGTTGTTCTTAAAAACGTTCTACCTTTCACAGGAGCCTCTGGGAAAAATCTCCAGGGTCAGACCTCTGATGTCTTCTCTGCAGCCAGTAGCTCGACTGCAGGCGCTGCATTCGCTACATGAAGTGATGGAAGATATTGAAGTTTATTGTGAATTTTGGTTTGAGGAAGCCACCGATTTGGCAACCACACTTGCTATTCTGATGAAGCTCCCCGGGAAGCTCCGCAGAGCTCAGCAAGGGCACCTGGAGTCTCAGCCGACTTCCGAGAGGTGCTATAAAGAGCCTCTAAGCGTCACAACAGTGGAACACATTGTTCAGGAACTGAAAGAGATAGTCTCAGAACAGTTCCTCCAAAGCTCTTCAATGCTGATCTCTGGTCCCCTCTGTCACGGGACGGCTCAAATTCAATACGCCGGAGGAGCACCAGGCTGACATGTACGGCAGCGACTTACCCAATCCCGATGCAGCACTCTCGGCTGAGCTGCGTTGTTGGAGAATCAAGTGGAAACCCAGAGGAAAAGATATAGAGCTCCCATCCACCATGGCCCCCTCCACCTGCCAGACATCAAGTTTTTTCCTCATGTTTATACATTGCTAAAGGTCCTACGAATTCTCCCTGTGATGAAGGTTGAGAACGAACGCTATGAAAACGGTCGAAAGCGCGTCTCAAAGCACACCCGAGGAACACTTTGACAGGGCAAAGGTCAAGTAGCTTAGCTTTGCTTAACATGCATTTCGATGTGAAACACGATTTGGATTTAACGGTGGACACATACATCAAAGTCTACACAACTAAGTCAGAGCTTCCTACAGATAATTCCGAAAGTGTCGGAAATACCCGAGGGACTTTTAAAATGCGTTCTCTCTTATATCTGATATTGAAAAAAAATCTGAGAAATTTGAAAGGAAACAGAGAAAAGCTGTAAGATATAGGTGGGTCACTTAATCACTGGATCTCTTGGGTAGAGTAGCCACTGATCCTCTCCTTAAATGGCCCCGGTGTGAACTCTCATGCTTTGGAGAACGAACTGTTGTTCTTCCAGAGGGCGGCAGGCATCATCGGAAGCGCCACGTTGCACTTCTGCGTGATCTCTGCCGATGGCACTTTGGGCTTGTTTTAGTGAGGTCATTGCAGACATCACATTCATTGTCACAGTTGTTGGGCATTGAGTTATCAGTTCTTTGAAGAAATAAATTTTGAGAAGGTGTGGGAGGAACCTGTTTCATAAAATTGTGCAACGAAGCTCACGACTAACCTCTGACTAGCAGGAGTTTTAAGTGTGCTACGAGAAATCTGTAACCAACAGTGAAATGACCAGCTAGTGAAAGAAACGTGAGCTTGCCAGACAAGGATTTCGGTGTGGATTTTTGTCTTTATTCGATGATCTTAAACAAATGACTGTGAAACATTGAGGAAAGAACCCGCCATCCTTACACCCACATCTGGGTGTCGCTGTTTACATTCCTTTGTTGAGCCTATATCCTCATAAGCTTTTTAGCAAGAATATGTGGCGCACTTCCGTTTCACGGTCAAGACAGGATCAGAGGCCATGGATCCTGACAACAGATCGGTCTGTTTCATTCCGTCTTTTTCCGTGGTTACATCTACTGCCGCGTCTCGATTTATAAGGGAAACCGAGACAACCGACAAGAATGCGTTTTGTAGTTGGTCTAGGAATACAGAAAACATCGCTGTCATTTTCGGTGAAGAAAGTCAATTTTGTACAGTCTATGTCAACATAAATAAAATGTAAATTTGTTTAATGGAAAAACAAAACAGCGAAATTAAAACGGGGGGGGGGGGGGGGCGGGGAGGAGGGGGAGGCGGGTGGAGAGGATAAGAGAGAGGGCGGCTACCAAGCCCCTGGAGCCAAAAGAGAAGCTGCCTAAACTCCCTTCTTTGACAGAAAGGATGACTCCTTTATTCCCACACAACTGTGGACGACGAAAGGGGCCACATGCTAACCCGACGAGCTCAGGGGAAGGCCTGCCTGGCGGTCTTGCAAACCGAGAGGCCTAAAGCCACCGCAGGGATGGTCTGAAGGGAGACTGTTACTGAGAGCAGTAGTGGTGGGTAGTCCCGTCCTACCTAGGCCGGAGTCTTCCCAGACCAGGTCAGTGTTTACCTTAGCATCTAAGACACAACATACCTATGCCATAAAATGTCAGAGGAACTTGGAACATCTCGCCGTCCCCGCCCCGCGCCCTCCCCCCCCCCCCCCCCTCCCCACACAGACACAAGCAAATGCGCCTGGGGGCTCTGCAGGACAGAGACCATAAATTCCTTCATTGTTATTGTTATCACGTGTATTGTTGCCTGTTAACTATCTATCCTGCACCCACCTCAGGAAAAGAAGTAGGTGAGGCCCTGGCCGGTTTGGCTCAGTGGGTAGAGCCGAGGTCAGCCTGCGGCGGACCTTAAGGTCCCGGGTTCGATTTTGGGTCCCGGGCGCATGCCCGCCCGGGTCACAGGCTCGAGCCCCACTAGGGGGCGTGCAGGAGGCGGCCGATCCAAGATTCTCTCTCATGGATGAGGTTTCTCTCTCCCTCCCTCTCCCTTCCTCTCCGTAAAACATCAATAAAATAAATAAAAAGAAGTGTGCGTCTATCATTTCAGTTTGTATTCAATCCCAGAGGCCGCCCCCCCCCCCCCCCCCGCGCCCCACTTTGGTACCTCCATCGCTCCCTCCCTCCTTCATCTATCACCAGTGGATTTCCTGTAACCCACTTATGTCTCCTCCTTGAATTGGATTGTCACGTATTAAACAAAGTGACGCCCCGGCCGGTTTGGGTCAGTGGGTAGAGCATCGGCCCGGGGACCGAAGGGGTCCTGGGTTCGATTACAGTCAAGGGCGCAGGCCCGGTTGTGGGCTCGATCCCCAGGAGCGGGTGTGCAGGAAGCAGCGGACGGGTGATCCTCTGTCATCCTGGACGTCTCTATCGCTCTCTCCCTCTCCCTTCCTCTCAGAAATCAATAAAAATGTATTAAATAATAATTTAGAAAAAAGAATGAATAAAACAAAGTGAAAAACAGCCATTCTCCGGAGCATTGTCCAAACCCCTTGCGGTTCTGCTTCCCGGCAAGTGTGGACAGTTTGACTCAAGCCAGTGATGCCAACTTACTTGGTTGTTGGTTTTTGTGGGGGTGGGTTTTTGTTGTTGTTGTTTTTTTTTAGGAGGGTCACGTGTATGTAGACTTCAGTGAGCCAGAGACTGAACCAAAAGGGGAGAATGATGATTTTTATTTTTTTAAAATGTATTTTATTTATTTATTTTTTTACAGAGAGGAAGGGAGAGGGATAGAGAGTTAGAAACATCGATGAGAGAGAAACATTGATCAGCTGCCTCCTGCACACTTCCTACCGGGGATGTGCCCACAACCAAGGTACGTGCCCTTGACCGGAATCCAACCTGAGACCTTTTAGTCAGCAGGCAGATGCTCTATCCACTGAGCCAAACCAGTTAGGGCTCCATAAGCTAGAATATGCGGAACACTTCCGTTTCACGGTCAAGACAGGATCAGAGGCCATGGATCCTGACAACAGATCGGTCTGTTTCATTCTGTCTTTTTCCGTGGATACATCTACTGCCGCGTCTCAATTTATAAGCGAAACCTAGACAACCTACAAGAATGCGTTTTGTAGTTTACCTAGGAAGAATACAGAAAACATAGCTGTTATTTTCGGTGAAGAAAGTTAATTTTGTACAGTTTATTTCAACATAAATGAAATGTGAATTTGTTTAAAAGAGAAACAAAGCAGCGAAATTAAAACGGGGGTGGGGGGGGGGGGGTGTGGAGAGGATAAGAGGGAGGGGTTGACCTATGTCATTTCGAAATGGCGGCGGCCAAGTCCCTGGAGCCAAAATGGAGGCAGCCTAAGCTCCCTTCTTTGACAGAAAGGATGACTCCTTTATTCCCACACAACTGTGGACGACGAAAGGGGCCACATGCTAACCCGACGAGCTCAGGGGAAGGCCTGCCTGGCGGTCTTGCAACCTGAAAGGCCTAAATCGACCGCAGGGATGGTCTGAAGGGAGGCTGTCACTAAGAGCACTTGTGGTGGGTAGTCGCGTCCTAGGCCTGAGTCTTCCCTGACCAGGTCAGCGTTTACCTTAACTGAACCTATGGTCCTTTTGCATGTAAGACAACACACCTCTGAAATGTCAGAGGAGCTTGTAACATTAGCCCCCCTACTCTCTCCCCCTCCCCCCACCTCCGCGCCCCCCCCCCCCCCCACACACACACACACAAGCAAATGCCCCTGGGTGCCCTGCAGGAAAGAGACCATAAATTCCTTCATTGTTATTGTTATCACGTGTATTGTTGCCTGTTAACTATCTATCCTGCACCCACCTCAGGAAAAGAAGTAGGTGTAGCCCTGGCCGGTTTGGCTCAGTGGGTAGAGCCGAGGTCAGCCTGTGGCAGACCTTAAGGTCCTGGGTTCGATTCGGGGCCAGGGAGCATGCCCACCCTGGTCACGGGCTCGAGCCCGACTATGGGGCATGCAGGAAGCCGCCGATCCCCGATTCTCCCTCATCAATGATGTTTCTCTCTCCCTCCCTCTCTGCAATCAATAAAAATGTATTTTTTAAAAAAGAAGTATGCATCTATCATTTTGCTTTATATCCAATCCCAGAGGTGTACCCCCACTCCCCACCCCACCCCCCCTTTCCTCCCTCCCTCCCTCCCTCCCTCATCTATCACCAGTGGATTTCCTGTAACCCACGTATGTCTCCTCCTTGGATTGGATTGTCACGTATAAAACAAAGTAACGCCCCAGCCGGTTTTGGTCAGTGGGTAGAGCATCGGCCTGGAGACCGAAGGGTCCCGGGTTCAATTTCAGTCAAGGGCACAGGCCCGGTTGTGGGCTCGATCCCCAGTAGCGGGTGTTTCTATCGCTCTCTCCCTCTCCCTTCCTCTCAGAAATCAATAAAAATGTATTAAATAATAATTTAGAGAAAGAATGAATAAAACACAGTGAAAAACAGCCATTCTCCGGAGCATTGTCCAAACCCCTTGCGGTTCTGCTTCCCGGCAAGTGTGGACAGTTTGGCTCAAGGAAACTCATGAAAGTTCTCTACGGGTTTGCATGTTTTTCCGTGAACACGACGTATACACCTGCTGGTTTCTGAGGGCGAGGCAACAGAGTCTGTCCATGAGGTCCGCTGTGAAAGGGTAGAGGCGTCTGTTTCTGCTGTCAGAAGCCAGGTCACCCTTAGGAAGAGTGTAGAAAACAACAACAACAAAAGACAGAAATTGGATTTACCAAGAGAAAACACACAGAAGCGAACCGAGGGATGCTCCGAGGACTGTGAGAGGGAATCTCCCCTTCTCCTCACTCATACCGCTTTTGGAAAAACGGCAATGATCCTAAGAGGTGAAGGTCCTGAAGCTCTCGGAGACGCCGACCACCGACCGGCCGGGGCTACTTTCCCCGTTCTTAACCCTACCCAACCAAGTCTCCCTCTCCCTGGGAGTCAAGCTTGTGTGCCCACAGCGGTAGGTAGGGGTACCCCACCGACCGACCGACCGACCGACCGACCGACAGACGGCTGTTTTGAAATCAGAACCTGTCCCCTTTCAATGAGGGCATGGGACAGGGGCAACCTATATTTTCCTGCTCAAATCGTCCCCAATTCACCTGATAGGGACTCAGAGGTTTGTCTCTGTCTGTCTGCATGTCTGTCTTTAAGCCAGTGACGCCCACATATGTTGGTTGTTGGTTTTTGTGGGGTTTTATTAGAAGGGTCGTGTGTTTGTAGACTTCAATGAGCCAGAGACTGAACCAACAGGGGAGAATGTGATGGTTTTTATTTTTTTAAATATACTTTATTTATTTATTTATTTATTTATTTTTACAGAGAGGAAGGGAGAGGGATAGAGAGTTGGAAACATCGATGAGAGAGAAACATCCATCAGCTGCCTCCTGCACACTCCCTACTGGGGATGTGCCCGCAACCAAGGTACATGCCCTTGACCGGAATTGAACCCGGGACCCTTGAGTCCGCAGGCTGACGCTCTATCGCAGTGATGGCGAACCTATGACACAACTCATTTTTTTTTTTTTTTGGTTGATTTATTCTTTGTTAAATGGCATTTAAATATATAAAATGAATATCAGAAATATAAGTCTTTGTTTTACCATGGTTGCAAATATCAAAAAATTTCTATATGTGACAGGGCACCAGAGTTAAGTTAGGATTTTTCAAAATGCTGGCACGCCGATCTCAAAAGGTTCGCCATCGCTGCTCTATCCACTGAGCCAAACCGGTTAGGGCAAGAATGATGATTTTTAAAAAGGGAACATCCCGAGAGGAATCTCACCTGGAGATGGACTAAACGTATGTCTGTTTGCCAACAGTCCTTTCTCCATGATGAACTTCCACGACAGAGCCCGAGCGACCCGATTCATGGGGGACCCTCCCCGCTCAGAATGGCCCCAAGCAGCCCCAGAGGCTGGCAGAGACGCCTCTCACTCTCGCCTCTCACTCTCGGCTCGGCTCGGCTCGGCTCGCTACCCATGTGTCTCCGTAGATGGGGAACCGGGCCGCGTTCCCTTGAGAGTCCCCTGACCTGAGGGCTGAGAGCGCTGGGGTGGGGGATGGGGAGTAGGGGGTGGGGTATGGAGCAAGCGGGAGGGGAGGAGGGAGGTCAGGGCGATTCATTCCAATGGATCTCACTCCAGGGCTTGCTTCATTCAAATGCAGAAAGCTCTCCGGTGACGTCAGGGCCTCGGACCTCCCTCGCCTCGGGCTTCTCCGAGTTCCCCCACCCTCAGGCCGGCAGCTCACCAACTTCAGGGAGGGAGGGAGGGAGGGAGGGAGGGAGGGAGGGAGGCTGTTGGAGAAAACCGGCCCGGCCTGTCCGGGTGGGAAAGAGTGCCCTCTATCGGCCAACCCAGGAACCAGCCCTCACCCGTTTAGGAATCCCGCGAGGGGGGGTGGGGAGCGAGAGGGAGGGGTTTGAGGGGCGTGAGTCCAGGGTCCAAGGCGAAGGTCAACAGTAGATCTCGGCGTCTTAGATCCCCTAGGAGGAGAGACATAGGTGGGAGTGGAGCGATGAGGGTCGCGGGAGGCCTGGTGAGGGATGATTTGACTCAATAACCCCGGGTCACCAGACCGGCCAGCACACTCTGCTCCAGTTGCCGGTTTTGATCATCCATCCCTCCACCCCCACCCCCCACCGCACACACCGCTCCAAGTGTGCCACTCACGACAGACACCCTTTTATCATTCATCTTTAACTTCCCCGTGGATGGATGGATGGATGGATGGATGGATGGATGGATGTGTGAACATCAAAAAAGATTCAAATCTGTGGAGAATGTCTGTGAGTTCATTTGAGGCAATTGCCAGGAAGCAGATTCTCAACATAATGGGATAACACTCTGTAGAATGGAGGGTGTGTGTGTTTTAACCTTGTTGTATACATGTCAAGCAAAAGAGGAGATGTAAGTGGGTTACATGAACTCCGTTGGTGATAGATGAGGGAGGCCAGAGAAGGCAAAGCGGGGGTGGGGGGGGGGGGGGCAGGAAACCTCTGGGATTGGATAAAAATTAAAATAAAATGACAGACACATACTTCTCTTACTTAGGTTGGCGTAGGATAGGTAACAGTCAGCAACGTACTCAATAAAAATAAGGGGATTTAAAAAGGAAAATTACACCCTAGCCGGTTTGGCTCAGGGGAGATAGAGCGTCGGCCTGCAGACTAAAGGGTCCCAGGTTCGATTCAGGTCAAGGGCACATGCACGGGTTGCGGGATGGATCCCCGGCGCCGCCGCCCGCTCCCCCCCCACCCCCCACCCCACCTCCCAGGAGGGGGTGTGCAGGAAGCAGTGGATCCATGATTATCTTTCATCATTGATGTCTCTCTCTCTCTCTCTCTCTCTCTTTCCCCCCATCTTTGAACTCAATAAAAACACTATAAAAAAGAAAGATTGACCTTTGTCAGGGAAGGTAGCAGCCTAGGACATGACTACTCACCATCACTGTTTGTTTGTTAAACTTTTAATTTCTGTCCATGGATGGATGGATGGATGGATGGATGGATGGATGGATGGATGAGTGGGTGGATGGATGTGTCCTCCCTCCCTCCCTCCCTCCCTCCCTCCGCCCACCCGTCCGCTCACCCGCTTTCCACGGGAAATCCTCAGTCTCATGTCACACACTCACTGGTGATTACACTCGCTGCCTCCTTCCTCCCTGTGAAAAAGAGGAAGTTAAATGGACGAACCTGAAAGAGCCCCACAGGTGGCAACCGTGAAGCAAGTGCACACACATGTGTGCGTGTGTGGCATTTGTCAACAATGTAAGAAATCCTCCAACCTGTGCAGAATTTCTGTGAGTGTCTTTCAGCCAAACTGTCCAGAAATGTCGCTCGTACGCCGGGAAGCACAATCTCAACGGCGGGAGATGATGTTCCAAAGAATGGCAATGTCGGCCCCCTTATTTTATACACTCCAATCCCAGGAGGAGACCGTACGTGGGTTACATGAAATCCACTGGTGACATTTTAGGGAGGCGGGAGAAAGCAAAGCGGGCAATCCCCCCCCCCCCCCCCCCCCCCCCCCACACACACACAGGAGTCCTCTCATGGGGCGAACCAACCGTGACTCTAAAGTCCTGATCCTGACCCCGGGAGTTGTATTAAAAATCAAGCTAAAGGAGTGTGAATGTAAACTGTAGGCTTATCAAAGGTTCAAAGGAGGTCTGTGTTTACCACCATTGAAAGAAAACAAACCAAGAAAGAGATCAAGGGTGGGTCAAAACATCCTCTCTGGGACTGGGAGGGAGAGAGTTCCTGCATCTGTCCAAGAGGGTCATCTGCAGTGTTGAAAAGCCAGGGTTCAGCAACAGGGGATATTTTCTTCCTCTCAGGGATCATGAAAAGCATCCATGACAGTAAGGGGGTGAGTATGGGGTGGGTGCTGTCATTGAAAAGGCTAGGTGAGCAGGGAGAGCTATGCCATTTACAGGCATACCCTATCCACTTTTCCTTTCACAGAATTTACACAATGACTTAATGTTTAGTTTTGAATGGCATTACTTCTTGAGTCTCCTCCTCATTGTTTCCAAGTCTTTGGTTGATACTCAGGTGTAGGACGAATGTATGTATGTATGTATGTATGTATGTATGTATACTGTGTGTGAGCCCCAGGATGGACAGAATCTGGGGGGGGGGGGGGCGGTGAGTGGAATAGACTGGAATGGAGTGGAGGAGCGGGGGAGCAAGAGGAAGGGAGAGAATTGGAGGGAGGCAGGAGGGAAACTGGAGAAGAGAGGATGCCAAAGGACCTCGTTAGTTAATGACACCGGGCATGGCTCTTATTCTGAGTTTTTTGTTTGTTTTCCTCGAATGCCACCTATGCAGAAAACAACCTGTGTGAAGTTCAACTAAGGTCACCCACACAAGAATAAGGACTACCCATTGACTGCAAGGCTCTGTAGTAGGTCGCCCGCTGTTTGCACTTGGCAGAGACTCAAATCTGAGGCAAGGGGAAGAGCGAGTAAGCTGGAGTAGAAGAGGGAGAGGTGTGTCCCCTACCCCTAGGAACCAAGTTTAGGGGGTTGAAGGGCCAAAAAAATAGAATAAAATAAAAAGAAAAAAGAAAGGAAGGAAGGAGGGGGAGAGAGG